>NC_045559.1:156444887-156819887 GCF_009819795.1 Aythya fuligula
TCTTAATATTTACTTTTTCAGCTTTCTATAGAAAAAAAAAAATGAAAAAGACACTCATGATCCATATTTTGCTGATTTAAAGAAGTTTGTGTTTATTTGTTGTTGCTGTTGATGGTTCGTTTGCTTTTATGTGACAGGTTTTATATTTCTTTGATTGGCCAAAAGAGATTTTTTTTTCTTTCAGATTGAAATTCACATATAACACTGAATAAAACATTTCAGATGAAGCCTGTGCAGTATTTCATAGAGTGAGATAAGTGTTTGTCCAATTCAACTGGAAAAAAATGCCACTTATCTTTTTTCGCTTTTGCACTTTGATGTTTTATGTTCATATAATAATCATTTATCTTTATGTTGTTCTTTACCATTATTTTAGTTCATGAGAATTCTGTTTAGAGTCCTCAATTCTTTTCTATCATCTCTAAAAGTAAAACCTTGTCTTAGATCTCTTAGGTTTCAATTTTTTATTACTTCAAGACATACAGTTCTTTGTGGATTTGATCCTTCCTTTGTGTCAAGATTTTTTCCTAAATCTGTAGCTTAGAAAACTGCCTTCATATATTCATGCTTCTTGTACTAGGATTACAGACTGCAGCATTTATCAAGTCAGTCACAACCCAGCACCCTGAAAATCTCAAGGTGTCTCCTTCACCTCTAATCAAAGATTAATTTTCTACTTAGCTAGTACTGTCTATACTTTTTATTGTTCACGTATTATTGCAGCCTTCTCCAGTTTAACTCAACATCTTCATGTATTTGGCACTTTATCATAATCTTTATTTATATTCCGGTAAATTAATTTTCCATGTTTCTCTTTTTCATTTTATTTTCTCAGGGACTTATATTAAAGAATCAACAGAAAATCTGATACAACATCTTGTGTAATTTTTAAATATATGTGTAGCAAAACTGGAAATGATTAAGATGACTAGCTTAGAATCAGAGTAAATCATACAACACTGCTAAAAAGCCAGTGAATTTAGCTTATTATGTACTATTCTGGAAAAATATGTGTGGTATATTCATATAGACACATAGGACCCTTGTCACGTTTGTACATTAAGGTTTCACAATCGCATTTGGAAATGTGATTTTTTTAAAAAAAAGCTTTTATAAATGTTCTGCAATTCTGAAGAGACAGATGATGCTCTGAGAAAGGAATTCACACACTAGTGTTTATATGACAGAAGAATTATGTGTGTCGAACTGTGATTTTTAAGAGCTGACATAATAAATGCTAACTTAGTTAAAGTTCTGAGGCTAAAATATGGAAAAGCAAACATAATGGAGCGAAGTGTTTGAAATTATGCTGCCTGAATGAGTTTACTCTTTTGTTTCAGGACTGCAATGCCTCCTTAAAATTAGGGTTCTGATCCTGAAAGACAATTTCAAGATTAGACTTATATAAATACTTCATTTTTTAAAAAGTAGCTTTCTTTCCACCCTATGTGTGAAGTCTTTCACTGAAATTGGTGAAGGAACTTAATTTCTTCTTTCTACTCTGTTCAGCCACAATCTGCTGTAAATAAAAAGTTTAGAACATTTTATTTTTTATTTTATTTTTCTCTCTAAATATGGAGAAAATTGTACTTTAAATGTTCTAGCACCACTGCATTCTCTTAAAAGTGATTCCTTTTTAAACTTGAGAGAATACTCCGGGCCAAGCCAGCTTGCTAGTTAAGCTTGCTACCAGTGGTGAGGCTAGCAAATTATATAGAAAACTTCAGATGGCTTAGTTTTAGTAGAAGAGAAATGCAATGTATTATCAGATATTTTGTTTGTTTGACTGTTTATTTTTAATTATTATAACTTTTTGTATACCTTTCTTCCTATTTATTTTTTTTTCTCTAACAGCCAATGTTTTATGTAAGTGACACTACCTGGATGATGTCCCTGTGTTGCAGACAAATCAGGGAGAGACTGATTTTCTTTTTTTATTATTATTGTTTTGTTATATTTACAGTAGTATTTGGCTTGTATAGACCACTTGCATTTTATGCCAACCTAACCTGGTGTCGTGGTTTAACCCGGCCGGCAGCTAAACACCACGCAGCCGTTCGCTCACCCTCCCCCCTCCCTCTCTGGGATGGGGGAGAGAAATGGAAAGTGAAGCCCGTGAGTTGAGATAAAGACAGTTTAATAAGACAGGAAAATAATAATAACAAAATAATAATAACAATAATAACAATAATGTTACAATGGTGATAATAGGAAAGTAATAATAATATGTACAAACAAGTGATGCACAATGCAATTGCTCACCACCCGCTGACCGATGCCCAGCCTAACCCCGAGCAGTCTGGCCCCCTCCCCCCGGCTAGCCACCCCTATATATTATTTAGCATGACGTCAGATGGTATGGAATACCCCTTTGGCTAGTTTGGGTCACCTGTCCTGGGTCTGTCCCCTCCCAGCTCTTACTGCACTCCCAGCCTGCCTGTTGGCAGGACAGAGCGAAAGGCTGAGATGTCCTTGGCTTGGTATAAGCTGCTCTGCAACAATTAAAACATCGGGGTGTTATCAGCACTCTTCTCATCCTAAGTCAAAACACAGCATTCCACCAGCTACTAGGAAGAAAATTAATTCTGTTCTAACTGAAACCAGGACACCTGGAGAAAGAGAAATAATTTTAGAAGTCATCCAGTTTTTCTTCCCCCCAAAAAAAGAGTCAGAGGATGATATAAACAATAGTTATTTATGTCCAAGAACCTCTTCTATCCAATTCTGCAGGAATATAATCTGTTATACTATACCTCTGAGAAGAAAAGAAGCTAACAACAACAACAAAAACTAATCGTGAGAAGATTGAGTTTGAAATATTACCATGGTAATCTACGACAACACATTAATATATGCACACACATACTAAGAAATTAGAATTTTAAGTTGAAATTTTTTGGAACCATGTAGTAGAACACTGAAATAATGCAGGTATATATATATATATTTTTTTTCAAGACTATCATTGGCTATAAACTAAATACTGTATAGCTTTATTTGTAATTACTGGAATTATGTAAATAAGATTAACAGGGAAAAAAAAGGATAGCTGAAATCTACCTTCCTTCTAGCCTTCCTACCCTCGAGCAGATCGACACACGCACCTAACTTGGTGTCATCTGTGAACTCACTGAGGGTGCACTCAATGCCCTCGTCCAGATCGTCGATGAAGATATTAAAGAGGACCGGCCCCAGCACCGAGCCCTGGGGAACGCTGCTAGTGACTGGCCTCCAACTGGATTTGACTCCATTCACCACGACTATTTGGGCCCGGCTATCCAGCCAGTTTCTAACCCAACGAAGCGTGCGCCAGTCCAAGCCAAGAGCAGCCAGTTTCTTGAGGAGAATGCTGTGGGAGACGGTGTCAAAAGCCTTGCTGAAGTCAAGGTAGACCACATCCACAGCCTTTCCCTCATCCACCCAGCACGTCACTTTGTCATAGAAGGAGATCAGGTTCGTCAAGCAGGACCTGCCTTTCATAAACCCATGCTGACTGGGTCTGATG
This sequence comes from Aythya fuligula, assembly GCF_009819795.1. Lineage (NCBI taxonomy): Eukaryota > Metazoa > Chordata > Aves > Anseriformes > Anatidae > Aythya > Aythya fuligula. The sequence goes on from NC_045559.1 coordinate 156,448,393, forward strand.
GCCTTTTGCCCTGCAAGTGCCACATGAATTTGAAGTGAGTTTGAACACTGAAATTAACTGAATGGGTGAATTATATTTTATGGAAGTTATGAAAAATTTCTAGCAAATACAAAAACAGAAAATAAGGAGTAGAGTGTTTCCCAAGAACTTACATTTATTTATTTATTTATTTATTTATTTATTTTTACTTCATTGTAACTCCTTTTCCCAGGCCAGGTTCTTTTTCCTTCCATTTCCATGAAATGCAATGCAATAAGTCCGTTTCTGGCTATTCCCCAATACAAAAAAGAACAGTCTTTTTCCTCAGCACAGAACAAAAATATATTACCAATTCAGTGCATTACAAAACTAAATTTTCTCTGATAAAGAAGTTAACTCCATATGACTACAGAAGGGTAGATGCCACAATTTGAATTCGTTGTCTGAACTTCTTTTATGGTTAAGATGGGAACTTCTAGAATAACTTTGATTTTATAAACTTCTAAAACAAGTATGGTGATCATTTCTGATAAGCATTTATTCATTCATTTATTCATTTATTTATTTTAGGCATCAAGTGCTATCTAAATGATAGGTCTAAATATAGATACATTGCATATAGTCAAGGACAGTTTAAGTTAAAAACAGTGACGATGCAAATGATGTGTAGAACATAACCTAAGAGGAAAGTCATAGAAGCAAGGTGTTAAAGATATTTCATGCTTCAATAGAAATTTGTGTTTTTACTCCCCCCATATGCATATATATATATATACACATACTATACATATTTACATAATAATACATAACTATTATTTTGTAAATTATATTATATTACCATATTCTATTCTACATAATATTAATATATAAATATATATATATTAATCATTGTATAGTATACATGTATATATATTGTAGTATTCATAGTATATGATTACATTTTATTATATATATATATATTTAAAGGTGATATGTCTTTCAGTGATCCTTCTATTCTCAAAATATCAACTCAGCACATCATGAAGTTTGGACCTTAAATGGATCAGCAAATAACAGCTAAGAAGACTGTCAGAAAACATTGCCAGTTAAAACAATAATTTTGGTCTTTGATTTCAATATTTTCATATGAGCATACAAAAAGATAAATTTATTTTAAAGAAATTATAGAATAATAAAATTATTTTACTTTGAATGTGTTTCTGTTTTAACCATCACCTGATTCTCTTCTTTAGAAGTAAGCAGATACTAAAATATTTTTAAATTAAAAATTTCTCTTCTGTGATATCAGTTTCTGAGTCTCTTACAGAACAAAACAAGATTAAAGTGGGTGCATGCATACAGAATGAACACACATTTGGAAAATATATGTCAATTTATGGTGGTTTTACATTAATGACTAGCTAAACTCCACCATACCACTCTCTCACTCCTCTTTAAAAGAGCAGAGGGATATGATGAAAAAGTGTTCAAGCATTGAGATAAATACAGGGAGATGACTCAACAGTAACCATCACAGGAAAACAGACTCAGCATAAGGAGATTAATATTATTTAATGCTTATAACTAACAGACAAGAGCAGCAAGGAACTAAAAACAAACTAAAAACACCTTCCCCCCACGCTCTTCTATTGCCTCCTGATGAGTGGTGCAGGGGAATGGAGAATTGAGGTTATGGCCCATAATGTTTCATCATCTGCCATTCCTTCACCTGCACTCTTCTCCTGGTCCAGTATGGTGTCCCTTCCATTTGTTGTGGTCCTTCCCAAACTGGTCCAGCATGGGCTTTCTACAGACTGCAGTTCTTCAAAAACTGCTCCAGTATGACCACAGGGGTGCAGACCTTCAGGAATGAACTATTACAGCAGGGGTCCCCCACGAGAAAATCTGTTGCACTGTGGTATCCTTTCAATGGGCTTCTGTTCCAGACCCAATTCTGCTCCTGTAGGGGTTCTTCATGGGCTGCAGCTTCCTTCAGGGCATGTTCACCTGCTCCACCATGGGCTCCTTCAGTCTGTAGCATGCAGATCTACTCTGTTGTGGTACTCCATAGGCTACAGGGGGACAGCCTGCTCAGCCTACCACAGGCTGTAGGGGAACATCTGAAGCAATCCTCCCCCTCCTTTTTCACTGACTTTGGTACCTGCAGGGCTTTTTCAATCTAAATCATTTCATTTTCATCTTTCAATCTCTCTTCTAGCTGCTGTTGCACAGCAGTTTTTGGTGGTGGTGGAGTTTTCTTTGTTGCTTTGTTTTTTTTTTTTTTTTTTTTTTTTTTTTTGTTGTTGTTGTTTAGTGGAGGACTGTTAGTGTTAGGTCAGAGGTTGGACTCGATGATCTTAAGGTCTCTTCCAAGAAATTCTGTGATTCCGTGATTCTGTTTGTTTGTTTGTTTTCGGTGGGAGGGTATCTTAAATATGCACTCACAGGCATGCAACCAGCATTGCTCATTGGTTCAGATTTGGTCAGTGGTGGTTCCCTTTTGGAGTTGGCTGGAACTGGCTCTTATTTAACATGGGGTAGCTTCTGAGAGCCTCAGATAAGAGGCTACCTGTCACGTTAAGGGGTGTAGCTGATTAACCGTTACGGGCCCAGTCAGATTCAGGGTACTGAACCAGTCGGACATTCACCAACAACGCGTTAACCATCTGGGGGTCCAGTCAGACATTCACCAATAACGCATTAACAATCTGGGGGTCCGTTCAGACATTCACCAATAAAGCATTGACCGTCTGGGGGTCTGGCTGGATTCAGAACACGGAACTATCACAGTCACAGATAACCACCCTTACCCTAGTTGCATTTAATGAGAACTATCACAATGCAATCAAGTATGGTTTATTACAGCAACAGATAACAAGGTTCTTTTCAATTGCCGGCAATAGTGACTGTCTGCAAAAGCAAGCTAGCATGCATGAAATACACAGGTGACACAGGTGTTACAGGTGTTACAGGTGCGTAGCCTAGAAAGAAACACGTTAAAAAGATCAAAGACTCTAGAGAGATTTATAAGCAAGTATTCAGATCTCACCCAAAGGCGTCCCAATGGGGGGGGAAGAGAGGCTCAGCCCGTCAACTGATCCCAGGAGTCAGGAGGTCCTAAGGATGTTGTATTTCCTCAGGATGGTATCTCCCCTGATGGTGGTATCTTCCCTGACATTCCCTCTCTCTTGGGCCAATTTATGTTATATTCTATCTTTTAGGTGGAGCTTGAGTGGCTCTAGTCAAGCATATCTTAGTTGTGATTGGTGAAAAGTTCTCCCGTCTCTGTTTAAAGTAACAGGCTCCGAGAAATTCAGGGCGCATGCTCTGTGAGGGGTGGTCACACCTTGGAGGTGGGTAGCTTTTGGGATGGAGGTGTGTTTTGGCATTATAATGATATTATAATGTACAAAAAAAAAATTCAAAAAGTACACTAGGGTACAGCATTTGTCAAAACATGACAGGTCCTTGGCTCAGGGTGGCAAAAAGTGCAGCTTATTGGTCTTGATGTGCACAAGAACAATCGAGTCCCCATCTGGTTACAGAGCCTAGCCGTGGTGTCTCCACTCCACTCCACTCCACTCTGTACTGTTCTTTAGGGCTAGCACACCAATTTTCACCAGCACAATGGCATCTAAGGTTGGGAGCCTAGGGAATGCTCAGGTAATGCAGTTATGCCCTACCCTGAAAGCCTCTTCAATGCTGTATATTTTCCTTAAAAATGTGAATGTTAGTTTTATTTTCCTAGTTACTTTAGGCAATTACACCACACTACCCCTGAAGCCCCCTGCTATCAAGATCTTGCCATGTAAGACCAATACACCATTTCATATTTTCAATAAGAAAATTCTAATTCCTCTTTTTTATTACTTTATTTTTTCTTAGATTTTATAACCTTTCCAAAATTTATTTTTTGTTTGTTTGTTTTTCAATAATTTATCACCAGTCATAACAATGTTTTCTGAGATGGCAGTGCTTTGGTGACACAAATGACCTCCAAGATCACCTAGTCCAAACTCTGACCTAACACTAACAAGTTAACACTAAACCATATCACTAAGGTCTACATCTAAACATCTTTTAAAGACCTCCAGGGATGGTGACTCAACCACTTCCCTGGGCAGCCCATTCCAATGCCTAACAGTAAAGAAGTTCTTTCAGTAAAGAAGTTCTTCCTAACATCCAACCTAAACCTCCCTGGCACAATTTTAGCCCATTCCCTCTTGTCCTGTCACCAGGCACATGGGAGAACAGACCAACCCCTACCTCATTACAGCCTCGTTTAAGGTACCTGTAGAGAGCGATAAGGTCGCCCCTGAGCCTCCTCTTCTCCAGGCTGAACAGTACCAATTCCCTCAGCCACTCCTCGTAAGACTTGTTCTCCAGACCCTCACTAGCTTCGTTGCCCTTCTCTGGACTCGCTCAAGCACCTTGATGTCCTTCTTGTAGCAAGGGGCCCAAAACTGAACACAGTACTCGAGGTGTGGCCTCACCAGAGCCAAGTACAGGGGGACAATCACTTCACTAACCCTGCTAGCCACACTGCTTCTTATACAAGCCAGGAGGCTGTTGGCCTTCTTGGTCACCTGAGCACACTGCTGGCTATCCACCAGCAGTGTGGATAATCATATAAGCATAATCATATTCAGCATAATCATATTCAGCTGACTATCCACCAATACTCCCAGGTCCTTCTCTGCCAGGCAGCTTTCTAATCATTTCTTATCATTTTATAAACAACATATCTCACAAACAGCTTTCAATTTACTAGAATCTACCAGAACAATTCTGCAATGTTTGACAAAACCTCAAGGTTGATTTGTGCCATAAGTCAATATTTTTTTAAAACTTAATCTTATTTTTCTAAATATAAGATTTTTAAGGTTAACAGACTGCATTGTTGTTGAATTTATCTTTTTTTTTTTTTTTTTGTCTGTAAACAAAATACAGGATAATATAGCTCTCTTTTTTCTATCTATTCCTATTATTCACCCAAGAGATGAATATATTCTCCATGTTTTTTTGTTTTGTTTTGTTTTGTTTTTGTTTTTTATCCAGTCAGATAATGACAGGACAAGGGGGAATGATTTTAAACTAAAAGAAGGAATACTTAGGTTAGAGGTTAGGAGGAAATTCTTCACTGTGGGTGTGGTGAGGCACTGGAACAAGTTTCCCAGAGAAGTTGTGGATTCCAGGAGGTGTTCAAGACCAGGCTGGATGAGGCCCTGGACATTCTCCTTTCATGGGTGGCATTCCTTCCCCTGGCGGGGGGTTGGGTGGGGGGTGGGATGGAACTAGATGATCTTTAAGGCCCCTTTCAACCCAAGGCATTCTATGAACCTCTGATCCTATAATTCTAAGATTCTATGCTACGATGATTCTGTCACTCAATGAAAAACAGTTTCATGGGGTCATTTACTGAATAAACTACATGAAGGCTTGCGGTGGTTTTACCCTACTGGGCAGCTGAACTCTACCACAACTGCTCTCTCACTCCCCCTTCTCAAAGAAAAAAGGGGAGAAAATATGATGGAACGGGCTCAAAGGTTGAGATAAGGACAGGAAGATTACTCACGGGAAAAAAAAAAAAAAAAACAAAACAAAACAAACAAACAAACAAACAAAAACAAACAAACAAAAAAAACTCAGCATGGGGAGATTAATATAATTTATTGCCTATTACAGACAGTGAGAAATTAAAGTTAACTAAAAACACCTTCTCTTCTATTCACCCTCTTCTACTTCCTCTCCTCAACAGGTGCAGGGGAATGGTGAATGGGGAAGTGGGGAATGGTCTGTCCAGAACATCTCTACCATTTCTTCCTCCTCACTTTTCCCCTGCTCCAGTCCCTCGCACAGGATGTAGTTCTTCCCAAACTGGATCTTATGTGGGCTCTCCACAGACAGCAATTCTTAAAGCACTGTTCCAATAAGGGTCCATATCATAGGATGCAGTCCTTCAGGAACAGACTGCTACAGCACGGATTTCCCATGGGCAGCAGCTCCTGCCAGATCACCTGCTCTACCATGGGCTCCTCACCGTGGGCTGCAGTTCTGGCCCAGAGTCTGCTACTGCAGAGGTTCTCCATAGGCTGCAGCACCCTTCAGGCCAGATCTGCCATGGGCTTCTCTCTGTGAGCTGCAGTGGGGAGATTGGCTTTACCATGGTACACTGTGGGTTGCAGAGGAAGAGCCTGCTCCACCATGGGACTCTCTACAGGCCACAGAGGAACTTCTACTCAAGGTAGTTCTCATTCTTCTCTCTCCCAGCTGCTGCTGCAACAGCATTATTATTACCATTATTATTTTCCTTTCTTATATGAGCTCCCACAGAGGTGCAGCCAGTTTAACTCATTGGCTTGGTTCTGGCAAGCAGCAGCAGGTCCCCTTTGGAGCTATCTGGAACTGGCTGTTCTCTAACATGGGGAAGCTTCTGGACTCTTCTCACATAGGCCAGTCCTAGAGCCCCCTGCTACCAAACCCAATACAAGGCTTCACTGCCAAGTCATACTAATGTTACCAGACTAACACTCAGTCCATCCGGTGACAATTGATCTGGTCCCACCATGACTAGGGACTCCTTTGAGGTGACCCTATACCCAAAAGCCTCTAAAATATCCTTTAGTGACTAAAAAGTTGAGGTGGGAACCCACAGACAATGTTGCACTCCCCTGCTACATCCAGGGCATTTCATATCAAGTGCCTCCAACCTTGAAACTCTGACACATTTCTTTGATAAGTGTGGTTGCTGTCAGGGTCCTGACTGCACTCCCCTTTCTTGGGGATTTTGGTTTCTGGGGCTTGGGGTTAGCACAAAAGTAGTGCAGGTAAGAGCTGTCTCCCCTTCTCTTCCCCTCCATTCCCTTTAGCGTCCCAGGCAGCCAGACCTCTGTGACAAGGAATGTTCACTGGGCTCTTGCAAAATAATATTATTCCTAGGCGTATCCTCTCCATGTTTGCTTCAGGCAGATGACCGTAAAACAACAAAAGGAGATGTCCATCTTTTAAATAATAACCAGATGGCAAGAGTGTTCATATCAGCTATTGGTATGCAATTTGTCAGTTTCCTCTCAGACTGAAAGGGTGTGTCTGTCTCTACCAAAGCTTCTTACCCTAAGGTCATACAATGCTACCAGAAAGAACACCCTTTACCACAACTTTTAGCTTAGTATACTGTTCCTCTAAGACCATAAAATGTTTTAATACTTTATATCATAATTTCAATTTCTCTCTATTTCTATTTCTCTTGTTCTGCTATATCTAAGTAATATGAATGGGTGGAATACAAATTTCCGACTCTTCTTTACTGCTAAAATAGTTGCAGTTTATATACTATAAAGAGACATTATATATCACATTATTATGTTGAAATGATAATTGTTTCATTCAGTTAAGCAGTGGACGTATTTACATAACATTTCCATCAACACTATAAATTTCTAGTACTGAAGGGAATACGTCTGGGCAAAAAAAAAAAAAAAAATGCAAATCCCCTGAAATGTGGAACTTTCCACAAGTGTGTTTTAAAATGTATTTTGTGTGTGAAGTTTCAAAATTCAGGTGCTTAAAATGATTGATATTAAACCCTTGAACTGTCTGAACTCAAATTATCTTCATTGATCCATTTGCTTCCACAGTGATTTTTTTGTGTGTATGTGCATCTGCATGCTTTTAATAGTAGAAAGCTATATAAAACTATGGTTTCATCATATCTAACAAATACTTCTAAACATTAAAAACTGTAGCAAGTTGGTTTTGAATTTCAATCACATGACTTGGAAATGACTGGTATTTAGCTTTCAATTCACTATGCAGCATATTATATGAATGATCTCTTCAACTTATTGTGAAGTAAGAATATACTATATGTGTTCGTATAAGTAAGGATGAGTTGTGAAACCACTAAACTAATAGTATTTTATTTTTCTGACAATCTTGAAAGATATAAAAATACACATTACAATAAATACATTGAAATTTCACATCAAGGACTTGATTAGAATTTACACAGGAAAATTCCATTAAAAAATAACATGGACAATCTGATAAAGAAAAAATAATTATGATGATAGATGTATGTTACATTGCTCTGACAATGTGCAATGTGTCATCTATGAACACAGTGACAAATTACAACTTTCCATAAATAATAAGAAAAAAAAATCACAGAAAAATACCAAAAAGAGTAAAGAAGATGTGAGTTAGCATAAGAATAAAATATCCTACCATATTGATAATAATTATTAAAAAAAAAAAAAAAAAAAAAAAGCCAAAGTATATTACCATATACTAGGAAACAAATAGGGTTTTAAAGATTGGAAATTAAGTGAGTTCACAGCAGGAAGGTTTGCCATTTGAAATTAAGGTTGTCAAAGCAAGACAACAGAGTGTAAGAAACATTATTTGTAGCTTTGAAAATCTTGTCCAGGGTTCTCACAACTTTTTAGGCCTGAAATAATATTTAATTATTTAAAAATAATTAGGGATTATATGCAAAACAAGTTTTAAGGTATATTTCTGATACAAATCAGAACTGTCTCAAGGAATATTCTCAAAGTTGCTACTATTCCTCATGAAATTGACACTATTCCTTATGTCATTTATAGCAAAACACCAGCTAATGGGTTTCTGTTTTGAAATTACACCACATGTAAATTTACAGTATAAAGTCATAAAGTATAAAGTAAGTAAAAATGTAATTGGCATTCAGAAACTTTCTTGACACATGGAACCCAGAGATCTTTCTTTGATATACAAGAGTTGGGTAATCCGTCTTTATAGTTTGTGATATAAGGCAGATTTTCTTACTAATGTTGCATGTCCTGTAAAATTGCAAAAATGAAAAACAATATTTCATAATGTTTATATAAAACCCTGTTTATTTTTGTATTTTTATTTAACAAACTAAGATCATCGAGTATAAGTGTTGTATATTGTAAGTTCTTGAAAAACACATATTTTGATGTTTCAGTTTAAAAAAAAAAAATCAAATTCGTTCTTTTTCTAACAATTCTGAGTTACAAAATAGTTATAATACAGCAAAATCTCTAAATAAAAATAGAACTATTATTTAAATAAAAGGTAATAGATTAACAAAGGAAAAGAACCTTCCTAAGAACCTTCCCTTCTCCAGGCTGAACAACTGTAGGCTGAGTTCCTCAGGTTCCTTCCAACTCAAATGACTGGAGTTTCATTAAGTTAGACAAATTTTATCTTCAAGAACTTAATTTTGGTTTACTCAACAGACTTCAGAGGGAAACAGGATGCCTGGCTACTCAGTCTTGAGAAACTTAGGCACTTGGGGCTTCTAAAATAAATAAATAAATAAATGTGTGTCTGTATATATATATATTTATTTATATACTTATATATTTATATATATACTTATTATACTTACGTAGTGTATATATATATATTTATATATATTTGTTGTTGTTGCTATTATTTGTTTCTTAATTTAAATTATTTAGTTTGGATAAATCTTTGAACAGCGTGCTGTGGGGGAAAGTGTCCCTGCCCACGGCAGGGAGGTTGCAACTAGTTGATCTTTATGGTCCCTTCCAACCCAAGCCACTCTATAATTCTAAGAAATTTAGTGGTATTCACTTCCTTTGGTTCTTTTGAAATATTCCACTTCAGATATACAAAAACCTTAGAAAATAATCATTATACATTAAACTTTCTATTATTTCTTTACAAGTAAATATAATTCAGATTTGTTTATAAATCCTGTGTCATTTGTCTTTCTTTTTAATTTTATTTTTCTTGTCTTGATGGTATAAATCACACTACATAATATTGTGCTCTTTTTGAAAATGTAGTTGGTCATATAGTTTTAAAGGTTATTTATTGAAACCAGAGTGAAAATAACACCTACTTTTAGTCTAAATAAATAAATAAATAAATTATGCTTGTTTTTCACCCTATACTTTTCTTGTGATGTGATCATTGAAATAGGAATGATCACTTTAAAATCAGAGAGTTCTGATAATATGAATTCAATAGCCTAATAGGAAATTATGCTGAAGTTATTTTTGTTCTTTTTTAAATTTTATTTTAAGTGGAAACAGTGTATTTGTGCAGGAAAAAAAAAAAAATCTCTACTTTAACAAAGAGAAAAGATAGGTAATTGGTGTCACATGTACATAAAGCATATATAGTACTTTAATTTTATTAAAACTTTACAAATTAGAGCAGGTGGATTTCTTTTTCTGGTCCAGGTGCAATCAATATCATAATCTCTAGGGAATGGGATGCTCACTGCAGCTGTTGCCTGGCCCTTAGTTCCTCTTCTTACTCAGCCTTCAGCGTGGTGTTAGATATTTGCAGATGTATTTTTCCCCACAAGGCTACTGTTTTCACTATTTATTGTTTTCTGACTGAGATGCTCAGCATAAATGGACATGGCCTTGTTGGTCATGTCACCCTAGGGTAACATCTCTTGTCGGCGTTATATCTATATATATATATATATCTAGTTGGTAGTCTAAAGCCTGTTATCATATTTTGGCTTTCCTGCCCTCAAAATGTTAGAATGATATAAGGTTACTTTGAATTTATCTCTGTGAGGTCTGTGAGGTTTTTTGTTTGTTTGTTTGTTTGTTTGTTTGTTTTCTTCTTCTTCTTTTTTTTTCCTGACATACTTAAAACACTAGAGTAGGGCAGATGAATAGGGACAATGTGACGTAAATGATGGAACAATGCAGTAAAAATCTCATTAATCTAACATATTTTTTTGGCATGCTTCACCACATGAGAATTTTTAAAATTTTACCAAACACCAAAAATGTTGCATAATATTTATGACATTGTCAGCAAGGATTGTAACCTGTTCTGGGTTTACTGTTTCTGCAATCCTATTAGGCATTGGCTGACTTACATTTTATTTTGTAGATTACAGACCCTGATTAAAATAAATGTGCTCGTCACAATTTAATATAATAGCATGTGTGTTCAAGTATTATCTAGTATACTCTTTTTTTTTTTTTTTTTTTTAGTTTTAAATTATTTTATTTTTTAATTTTTCTAAATAACAAATATCTTCAATCTGTAGCTAGTAATTGGCAAAAAGTGAAATTCACTTCACCTGAACAGATTATGGAATTTTAGAATAGATTATGGAATTTAGTCTTGTTAGATTGAACTATCAGCTAGACTGAACATTTAACCAGTAGGTTTACTTGTACATAAAGGTACAATTTTTCCATTTGTTATATTATTAAGAAGCCCTGTTTTCCATTTGATTTTCAAACCACCATCTTAAATGAGGTCATAATTTCTGCTTCACTATAAATTCAGAAGCAGTTTCATGCAGTACTTTTTGTTCCACTAACTTCTGACCTTTGTGTCGCTTATTTTTGTATACAACACTAACAGGTTAATTTATTTTCTTCAGATTCTGGCCTACTTTGCTTTCTATTTATTTATTTATTTATTTATTTATTTTTCCATGTCCTCACTAGTATTGCAAGTACAAGTACATCCATGGAGTCAAGACACAGTGGATCTCTATTCCATGTTTACAGACTAGTGTCCTAATATTCATACTTTTTCTCTTATTATATCTGTTAATTTTATCAATAGTCATAAAAGATTTTGATGGTCAATAAAGTAATCAATATTAAGATTCATGTTATTTAATATATGTTAATTCTCCAGAAAGCATATGTTGTTATCAAGCTCCATTAACTAACATTAACTAAATAACATTACTGTTTATTTGAAATTTAATGCAACTTTCATATGGATTGATTGTTTCATTGTTGTGACAATCTACTGTGCAATTTCATGTTTGTTTTTGTTCTATTTAACTGTTAACTTCAGCTAGAAACATCAGTCAAAGGCAGAATGCTAAAACAGAAGGGCTCTCTGTCCTGTATAGCTGAACTCAAGACTTCTCTCTTTTTCTTATCAGTTGTTGCTGTTCTATTTTCAAGTCATTCACATCACAAAGATTCAAGTGCACATTTCAGCATGTATTTAACATTCCATATCTTTATGTTAGTCAGGGTTCATTCTTGCTGTCTTAAACCCTAAAACTTGTTGTTTTGTTTTGTTTTACCAATAACTCACTTCCAGTTAAAAAATAATAATAATATTAACAATAATAATAATTAAAAAATCATACCAGAGCATCATATTTTATGCAAAAACACTGCATTTGCTTTGTGTTTGGCATGTTTGTTGATGTATCCTTGATATAGCCTTGCTTTCCATTAGCAACTTTACTGTACTAATTCAACTTCAAGGTCATTTCTGCCATAATTCTGTGAGGAATGTTTTAACAATTTGTGTCCATAAAGAACAATTCTGTTTGAATCCTGTCTGCCTCTGGGCCCTGCACTGGCAATTTAATTCTTGAACCACAGATGCAGTGTGTCCCAGTCTCCCCCTCATTCTAGTCAATTTATCACTTCTTAAATTTATGAACCTGTTGGCTTTTGTTATTCCGGACTTCTATTTCTAACACTGCTATAGATGTGTCTGTGAATGGCTGGGGAAGAATGTTTTAATTACTCGTGTGTCTGGGAGTTTCAGAACAACTGATAACAACTAGTGACTGTTATGGGATACTATGTGGATCTTTGGTATCTGGTTAGGGGGGGCCGAGAGATAAAGAGGAAGGAGAAAGAAGCTGAAGGGCGGCTGGGAGACAAGACTTGAAGAAGATGTTCCGTAAACTTGGTATGGTGCCCAGTAAGTACAAAGGTGGAGAGGAAGACTACGAGCCTTCAGCATGAAAGACCCCTAGAGACCCCCAGAAGAGACCCCAGAGGAGACTGCGCATGCTCCAGTAGGAGGGACTGCACCCCGGAAGCTAATTTTAATAATCTATTTTTTTTTAGAAGTAGTAATGAATATGTATTAGTCTAGGAGCATAAAAATCAGCTGCTTGATGTAACTGGTGTGCGTCCTGGTGGAGCGGAGACTCCCGGTGCACCCAGCGCTGTTTGCTTACCTCTATTCCTTTATATTCTTTCAATAAATCCTATTTTTTTATTTAATCCTAATTTGAATCCTGAGCCATTTATAACAATTCCATTAACAGCCTAACAGTACAATCCCATTTTATTTTATTTTATTTTATTTTATTTTATTTTATTTTATTTTATTTTATTTTATTTTATTTTATTTTATTTTATTTCCCTGATTGGTACATTTCATGAGTCTTCCAGTTAATAAATACCTTCTGTTCTTGGTTGGAATACCAATGCTTGAAAAAACTCCATGATGCATGTCAGTACAGATGCTACAGTTAAAGCTCTCAGCAGTACAGCTACCCCTGAATTCAAATTAAGAAATCCATAGCCAAAACTACTTGTCACCTATACTTATGTTATATTGAACTGAAGAATATAATATAACTACAATCCTGGAAGCCTAGAATTTGTAATTTCTATGAGGAAATATACATTTTCTTTTAGCTAGCCAAGTACTTTAGAACAGAAATGTTGTGAATTTACTTTCAACGCTTTTCTGATTAAGTATCTTTTATTTTAATAACGACTAATTCTCCTGACATAAATGAAAAGTAACATTGAGACTGCACACAAATTTTACAGGTAAAAATAGCCTTAAAACAAATTTATCTTCTTTGCTATGATACATTGTTATTACTATTAATTTTAGCCCTATTCTTCCCATTTTATCTGTTCTTCTTATCCTTCTTAAAAGTCAGTCTGGGTCTAGTCTCAACATCCGCCATGAGTTCACCTTCTGTTTTTCTTCTACATGAGAATTAAGTACTTTGGGGCACATTTGATCAAGGGCAAAAGCAAAACGGCACAGTGCTGTCTCGATGCCAATTCACCCATTACTCAGTCCATAGAGTACTTACTTAAAGCCTTACTTAAATGGTTTGTTGAATTGAGGGAATTTTATGATTCATTCCCTACCACCTGATATGAGTCACAGTCTCTCCACTTGATGCTATTCTACTTAGCATTCAGTGATCTGAATGCCAAACAGTATTACACTATGATAGTGAGGTAACAAAGACAAAAATTTTAAATTTTCTTTATACTTGATTCTGAATAGAGACCTAAAATCAATTCCTGTAAATTTGAAGAGAAAACTGACAGTGTTAAAACTATATTGAGCAATATATTTCAGAATTTCACACTCTGTGTCTCAGTAAATAATTACCTATTTTATGAGAAGTAGAACATACATAGATAGAAGATATTTAGAGGAGTCCATCATTATCTGTCTGTCATCTTGACTATAGTAAGGTTTGGCCTTAGTAAAAAAGTTCACGCTCTCCCATAACATTCTGGTTGGTAAGATGTCAAAATATAGGTTAGAATCCTTCACTGTGAGGTGAATTGAAAATTGGCTGAATGGGCAAATTCAGAAGTCTGTGATCAGTGGCATTGAGTCCAATTGGAGGTAAGTCACTAGTTTTGTACACTGTGCACAGTCATGGGACCAGTATAACTTCATGTATTCATTAATGACTTCTGCAGGGCCTTCCTATCCTCCAATAGATTGAAACCTCTGGCCAACTTGGTGTCATCTGCAAACTTACTGAGGGTGCACTCAATTCCCTCATCCATTTTTTTTGTTTGCTTTGATATGTTTTTGACATCTTTATCAATATGCCTATTACTATAACACAAAAAAGCTCGATCTTGTATCAGTATTTTACAGAGAAAACAGACATAAAAGCAGAAAACAGAAGGATGATCCCTGCCTCACGGCATTTACAAGTTAAATATAGTACAGGAGATAACATATGTACCTAGACAGACAAGAGAATACTCAGAAAGAATAAGGAAATACCAGTCAGTGGGAGAATAAATGATCTCTGCACACTAGCGGTCTAAACATCATTGTACCTTTTTCTCTGATTATAGATGTGTCTTCATTTTTTAATGCATCTTATTACATTTATTCCAAAACATCTAAAGATAATTTATATACATATATATATTTATAGTACTCCCAGATCTTTACAGTCCAAAAAGCTCCTGTCAAAAGAATTTCTCTTATCTGCCCACATCCCTCCCAGTGCTGTTTGAAACATTTCAGTAGTTCCTGATTATGTTCCAGGTCAAATTTATATCAGTTACTTGGCTAGCTTACTCTACATTTCTTAACACCTTGTCTTTACTTCCCACGATTCTATTCCAAGGATGGCAGCTTTTATTGCATCTTATTGCATTTTATTTTTATTTTTATTTTTATTTTTATTTTTATTTTTATTTTTATTTTTATTTTTATTTTTATTTTTATTTTTATTTTTATTTTTATTTTATTTTATTTTTTTTATTGCATTTTATTTTTATGGCATCTTTCATTCTATAATGTGTCACTTGTCAAGATCTAAATTTCTAAATATTAAAAAAAAAAAAAAAGTTAGTAATTGCCTTCATGAGGATGATCTAAACTGCCAAAATTTTCTGTATACTTAGTGAAAGACAGCTGAAGGTCCTCTGTGACTCCAGGGGCTAGTATGTAGATTTCTGCTTCCTGTCTGTATGGGAAACTATATTTCTCTGAATTCATGCTCATTGAGTTGAGAGGAGCAAAAAAAATAATTTCTGGTAGCCACAAATATCTACTAGTATACCATTGTTCATCCTTGAAGCCATGTGCAGAAGTCAAATTCAAATTCTTTCAAGTTTTTTTTTGTTTTTGTTTTTTTTTTTTTTTTTTTAATACCTTATAGATGATATATTTTTTCTCCATATAATATGTTCAAAGCCATGTCTCCACATTCCTATGAGAAGTAGGCTTCTAATCTCTTGGCTCATATGAGATGGGAATCTACCTTTCTATGGATCTGAATACAGATGGAATACTTTAGATTTAGTTTAACACAATCTCATTTGTCAGCTTTCTCTTGTGACTTCTTGTTGGCTCTCTGTCTAAACCTTAAAGACAAAATAATCTAGTCAGTGTCTCTGGTCGATGCATTGCTTGCTGTGAGGGTTCCTTAGGCTACTTGCAGGCTAGCCAAGAAGCCTGTAGTATTTCTGGATATTTGAGACATAACTGCTGCCAGAGATTATGTGGTTTGGATAATAGCAGATTAGGTGGAATTTGTGAGGGGAGAATAGACTTAGGTCTATTCCTATTTTTAGAAGCCCATTCCTCCAACATACTTGACAATAACTTTATGCCTTCTCAGCCTCCTGACCTGGAAGTCTGGGATGGGGAGCAGAAGAAACCCTCCACAGTTCACATGGAAATAGTCAGAGACCTGTTGCTCCACCTGGACTGTCACAAGTCCATGGGGCCAGATGGGATCCACCCGAAGGTGCTGAGGGAGTTGGTGGATGTGATTCCTGGACTGCTTTCAGCGGTCATGGACATCCATGGAGGTCCCAGATGACTGGAGACATGCTAATGTGATGCCCATCTATAAGAAGGGTCATAAGGAGGACCCAGGGAACTACAGGCCTGTCAGCATGTGCCAGGAAAAGTGATGGAAAAAGGTCATCCTGAATGAAATCATGGAACATATGGAGGACAGATGAAGGATCAGGCCCAGTCAGCATTGGTTCATGAAAGGCAAGTCCTGCCTGACCAACCTCATCTCCTTCTATGACTGGGTGACCTGACTGGTGGATGAGGGAAAGCCTGTTGATGTGTCTTCCTAGACTTCAGCAAGGCTTTTGACAGTCTCCCACAGTATTCTTGGAGAAGCTGGCAGCCCATGGCTTGGACAGATAAACTCTTTGCTGGGTTAAAAATTGCCTGGATGGCTGGGCCTATAGTGTAGTGGTGAACAGAGTGAAATACAACTGGCAACCGGTCAGCAGTGGTGTTCCCCAGGGTTCGGTGTTGGGACCCATCCTCTTTAATATCTTTATTGATGATTTGGATGAGGGAATTGAATGCACCCTTAGTACGTTTGCAGGTGACAACAAGTTGGGGGGAAGTGTTAATCTGCTGGAGGGTAGGGAGACCATGCAGAGGGACCTGGAGAGGATGGGTAAATGATCAGAGGCCAATGGGATGAGGTTCAACATGACTAAATGCCATGCACTTTGGCCACAACGACCCCATGCAATGCTAGACGCCTGGGGCAGAATGGCTGTAAAGCCGTGCAGAGGAAAAGGATCTGGGGGTGTTGGTTGATGTCAACATGAGCCAGTGGTGTGGCCAAGAAGACCAACAATATTCTGGCTTGTATCAGGAATAGTGTAGCCAGCAAGACCAAGGAAGTGATCATCCACTTGTATTCCTCTCTGGTGAGGCCACACCCTGACTACTGTGTTCAGTTTTGGGTCCCTCACTACAAGAAGGACATTGAGGCCCTGGAATATGTCCAGAGAAGAACTATGAAGATGACGAAGAGCCTGTAACACAAGTCTTATGAAGACTGGCTGAGGGAACTGGGGTTGTGTAGTTTGGAGAAGAGGAGATTCACGGGAAACCTGCTTGCTCTCTACAACCACCTGAAAGGAAGTTGTTGGAAGCTGGAAGTCGACTTCTTCTCACAGGTGACTAGTGATAGGACTAGAGGGAATGTCCCTGAGTTGTGCCAAGGGAGGTTTAGGTTGGAAATTAGGAGAAATTTCTTCTCAGAAAGAATGATCAGGCATTGAAATGGGTTGCCCAGGGAGGTGGTGGAGTCACCATCCCTGGGGGTGTTTAAGGAAAGGTTGGACCTGGTGTTTAGGGACATGGTTTAGTGGGTGACATAGGTAGTAGGGTGATGGTTGTACCAGATGACCTTGAAGGTCTTTTCCAACCTTAATGATTTTATGATTTCCTGAAATGTTACTTTTAATTCTCTGACTTCCACTTCAGTTGTGAGGAGGGAAATGTATAACTTTTATATTATGGTTGAGTCTTTTATTTTGTTTTGTTTGTTTTGTTTTTTCCTGCAGGCTTCAGAACATGAAGGGCTAGGCCTGATCCACTGGTTGTCCTGTATTTGCCAGGTGATGGCAGTCAAGATGATTGGTTCCATAACTTTCCTTGGCACCAAGTTCAAAATTACAGGTCTGTAGTTCCCTTCCAGCCCTTCTTGTAGATGGGTATTATATTTGTTAACCTCCAGTCAACTGGGTCTTCTCCTGATAGCCAGAGCTGCTGATAAACGAAAGCAACTTGGAAAGCAACCTGGTGAGCACTTCTGGCAGCCCACTTAGTACCTGAGAATGGATCCCATCTGATGCCATAGACTTGTGTACATCTAAATGTTGCAGCAGATCACTAATCATTTCCACTTGGGTTAGGGGGGACTTCATTCCACTCCCCATCCTTGTCTTCCATCTCAGGGGGCTTGGTACCTGGAGAACAAGTGGTCTTACTAAAAACATAGGCAAAGAATACATTGAATATCTCAGCCTTCCTCTCATCTCTTGTCACTATGTTTCCCTCAGCATCTGTTAAAGGATGGAGATTTTCCATAGTCCTCTTTTTGTTACTAATGCTATAGAAGCTTTTTATTATTATTATTATTATATTTTTTATTTTATTTTATTTTATTTTATTTTATTTTATTTTATTTTATTTTATTTTATTTTATTTTATTTTATTTTATTTATTTTATTTTATTTTATTTTATTTTATTTTATTTTATTTTATTTTATTTTATTTTATTTTATTTTATTATTTATTTTTATTGTCTTTAACAGCAGTAGCCAAATTAAATTCCAGTTGGGCTTTTGCCCTTCTAATTTTCTACATGCATAGCCTCACTACATCTTTGTGGTCCTTCTGAGAGATCTGGCCCTTCTTCTAAAGGTCATAATCTCTCTCTCTCTCTCTCTCTTTCTCTCTCTCTCTTTATTATTTTTTTTTCCCCTGAGTTCCAGCCAAAGCTCTCTGCTCAGGCAGGCCACTGGATCCTCTTTCAGCACTTGGGAATAGACTGCTCCTGCACCTTTAAGACTTCCTCCTTGAAGGAAGCCCAGGCTCCTGCACCTTTAAGACTTCCTCCTTGAAGGAAGCCCAGGCTTCCTCCTTGAAAGAAGCCCAGGCTTCTTGGACTCCTTTGTTCTCAATACAAGAACTTTATGTATAATAAAACTGTAAAAATAAAACTCATATTCATGAAAACTTGAAGGTTTTTCTTGTTGGATTTCTTTTTTTTTTTTTTTTTTTTTGCTGTATTTTTATTATAGTTAAGAAAGTATCTGAATAACAATTTTGTTATTTTTCTTGAACATTGATATTTATTCTGTCTAGTTCTCTTGGTATTCCTCCTAGCAAACAAATCACAAAAAGCTATTTTGGCATGGAGACTGTAGGTACTATATATTCCCACATGTTTATTAGAAAAGAAGGAAAAATATTATCTAGAAATATAATTTATTTATCCTTTCTTATAAAACTTTTCAAATACATATTATGTAAGCATTCTGAACAGATGAGAACAATGTGTAACTCTGGTTACACTACATAGCCTGCTTACAGCACATCTAGTAATTAAATATTATTGTTTAATTTATTGCCACTTTTGCATTTTTGTTGAATTAATGGTATTTAATGAGAAGAAAAATGGTACCAAACAAAAGAAAAAAAAAAAAAAAAAAAAAAGCATACCAGCAACCAACCAACCAACCAATCAACACAAAGCCCAACCACAACCAAACAACAACAAAACAATTTATTTCTGTTTTCAAAGATTATTGGTATACCAAATTAAAATATACAATACAATTTTATTAAGATAAGAGCTGATTAAACTGTTCATCAAATACTTTTTCTAATGTTAACAGGAAGTCTGTAGGAAATGTGCATGTGAAACTTTGTATTGTTTATAACATGTAAAGGATTAAATGTGAGATATTGTATTTCATACCATAGTAACTAAGTTAGAAGTAAATGGAAGGTTGCACCCTTTTGTTTTATTTCAAATAAAAGGGTGTTTAGTTTCTGCATTTCCTTTCTGTATTTCAGGTTTCTTTACAGAAAAAACTTTGCTGTCAGGGAATATTTTGCTGCAGCTCCTGTTACAGTGGATCACAGAATAATTCAGGTTGATCTCCATTGCAATCTCCTGCTAAAAGTTGGCTCAGCTATGAGATCAGACTAGGCTGCTTAGGAATTTATTCTCTGAGGTCTTGAAAATATCTGAGGATCTTTTGTGTTGGCTACTCAAGTGGGCAATTTATGGGTAATATTTGAAAATTCTCGTCATGTACTCATATACAATGATTACCGTGACTATAACTCATTTTCTACCCTTTATATAACTCATTTATATTCTGACTAGCCTGCTTCAGGCCAGTTCAAGAACCCCTAATTTGTGCAGGGAACTGTTAAAATACATATTATTTTTACCCTGGAAAATAGTGTAGTGTGATAGGATTAGATCTGTGGAGTTAAAGCCTCTCAGAGTGCTTTATCTGTCCAATGGAAAGAAAGGTTGGAGCCCATTCAGTTCAGTCCAATTTTATATTAAACCGCAAGATGCAGTTTTCAGGCTCCAAGGTCAGTATGCAGTGCAAATCAAAGCACAGCAGTAGTAGAGTAAGTGAGGAAATCCAGGAGATTTGCTCCAGAAACTACAATATGATCCAAACTAAAAGAAAATGTTATAATATCCTAAGTATAAACATAAATTATCCTTATGTGAGGAAGGAACAGAACTGGCTTAAATGTTCTTAGTCATTGAACAAGATGTTTAGAGATGACCAGTAGGAAGCAGTAGATGAACACATACGGAATCTAGTCCTCTTCTTAGACATTGTGATGATGGTATTAGTATTCATCTTTTTAGTAACTTTTCAACAGAAATGCTTAGAAGGACCTTCAGGTCCTCTACAGGTTGTGTACATCACTTCTGTTTAAATTTCAGTACTGTGTAGCAAAGATTATATGTTTTGTGGGATCTGGAGGAGAACAATTATGCAAATTCTAATTATAACCTATATATTTTTCTTATCTAAGTAAATAAATATTCTGAAGTCTCGTCCCTGCTTCTTTTATCTAATGTTGGTCTAATGTAAGACATAAAACACTCTAGTGACAAAACTACTGGGATCTGATCTCCTCCCTTGTTCCCATTCCAGCTTTTTCTATCCCTCTCTTTTTAATTTAGAAAAAATAATTTGGTTAGTTAATGTTGATCAAAGGACACCGATTTGTAGGACTGTGAAACTGAAGGACAACTGGGACAAAGTGAAATGTTAACTGTCTCCTATATAGATATAGAGAATAGTATCATGTTGATGAGTTATTTTGTTCGATACCTAACAAAAGTAGAAAAAAAAAAACAAAACAAAGAATTGTAATCCCAGGAACTAATCTCTTCTGGGCTTATTATCTTGATACTTTCCATGAGTTTTCCCAATTTATTTGCAGGTGTGGACTCAAAATGGAGACCTTCCAGGTCTCAAAAATACTTTGAGGAGGGCAGAATAACATTTCCTGAAAGTCTTGAAGTCTTGTTAAAATGTTATGGAGACAAATGCAGGGTTATATTTGTTTGAAAGCTTTCTGGAATCAAAACCATAAAATGTTAAAATATTTAGTGACCTTTTTCATTGTCCTTCAGTAAAGTTTTCAATGAGAATCTTAAGTCTCAGTCTTAAACCACAGAGTACAAATGACTACTTGAACTAAAGGAGTAGCTTCAGTAATTGGCAGCTCTATTATGTTGCTACAGTTTTTAGAGATCAGGCACAACAGGGGAATGCAAAACTAACTGTTTATGCATTGTACATGTATATACAGTGTGGAATAAATGGCTAAGTCCCAAATAGGGTTACAATCGAGGTTTACAATTTATTAAACGAATAGAGGTAAGCAAACAGCTCTGGGTGTGCTGGGAGTCTCTGCTCCACCAAGACGCACACCAGTTACATCAAGCAGCTGATTTTTATGCTCCTAGGCTAATACATTTCTATTACTATAATTACTACTTCTAAAAACAAAAAAACAACAGGGTTATTATAATTAGTTTCTGGAATCCAAACCCTCCTACTGGAGCATTCATATCAGTCTCTGGTGGTTCCTCTGGGGGTCTCTCATGCTGAAGGCTCATAGTCTTCCTCCCTCTTGTCCTTCTCCTTTGTCCAACTTGGCTCTATGTCAGAGACTTGTGCAGCGTCCCCTGCAAGCTTTGTCTTTTAGTTGTTCTTCAGCTTTCCCCCTCTCCTTAATCTCCTGGCCAGATATCAGAGACTTGCAGTGTTCTACACAATTGTCATAATAGTTAGCAGTTATTCTGAACCCCCCCAGATATCAGAGACTTCAAAGAAAAGCCTACAAATACATTTCCCTTCAAGCTCTCTATTGACATGAATTGCTAAAACATTCCTTTGCAAGATACAAGAACTATATACATTAACCACTCTGTTTTTCTTAGACTTGTGGTTATAAAAGGGTATGTAAGACAGAAGGTCACATTTATCATACCATGCGGCCCTAGCATTGTTCCATATTGACACAAATCAGATGAACACATTTCACATGGTGAAAGTTATAAAAAAAGAAAAGAAAAAAATAGAAAAAGAAGAAATGAATTTCACACTGTTAAACAAACATGCTTCTAAAACACTAATATAAATAACATAAAATCAATATCCTGTCATTCTAAGAATATAACCTTATTCTGTCAGGCCTTGTAGCATTGGATGAGTAATGGAAAGGCTTTTACTCAACTCAGAGTGCACTTGAATAAATGGGAGGTCACTCAGGATGTGTTCCTCACCTGTCTGTGGTTTCTATTAATGTTACTTCCCCAGTGTAGTTGCTGGCTAGTGGATTACACAACTTTTACAATGTAAGCTTCATAAAACATATCAACTCACTAAGTACATTTTGTTTCTTCTGAAGTTATCAAATATTAAATTAATTGTTTTTTTTTTGTTGTTTATTTGTTTTTCTTCTCTTGATGTTTAAAGCAAGATTTTTTCTGTTGCCTAAACAGGTAAAAACTATTTTATGTACAAGATCATTTCAACGATATATGAGATGCCCTGCAAGCATGCTTGATGACCCTGTTGGTGAGGATGTATTTTAGGTGATGTGATTCAAGTCTTAAGAGTTTGTTTTCCTCCTAAGAGAAGATGGTCTTCTACAGCTGAATGCTAATCAAGTATTTATTCTAGTACTGGAGTCCTCTTAAAAAGGCACATAAACTATTTTCAATCTTAGAAAATAAGAATAATAAATAAAATTATTTTTATAGTAATGAGAGAAGCTCTCGTTGTGAAAACATTTGTCCTTCTGAACAACGGCTACGTGCGTTGAGGCCCTGCTTCAACGACATGTTCAAGCATCGCTCGTTGGAGGGAAGTAGAGAGTAATTTCTTTCTTTTGCACTTCCATGTAGCCTTCTCTTTTAATTAAATTATCTTTATCTCAACCTGTGAGTTGTTTCTTTCCTTTTCTTCTTCCCCTCCTCTTCTGAGAGTGAGAGAGCAGTTGTGGTGGAGTTCAGTTGCCTAGCAAGGTAAAACCACCACACACAGAATAAAACTGTACTTTCAAAGGAATGCAATTGGTCTTATTTTTTCCTGCAGTCTGTTAAACTGGCGTTAATTTGTTTCATCCAAAATGTAGTGTTTATATAGGACATTTGAGCTAAGAGTGTAGTGGCCATAAACTCACTATGGAGTAAACGGAAAGAGAAAATTACTAATTTTCTGAATGTACCTCTACAACTGCCCATCTCTCAGCAGAAACTAGATTCCCGATGTAAGCAACTCATTTATGATCTGAAAGTTAGGTGATAATAATAATAAAAATAATGATAATAAATAACAATGATAATAATTTATAATATTTAAAACAAACAAACAAACAAAAAAACAAGACCATCTGTTCTGGTTTCAGTTTAGATAAAGTTAATTTTCTTCCTATAGCTGGTATGGTGCTGCATTTCTTTTTTTGTTTGTTTGTTTGTTTGTTTTTAATATAATAATATTGGTAACACACTTTTAGCTTTTAGGTTTAGCTTTTAGATTTTAAGTTTTAGTTTTTGCTGAGCAGTGCTTACAGTGAGCCAAGGACTTTTCAGCTTCTCATACTACCCTACTCATGAGGAGGCTGGGGATGCAGAAACTGAAAGGGGACAGAACAAAGTCAGATGACCCAAAGTGTCCAATGCAATATTCCATACCATGTGACATCATGCTGAGCAATAAAACTGGGGGGAGTTGGCCAGGGGGCTGCCATTATTTAGGGAGTGTTTGGGCATCAGTTGGCTGGTGGTGAGCAACTGCACTGCACATTGCTTTGCTTATTGCTGTTGTTACTGTATATTTGGTTTTGTTTTTGTTTGATTAGTTACTTTCTTATTAAACTGTCCTTATCTCAACCCATAAGTTCTTGCACTCTTTAATCCATCCCTACATCCACCCATCCCACTTGGGAGTGGAGTGAGTGAACAGTTTTGTGGTTTTTAGCTCTGCTGTGTTAAACCACAACACAATGTTAACAAATTTTAATAAGGATTCACTAACAATGTAAAGATGAATTTCAACATAAAACATGGTGGCTGATAATAAGACATGGTAGCTGATGATAGCAATATATTTTCAATATAATATGTATAAGATAAATCCAAAACCATCTTCTTTAATTTTAATAATAAACTTCCAATAGTAAAAAACTTAGAGGAAGAAGAGTAACTTAGCTTAGTGATATGGTGTAGTGGAGGACTTGTTAGTGTTAGGTCAGAGGTTGGACTCAATGATCTTGAGGTCTCTTCCAACCTAGACAATTATGTGATTCTGTGATTCTGTGAAGAGTAGAAAATAAATACCAGGTATTCCTGTAGTTTTACTGCTCCAAAGACATATATTTTGTTGGTTTTAATGAAAAGGGTGACTTATAGATTATTCCTTTTATAAAAACTTTTAGCAAATATATGGTAACAACTTTTGTTATGTTGATAGAATTGGAAAAAGACCAAAAAGTAAAATGAAACAAAATCATATTTTCCAATGCAAGAGACATTGTTAAAGACTATATGGTTTGTGGGTACTTTATTATGTACATCTGCAGAAAATAAAACAGAATAATGATAAATTTTGGAATGTGTTACATGGGAATGATACTATGAATTTTCATTTGAAAGTATTTAACAAGTAGTTTAGCAATGGAGATATATGTGCTATAGAGATACAGGTGGTCACAAAAGGAGAACTGAGAGGAGCACACAGCATATGCTTCTTTCCATTCATTTTCCAGTAAATTAATTCCCTGCAACAATATACATTACAGCTGTATCTATTTTTATAAGGAAAAAGGACTGCAATTGAATCAGATACTTACACTGTTAATTACTCGTTTCAGGACCTTACCTGAACTAACAATTTATTTGAGTATTTCCTGTAGCATTCATATGGGATGGATTTTTGCGTCATATTTTTGAAATTATTTATATTCTTCATATAGCTAATCAGTGGGCACTATTCAGTATTGTCTACATAATGATTTTTCTAAGGAATTGCCTAATAGTCTGTTACTGTTAGAAACATTAGATTTCAAAAAATAAAAAATAAAAAATGCTGCAGTATGAGATCATAATATACCTTAAAAATGCTCCCTTTGGGCATTTATAGCAGGTCAAGCTTACACTGAATTCTATTATGGTATGAGATCATTCCACAGAGTTTACACTGAAGAAAATGGTCATGGCAACTATGTGTTCATGATAACAATATTAGTAAATGTCATCAACTCGAGTTACTCTTTGAATTATAGCAACTCTGATATGATTCAGAAAATAAATAAATAAATAAATAAAAGCCTACTATGAGAATAAAAGCCTATTTTTGCTAAATGAATAGGATCAGACAGTTTAATGGCCTTGAACTAACTTCTTAAGGCAATGAATTGGATTGTTCAAATAGAAAATTAGTTTGCATAAATTAATTCTAAGTAACTTCCCTTCCCTTCCCTTCCCTTCCCTTCCCTTCCCTTCCCTTCCCTTCCCTTCCCTTCCCCTTCCCTTCCCTTCCCTTCCCTTCCCTTCCCTTCCCTTCCCTTCCCTTCCCTTCCCTTCCCTTCCCTTCCCTTCCCTTCCCTTCCCTTCCCTTCCCTTCCCTTCCCTTCCCTTCTCTCAGATATTTTTTTTCACTCCTTGACCAGTAAATTCCAGAGGTATGGTAACCTTAAGTTTCCCATGTTCTTAAATGTCCCAGCTAGCAGTAGAGAGATAATAATATTTCTTATGAATTAATAAAATGTAATATTAGTTGATACATACACTCCCCCATACAGGGAGAAATAAAATGTTCCTCTTTTCTGAAATCCTATGTATGTAACAGCTTTACGCATAAGAATGTCCTTACAAGAATATTGTTTCAAATAGGCTGGTTATTAGTGTGGTTCCAAACCCTTTAATGGTACAAGAACTAAAGGAATGGAGGGTAAAAGTAATTACCCACTAAGTATCAAGAATTTGAAACTGAGAATTCTCAAGAATACAGTGCATTATAGCTACTCTATCTCATTCTGAATAAACATGGGATGTATGCTGTTAATAGTTGTCCCCAGTTACTATATGAAGAACAGATTTCATAAAATTGAGTACAGTAAAGTATTAAAAAAAATGTCTAGAGAGAAGACTGCAGAAAAAAAAATAATTAATGAAACAAGAAACAATTTGAATGTCATCTGGTACATCTAATTTAGGTATCTTATTTAGAGTCTAATTTACAAAATATATGCTCCTAGACCAAGAGGACCATCCCATCAACTGAAGTTATACCTTCTGCAATGAGTGATTAGAAGAGTTAGATGATGTTACCTGAGGATCCAGGGAACTATATTCTCCATTCCTTATGCTAACACACAGCTACTGTGGAATCAAGACTACAAAAGTACATTCAGAATGTAAGAAAAAGCTGAAGACGTTCTATCTTAGGGAGCATTTAGCTGGGAAGTTCTTTCTGTTCCTCAGTTTTCAATACTGGATTTTTATTTATTTATTTATTTTAAATCTGGCAGAGATTTAAGGACCTTTCAATTTAGGAATGGAGTGTAGCTTGTTAACAGAAAGCTTCTAGCAGCTTTTTGGAGGGATTGATGAAATGGCAGAAAAGTATCATTGAAGAAATATCAGTTGAGAGCTTTAATGCAAGCTGGATACTGATCTCTCAAAAATTGCCAGAAATAGAAATTCAAATCCTCTTGTTTAACTCTGTTGTTGGCAAAATGGAACACGTCATATAAACATGTAGCTAGCATATATTATTGATAGAAATAAGTGCAAAACAGTCTAATAGTACAAACTACCTGCTTTCCACGGAGAAGCCTCATTAGAATGACACTTAATCATTAAAAAAAAAAAAAAAAAAAAAAAAAAAAAAGAACACCACCACCTACAAAACAGTAGTGATTATCTATTCTTCCTCCTGTGCCCTGTGCTTTACTTTCCATTGCCCTGCCATCTCAACAGCTACAAGGTGAATCAGAAGATCACTGATATGGGCATGGTGTCGTGTGTCCCATCCCTGCTCCCCCCAGGACACACTTGAGTCTTTGTGTGTGGGCTTCTCCCTCCCCAGCTGCCATGTGCCCTCTGAGGGCTCTGCAACCAAAGGGCTGTTGTTCCCCTCTGACCCCAAGGTTGTCAGGTCACTGCCTGCTGCTCCCCAAGTGAGGGACAGCTCTTTCCAGATAGGTGACAGTCACAGGATGGTGTGATGTGAGGGGAGAGGTAGAGGGAAGTAACAACAGACCAGTTCCAATCAGCCAAGGCTGTCCTAGTGGCCTGGGAGAGCGTTGCTCTACCCATGCAGTGGCCACAGAAGACCTACAGTGTAATTGGTCACATTTTCTTGTAGATAATCTATTAAATGCTTTATTTGTTCTCTCCAAATATGAACACAATCATTAATAATTGAACCTATTAACCTATATCCTAATTCATCCAAATTTTTACCTGTCTGGTTGTTCTCACTTCCACACCCTAATATCCTAACTGGGATATATGAATGGGAAGTTGCTCAAGACAAAATCAGTGATACCCATGGCTCCACATTTCTCCACAGATCTATCTGTTTTATCACAGAAGACAATCAGATTGCCTAGGCCTGGTTTATCCTTTACTTTTGTACTGTTCCTGGTGTCTTCTCCTTCATGTTGATAGAAATGTGTCCCAAGAGGTATAACACCTCACATCTTCTGAAGGACCAAATTCAGTCTAACAGCAGTGTCCCCAAATACATATGGGGGACACTACCAACAGGAGGAATCCAGGCACTTCAGAGTTTTGGCGACACAATGAGAACCAACAGACAAAAGTTGGAAGAGGAGAGGTCTTGACTGAATATGAGAAACTTACTTGTTGTGAAGGCAATCAGGGTGCCCACAGCAACTGTACAGGCTCCAACCTTGGCGATTTTTAAGATAAAACTGGACAAAGCCCCATCCGTTCTGGTCTGACTTCAGAAATGAAGTCATACTGCTCTGAGTAGGAGTTTGGAATAGAGACTTCCTGAGGTCCCTTCCAACCTGAAATTTTCTTGTGATCCTACAATGATAATTGCCTTTCTCATATATAGGGTGTTTTATAAGCATCTCTTTGGGGGAAAATAAATAAATAAAATGCATTATAAGCAAGTAAAGAAGAGGATAGCTATACCTAGGGCTTTTAGACATGTTGCTTGAAGTGTCTTTTGATTTGGCATTTCAAGAACATTGTGATTTCTATAAGATAATGAAATCTAACCTGAATGGGGAGCTTCAAGCTCACTTTAGCACAAGTATTCTGTTTCTTTACATTTATTGTTGTTGTTTTCTTTGCATACATTTAATATGGTAGTTTAATATTTATAGTAAACTGAAGCACTTCCTGCCAATAATACCCGTATCTTTGATTTTTTTATTTTTATTTTTTGCTTTTACTAGTAAATACCATAAAGAATTAATGCCAATGTATTTGTTAAAATTAAAATTTTAAGCTGGATCTGATCAGATTTATTCTGGCTGACATTCAGAAATCATTCAATTGAAATTAGTGGTCTAAATTGTAGCTCCACAAATTGACATATAATTCCAATATGTTCAAATAATAAAGATGTTGGTTTTGGCTTGTTTGTGTGTTTTTTTTTTTTTTTTTTTTTTTGGTGGTGGTTTTGCTTTCACATTTTCAAATGTAGTTTCTTTCCTGTTTTTCCTTACTGCAGAAGAATAATACTCAGTTTTTCATTTAGGCCAGCAGCAGTGAATTTAAGTACCAATAATCTGTCCATACTTCATTGCTTTCTAGTCCATAGACTCCTCGGCATACATGAACTATCAATTCTCGTGTGTCTGGAACAAATAAACATAAGGCATCATTTCAGCATATGATGAGATGCCACTGTAATGAGATAACTAGTGGAACAAGATGCAGCTCAGTATTAAAAATCAGAATGAAAATGTGGGCAGTGGAAAATAAAATGAAACCATGCATAGTGCATTTTATTTAAAAAAAAAAAAAATATTTATCATTTTGTTGTATTATGTTTACATATATATATATATTTGCTCTTTGCTTTTAATCTGATGCAGAATGTTGCAAATGCCTATTCAAACCCAGATAGATAAGAAATGTGAGAAAAAATACAGTAAGTAGGTAATTAGTTATTTTGAATTGAATTGCTTTGTCAAGTACTACGATGCTTTTTCTGTCCCTGAAACTAGAAATCTTATTTTAGTCTATTTGTAGCTCTAAGAAAAATAACCTTACAATGCAGCTTAGTAATGTAAGAACATAGAATTATCTGGAGGCATATATTCTAAATGAAATCCTCTGTCCTTAATTATCATCACAGTGATATTGCTTTTGACTGTTACACTTGTGAATTTGGTAATAGCTTCATTGGGAATTTGACTTTTGTTTGCAACTGAAGTTATAGCTTGTTCAATTTAGAAGGAAAGAATAGTGAAATTTTGCTGCTAACTCAAATGTGGAATTTCCATGATTTGAAGCAGATCTGGAGAATGACCCTTAGAAAAGTATTTAATATTCATTTTATTTTCAAAGGCTTTGGGGGAAACTAGAATCCAAAGACTAGATGTTACTTACCTGTGTAGTAAAACAAAATGTGTCCATCAGTGTTTGTGCTTTTTTACTGATTAAGATATCTGAGAGAATAATCTTGATTACTAGATTAAAACTATTTGTTTATAACTTTAATTACTGAAGAGAAGCCTAGGAAATAAATGTGAATTTAGATAGTCGTTTTCATATAATAATTTGTTCAAATGGAAATATATAAAAAATAAGCCAAATCAAGTGCTAATGATAAAAATGCAAGCGGATACGGAAATATATATATATATACATATTTATATATATGAAAAAAAATAATGTATATTTTAGGTTAGGAAATTCATACTGGTTTATAACTCTGTTGTCTTCAACTCAAGGCCCCAGCTACAGCAGGAAACTACATTATAAAGTGCCTAACAAAAATTAATATGAATGTGACCTAGCTTCAAGAAAGATAGAAATAATTAGTTTTTTGCTTGTTTAGAAAAGATTGAGCTTGTCAGAGGACATGACAGTAATTCTGTGAAAGGTTTCCACATAAAGTCCATTAATAGTGTTATCTCATCCACAGGAATGGGACAGTAGATGGGACAAAATACCAATAATTTTTTTGGGGGGTTAGACATTTAGATAAAAAGAATAAAAGAAAGTTGTGTCTAGCTAACAATATAATAGGACGTATGGGCAGCTGGTACAGTTTTCATAATTTATGTTTTTAAAAGAAGGTCAAAATCTTTTGGGTGACAGAAGTGTTGCTGATTTTGCCACAGTGTCCGGGAATGGACTGTGTATTTTCATGGTCAGTTCCAGCCTTACGTTGTATGATTCTTTTCACAAGCTGACAAAGTTCTATTTTTAAACTAATTATGTTTTTTCATCTTGTTCCTCTTGTTCAGAAGTTGTTCTAGGTGATTCTGGTGACTACAAATCTAATTTTCAGTACAAACATATTCAGGATTGTCTGCTATCAGCTTCTTTTTAAACTTTAGCAAACTATGATCTTTCTCTTCCAGTGAGCCATAATATCCATTCTTGTGATTATTTTGTTGTTTGTTTGTTTGTTGTTGTTGTTTGCTTCTGCTTGAATAAGGTATTTTGAGCACAGGTTAATAGAAAATGTGTCGTACAGTGACAATACTTTACAATTCCTACAGTAGATCTTGAAACAGACACTAAAAACATGTTTGGCTGAATCACTGTCTTACTACAACAGTACTCATATCTATTGTGGGCTCCATTCAGGGATATGCAGTCATGCCTGGGATAGACACAGGCACCTTTCTTGTATTTGAATTTAAGAAAGCAATTGTAAACCAGAATCCAGTTCCTGCTTATAATATGGTACAATCTAGTCATTTTTACCCCCTTCTATTTCCTCTTTATGAAATACTAGCACAAACCAGAAGTTTTGATAGTCCCTGATAGAATCTATTTCCTGTCCAGCTTTAACTATCTAAAAGTTAGGTGGTCTATTCATCTTTGTTTCTTCTGTATACTGTTTTTTTTTTTTTTTTTAATAAGTTATCATTACTATTTAAAAAATATTGCTTAAGGAAAGAAAGCTAAAAAGAAAGCTAAATGATGTGGTAAAGACAATATGTAAACATATTCCTGAGAGTAAGCAACCTTACCAAATCTTACCAACATTTGGCAGGAAAGAATGGGAATATTAATATTTACTTCGTATATGAAGCAACATATAAATATTATAGTTTATAGGATTAAATGAAAACACAGCCATGTGGACTCTAATCATCAGAAAAGCTTATATTTGTACAAATACAGAATCACAATTAAAGATTTACAGATGTGTAGCACAATAGAGTATCTTTTTTGGCCTGTACACATATTCCACAAAAAAATATGAACAGCTTTCCTTTTGTTTTATATACATGAATATATACAAAGAAATACATGGTGTACACATGCATATACTATTAAGAAAACTACTTTCACCCTGAAAGAGTTGGGGTTGTCCAGACTGAGCAAGAGAAGGCTTCGTAGAGATCTTAAAGTGGCCTTCCAGTACCTAAATGGGGCGTACGGGAAATCTGGGAATCAATCATGGAATCATAGAATCATAGAATGGCCCAGGTTGGAAGGGCCATTCAAAGATCATGTAACTCCTACTCCCCTGCCATACGCAGGAACACCTCCAACTAGGTCAGCTTGGCCTAGGCCCCATCCAGCCTGCCTTTGAGCACCTCCAGGGATGGGGCATCCAGAATTTATTTGGGCAACTTCTTCCAGAGCCTCACTACCCTTACAGTGAAGAATTTCTTCCAAATGTCTGGTCTGAATAAATCCTCTCTTAGTTTAAGACCCTTCCCTCTTGTCCTATCATTATCTACTCAAGTAAAGAGTCCTTCTCCAGCTTTTTTTCACAGAATCACAGAATTATGTTGGTTGGAAGAGACCTCAAGATCATTGAGTCCAACCTCTGAACTAACACTAGCAAGTCCTCCACTAAACCATAACACTAAGCTCTACATCTAAATGTCTTTTAAAGACCTGCAGGGGTGGTAACTCCACTTCCTTGGGCAGCCCGTTCCAATGCCTAACAACCCTTTCAGTAAAGAAGTTTTTCCTAATCTCCAACCGAAAACACCCCTGGTGCAACTTTAGCCCATTCCCCCTTGTCATGTCACCAGACACATGGGAAAATGGACCAACTCCCACCTCACTACAGCCTTCTTTAATGTACTTATAAAGAGCAATAAGGTCACCCCTGAGCCTCCTCTTCTCCAGGCTGAACAATACCAGTTCCCTCAGCCACTCCTCATATCACTTCCCTAGCCCTGCTGGCGACACTGTTTCTTATATGAGCCAGGAGGCTGTTGGCCTTGTTGGTCACCTGAGCACACTGCTGGCTCGTATTCAGCTAACTATCAACCAATACTCCCAGATCCTTCTCCACCTGGCAGCTTTCCAACCACTCATCTCCCAGCCTGTAGCTCTGCTTGGGGTTGTTGTGCCTCAGGTGCAGGACCCGGCACTTGACCTTGTTGAACTTCATACAGTTGACCTCAGACCATTGGTCCAGCCTATCCAGATCCTCCTGCAGAGCCTTCCTGCCCTTGAGCAGATCGACAAATGCACCTTCAACTGGATTTAACTCTATTCACCACAACTCTCTGGGCTCAGCTTTTTAACACAATGAAGCATACGCCAGTCCAAGCCATGAGCAGCCAGTTCCTTGAGGAGAATATTGTGGGAAACAGTGTCAAAAGCCTTACTGAAGTCAAGGGAGACCACATCCACAGACTTTTCCTCATCCACCAAGCGCATCACTTTGTCATAGGAGATCAGGTTCATCAAGCAGGATCTGCCTTTCATAAACTCATGCTAACTGGGCCTGATCACCTGGTTGCACTGTAAGTACCACATGATGATGCTCAAGATAATCTGCAACATGAGCTTTCCTGGCACTGAGGTCAAACTAACAGGCCTATAGTTCCCCTGGTCTACCCTCCAGCCCTCCTTGTAGATGGGCGTCACATTTGCTAGCTGCCAGTCGATTGGGACCTCCCCCGATAGCCAGGACTGCTGCTAAATGATGGAAAGCGGCTTGGCCAGCTCCTTCGCCAGTTCTCTCAGTATCTTCAGGTGGATCCCATCTCTCTCTATCGACTTGCATACATCCCAAAACCACTTTTATAAGACCACTTTAAGTACTGAAAAGCCACAATGGGGTCTCCCCACAGTTTTCTCTTCTCCAGACTGACCATCTCTAGCTCTCTCTCAGCTTTTCTTCATAGGAGAGGTGCTCTAGCCCTCTGATCATCTTTGTGGTCCCCCCTCTGGACCTGGTCTAACACATCAACATCTTGTGCTGGGTGACCCAGACCTGGACACACTACTTCAAGTGGAGCCTCACAAGGACAGAATAGAAGGAGACATTCACGTCCCTCAACCTGATGGCCATTCCTCTTTTGATGCAGCCCAGCATGAATTTGGCCTTCTGGGCTGCAAGTACAAACTGCCAACTCATGTCAAACTCATGTGTCCCGTTAGATGGCTTCCCTTCTTTCTTTGGTATCAACTGCACCACTCAGCTTGATGTTATCTGCAAACTTGCTGAGGGTGCACTCAATTCCATTGTCTATGTCACTGATGAAGATAAGAAAGCAACGGTCCCAAGACAGACCCCTGAGGGACACCACTTGTCACCGGTCTTCACCTAGACATAGAACCATAGATCACTACTGTGGTAGTGATAACACTGCATGGTGCAACCATCAGGCCAATTACTTATTCACTGGATGGTCGATCCTTCAAATCAATATCTTTCCAATTTAGATATTAGGATGTCATGTGGGACCATGTCAAAGGCCGTACAGAAGTCTAAGTAGATCACATCGATTTGTCTTGCCTTGTTGACTGATGCAGTCACTCCATCATAGAAGGCCACCAGACTGGTTAGGCACAGTTTACTCTTTGTGAAGCCATGCTGGCTGTCCTGGATCACCTTCTTGTCCTGCATGTGCCTTATCATTGCCTCCAGGAGGATTCTCTCCATGATCTTGCCAGGTAATGGAAGTGAGGCTCACCAGTCTGTAGTTCCCTGTATCTTCCTTTTACCCTCTTTAAAAATGGGACTGAAGCTTCCCTTTTTCCAGTCACTAGGGTCTTCACCTGACTGCCATGATTTTTCAAATACAATGTAGAATGGCTTGGTGACTACATCATCCAATTTCCTCACAACCCTGGAATACTTGTCAGTGCCTTAACTTTCCTAATCTCATCCCTGCACATTCCAACAGCATTTCTGTACCCTTTCCAGGGCACATGGTCCTGTCTCCACCATCTGTACATTTCCTTCTTTTGCCTAAGTTTGACCAGCAGATCCTTATTCAACCATGATGGTTTCCCACCTTCCCTGTTTGATTTCTTACATATGGAAGGGACTTTTTGTCAGGGACTGTAGTGACAGGACAAGGAGGAATGGTTTTAAACTAAAAAAGGATAAATTTAGATTAGATATAAGGAGGAAATTCTTTATTCTGAGGGTTGTGAGACACTGGAACAGGTTTCCCTGAGAAGTTGTGGATCCCTCATCCCTGGAAGTATTTAAGGCCAGGTTGGATGTGGCTTAGAGCAACTTCAAAGTCAGACGTGTCCCTGCCTATGTCAGGGTGGTTGGAATTAGGTGGTCTTTAAGATCTCTTCCAACCCAAACTATTCTATGATTCTCCGAATATATAATTCTATAAATAGTAGGAAGAACAGCCATGCTGGAAGGCTTTTGAGGAACTACAGAGGTATTCTTTTTTGTTGCTTTTGTTGTTATTGTCGTTGTTGTTTGTTTGTTTGTTTTTCAATGTCACATTCACCTGGCAATTAAACTAAAATAGTTTTAGTGTATTTAATAGCAAGTTCACTAACTAGACCAAATACTTAGCTTTCAACATAATGGGATTAACTCACCTGGAAATGTTGAGTACTTTGATTTATA
Organism: Aythya fuligula; assembly: GCF_009819795.1. Lineage (NCBI taxonomy): Eukaryota > Metazoa > Chordata > Aves > Anseriformes > Anatidae > Aythya > Aythya fuligula. The sequence goes on from NC_045559.1 coordinate 156,483,708, forward strand.
CACCATGGAGACACTGAAACTTCTGTGAAGGAAATTTTGTCCAGGTAAAATGCTCTGGAGGGGTAAATTTTTGTTCACAGTGACAAAGCTACAAGTTGGTAAATAAATTCAGTTTATGCAGGAATTTCTCACAGGTACACTAATTACAAGATACAAAACTGTGTGTATTCATGAATTGCATTTATCAAAACACCACTTCAAAAAACATAGATTTTACATTAGTAAGAAGACGTTAGTATTCAACTTTTCACTAATTAATTAAAAGTTACATGTTGAGCAAATTATTTACTTCCCAAGAATATAAAACTTGACAGGAACATCCACTTTATTTTTTATTATTTTTTTTATTTTACTTTTTCTTTTTTTCCTAAAGTCTGAGATCTTAAAGAACACTCACATATTGGTAAGGTGCATTGTTTAGTCCTGGGAAATAAAGGACAATATACAGATAGTTTTTTTGTTTGTTTTTTATCTTTGCACTAATAGTAGTAGTACAGAGTACACAATTTTGTCCATTTAACCACATTTTTTTACCACGTTTCAGTTGGTTAAAGTACCCTTTAATTTTTATTCTTCACTCCTGATTTTAGAGTTACATTTCTCCAGTACCTGCCTTTCAATGTTGAAAGGTGAAAAGATCTCATACAGGATATTCAGCAAACATTGTCTAGGATCTGTGTATGTGGTGATAGTAAGCACATTCAAGAAGAGAATGTGAATTTTATGGTCCCTTATTTGGCTCAGAAAGGAGTGATAGCATGCTATCCATAATATAGAGGTTGAAAATTTTCTTATGCATTTTAAATAGCAGAAAGTGATACCACAGGTGACATGAAAATAGATTTTTTTCAACAACAAAAAATATCAAAACAATCAAAGAAGAGTGAAGTAGAACTCCACAGAAAATGTAGTGTGAAAATCAAATTGTCAGAACCAGCTGTTTCACCCTAAACATATTTTTCTAAAGATACTTTTATTTTATTTTATTTTACATTTGATTTTATTTTATTTTACCCTTAAATACTTGGTAATGTGCATTGAAAGTACTTTAGATTTACAAAAGAAAAATCAGGACTGAACAACCTAATTACCTTCTGTGGAATGACTGGATCTGTGGAGAGATGACAGCACTTCCTATCATTTACCTCAGCTTATGGAATGCTTTTGACACTGTCATCCACTGTATTCTTATATCCAGATATGAATGGTACAGGTGATACAAATGGTACAAATGGTACTCCTTTGGAAACCAGAGTCCTCCTTTTTTCCTTTTGAAGGTTCACAAAAGGGAAAAAAAAAAAAAAAAAAAAAGAAAAAAACACTAGGAAGGGTCTCAAAAGGGACTCAGGCCCTTAAAGTATATTGGTAATTGGTTTCACAACATGTCTTTGCAGATGTACATCATGGAGAGAAATTAAAATAATATTTGAGTTGTTCTGTAATCCTTTGATGCATAAAACAGGAACCTCCAGCTTCTGAAGCTTCCATGTTCAGCACTGGGAAAAAAAAATCTGATAAAAATGTTTTCTTAAACTTCTCTTTGTTTGTTTTATCAAATAATGTTAGACAATGTTTGTGTTTTTATTGTAGAGGGTTAAAATGCAAAAGCTATCCTGCAAGAAAGTACCGGGAAGAGTGGGAAATCTCAAGGACCTTTGAATTTGGGCTTCATCAAGTGGAAACTGGGATGCTCTAAGAAAATATACCGGAGACAACCTCAGCTGACATTGTAGCAAGGGATTTGAAAGTCTTGCAGACCTTGGCTTAAATGAAGCTTTTTCTCAGAGGATGTTTTCAGGTGGTTGACTCAGATGTGGTTTTCTGTAGTGAGGAATTCTGAAAAAAAATTAAGACATAACCTGAGAAGATCGCTTCAAGTGAGGAGGGCAATTGATCTGCTTTATTAGTGCAAATTTAAATAGAAGTGTTTTACATTTTAATAGACAGATTGATATATCAAATATATACATATATTCCCCTGGGTACACTACAGCTTCTCTTATTTTCATTCTTACTTGAAGTGGGAAATCTCTCACAGTCTTCTCAATATTCTAATTAAAAAGCAAGAAAAAAAAAAAAAAGGAAAAGAAAGAATACCCATTACCCTACCATAGTTGCAACTATTATATCTATTGAACTGAATTCAATCTTTCAATTCTGTTGAGAAAGCAATTAAAGAAATGCCAGCTCTGAGCAAACCTTTAAAATTAAGTATAGTGTTACAAACTAATGACTGCTTTTCCGAAATGTGTGAGAACCATATCTTACAACACTTTTTTCTTCCTTTGATTTGTGTCACTGTACCCAACTTAATTGCGTCTCTACATAAACATAAGAAAGAAAAAATACATGAGATGCAATAAAAAGATGATATGATGATGTTGATAAAGACAATAAAGTTATTGAAATTTTTGTATAAGAACATTGTTATTCCAAACTGCATATTTTAATTTACTTAATGTTTGTCATTGTGATTGCTTAATCATTTCTTGGTTATATTTATAAACCAAATCTGCATCTTTACAAAATTCAGAGCAGATTAAAATTTCATGTGATACAAAATTCCTCCAACTGCTTCTCTTCTGATTTGTTAGGAATCTGTTACAACATGAATAGAATAGATTCTGTTAGGAATGAATTGCAGCAACCAAATCCATTATTTTTATTTTATTTTTTAATAAGTGCTCTTAAAAGAAAAGTCCTTCTTTTTACTTTATTAATTGTCCTGGTTTCATCTGGTGTAGTTAACTTTCTTCCTAGTAGATGATATGGTACTGTGTTTTGGATTTAGAATGAAAATAATGTTGGTAACACACTGATGTTTTAGCTTATTTTAGCTGTTGCTGAGCAGTGCTTTTCAAGGACCTGTTAACTTCCCATAGTGCCCTGCCAGTGAGGGAGTTGTGGATGCACAAGAAGCTAGGAAGAGACACAACCAGAACAGTTGACTCAAACTGGCCAAAAGGATACTGTGGTGTAATTGTCTGAAGTAACTAGGAAAATAAAACTAACATTCACATTTTAAAGAAAATGTACAGCATTGAAGAGGCTTTTAGGGTAGGGCATAACTGCATTACCTGAGCATTCCCTAGGCTCCCAACCTTAGATGCTATCGTGCTGGGGAAACCTGGTGTGCTAGCTCTAAGGAACAGTACGGAGCGTAGAGTGGAGTGGAGACACCACGGCTAGGCTCTGTAACCAGGTGGGGACTCGATTGTTCTTGTGCACACCGAGATCGATAAGCTGCACTTTTTGCCACCCTGAGCCAAGGACCTGTCATGTTTTTGACAAATGCTGTACCGTGGTGTACTTTTGCTCATTATAATGTCATACCAAATACCAAAACACACCTCCACCCCAAGGTGTGACCACCCCTCACCAAGCATACACCCTGAATTTCTTGGAGCTTATTACTTTAAACGGAGATGGGAGTACTTTTCACCAATCACAACTAAGATATGTTTGACTAGAGCTACTCATGCTTCACCTAAAATTGGCCTAAGAGAGAGGGAATGTTAGGGAAGATACCACTGTCAGGGGAGATACCATCCTGAGGAAGTACAACATCCTTAGGACCTCCTGACTCCTGGGACCAGTCAACAGGCAGAACCTCTCTTCCCCCCCATTGGGACACCTTTGGGTGAGATTTGAACACTTGGTTATAAATCTTTCTAGAGCCTTTGATCCTTTTAATGTGTTTATTTCTAGGCTGCACACCTGTAACACCTGTATATTTCATGCATGCTAGCTTGCTTTTGCAGACAGTCACTACTGCTGGCAATCCAAAGAACCTATGTACCTGTTGCTGTAATAAATCACACTTGATTGCATTGTGATAGCTCTCATTAAGTGCAACTAGGGTAAGAGTGGTTATATGTTATTGGTGAATCCGTGACTGTGATAGTTCAGTGTTCTGAATCCAATCAGACCCCTAACGGTTAATGCGTTATTGGTGAATATCCAACTGGACCCCTAACAGTTAATGCAATATTGGTGAAATCTGAGATTGTGATAGTTCAGTACTCTGAATCTGACCGGGCCCGTAACGGTTAATCAGCTACACCCCTTAACACGACAGATATTCTTTAACATATGATGTCATGCTGAACAATAAAATGGGTGTAAGTTGGCCAAGAAGATGCCATTGCTTGGGGACTGGCTGGGCATCAGTCAGCTGGTGGTGAGTAATTGCATTGTGCATCACTTGTTTTGTATATTCTTACCATTATTATTATCCATTCATTTTCTGTCCTATTAAACTGTCTTTGTCTCAACCTACAAGTTTTATATTTTCTGATTCTCTCCCCCATCCCACTGAGGGGTAGTAAGATCAGCTTTGTGATGCTTGTCAGTTTACACAACAGCAGTTTTATTTATTCTGTCAATGTTTACCTGAGAATCCAGACAAGCATATCTCTTTATCCCTCAAAACTGATAATCTTCAGAGGCTTGTCTTTAAAAAGTGTATAAATCTGTAGGAAATAATTTCTGTAGACTAATGGGAAAACAAACAACAACAACATACAGTGTTTGCCATCTTTTTTTTTCCCTGATATTTCAGCTCTCCATGTTGGAAATAAAATGGGATAGTATATAATTTTGGTCCTAAAGGGAAGTGAAGTAGATAGATTGATATTGAGAAATAAAACCTCAATACTCATAGGTGACTCAGGTCAGTGCATCTAATTTTGTAATGACTTTTGTGCTTGGAGTATTTTATGTCATATTTCTTCTTCAGGAATTATTTACTATGTGGTCATTGAAGACAAAATTCCTGACATTTACAAAACTCCTGATCTTTTCAGATTCTTTTTATTGTTGTTGTTGTTTTATTAATGAATGTGGAAATATTTTACAGTGAGCCCAGTTGGTAGAATATTCACTTCTAAAAGTTATAAAAAACAAAGAGGTATTCCAATTAGTAAAATACAACACATTTTACAATTAATAATAATTTTGTTCTTAATACCCGCCTGAGGTTTCAGACCAATAAAACTTACTTTTCAAGAAAATATTTGGTTATACAGTGCAGAAGTCTCAGTCTTACCACTGTGATGTAGTTCATGAGGTTTTATGATGAAGGTGAAAGGAGATATCAGTATGTCCAGAAACTTACTGGGGACCAGGACTGGGGACCAGGACTGGGTGAAAGAAGTCCTCCAGCTCCCCAACCCAACCCAATTCTAATTTTTAACCCCAAAGCACTTACCTGCCAGCTTCTGAATTTGACTCGCTGACAAACAACTTCACAGGGAAGTAGCACCACCAGGGTTTTCCGGGTAGTCACCGCCGATGTTACTAGCTCATAGATTCTCCAAAACTATTTCTCAGAGATGGCAGAAAACATGGAAAAAAAGCCATCTATCTTGAAACACTGAGTCCATTTCACCAGGACAGTAGAAAAGCACCCTAAGTAACCTGAACCTCAAACTCCTCTGGAGTGGCAAGCCTTCCCATGGTTCCTCATGCTTCCTATATAGCAAAGGTCAAATGATCCCCACCTGGCAGATTTCACTTCACATGTGTGGAGTCATGAGACCTTGTGGAATAGGCTCAACAAGCTCGTTTCAATGTTTAAGGCTTAATTGCTCCTTATTGCTAACAGAAAGAACCTGACAAGGGGCTCAGTGGTTAGAGTTGACCTAATTAATTAACTACAAAAGGCATGTAAGGGTCATATTTCTGCTAGTCATTCTGTGAGGAAAATTAGTACAGAGCCTGTTAAAATAAAATAAATCAACATAAAGAGAAGAAATAAATAAAAGAAAAAAAGAAAATGACGTAAAAGGCAAAATTGCCGTCCTGGATTTTCATCTGTCTAGTCACAACAGATAAGGAATATAGCAATCAGAAAGACATTACTTGACATTAATGTTGCTTAAATTTGCTTTTCTGAGATCACTTCTTTATGCCGGACTTGTCAAAATCTAGCGCCATGACCTCCGACTGCAGTATTTACTTTGGCTGCATATAAACTATCACGTATCAATGCCAGGATCCGGATCCTCACTCCCTATTCAGGTCAAGGACCGGGCTGAAAGTTTTGGCTTTAATTTGGTTACATGACTACATTGCTGTCCTCGTGGTTTCCCCTAGCCAGCAGCTAAGCACCACACAGCCGTTCTCACAGCCGTTCGTTTGCTCAAGGCTTGTTGGAGCTGTGCCAGGAGGAACAATGGCAAGGCCAGGGGATAAGGCAATGGCCCAGCTGAAGTGCATCTACACCAATGCACACAGCATGGGTAACAAACAGGAGGAGCTGGAAGCCATCATGCAGCAGGCAGGCTACTACTTGGTTGCCATCATGGAGATGTGGTGGGACCACTCTCATGACTGGAGTGCTGCAATGCCTGGCTATAAGCTCTTCAGAAGGGACAGGCAGCACAGAAAGGGGGGTGGTGTGGCTCTCTATATTAGAGAGTCTTTTGATGTTGTGGAACTCGAGGCTGGGAATGATAAAGTTGAGTCCCTTTGGGTTGGGATCGGCAGGAAGGCCAACAAGGCTAGCGTCCTGGTTGGGGTCTGTTATAGACCACCGAACCAGGATGAGGAGAAGGATGAGGAGTTCTACAGGCAGCTGACAGAAGTTGCAAAATCATCCGTGCTTGTTCTCGTGGGGGACTTCAACTTCCCTGACATATCCTGGAAGCACAACACAGCTCAGAGAAAGCAGTCTAGGAGGTTTCTGGAGAGCGTGGAAGATAGCTTCCTGACGCAACTGGTTAGTGAGCCTACCAGGAGTGGCGCCCCATTAGACCTTCTCTTCACAAACAGAGAAGGACTGGTGGGAGATGTGGTGGTCGGAAGCTGTCTTGGGCAGAGTCACCATGAAATGGTGGAGTTCTCCATTCTTGGCAAGGCCAGGAAGGGGACCAGTAAAACCGCTGTATTGGACTTCCAGAAGGCTGACTTTGAGCTGCTCAGGACACTGGTTGATAGAGTCCCTTGGGAGGCGGTTCTGAAGGGCAGAGGGGTCCAGGAAGGCTCGGCGCTCTTCAAGAGGGAAATCTTAATGGCGCAGGAGCAGTCTGTCCCCACGTGCCCAAAGATGAGCCGGCATGGAAGAAGACCGGCCTGGCTCAACAGAGGGTTGCAGCTTGAGCTTAGGAGAAAAAAGAGGGTTTATAATCTTTGAAAAAAAGGGCGGGCCACTGAGGAGGACTATAAGGATGTTACGATGCTGTGCAGGGACAAAATTAGAAAGGCCAAAGCTCATCTGGAGCTCAATCTGGCTACTGCCATTAAAGACAACAAAAAATCTTTTTACAAATAATTCAACGCAAAACGGAGGACTAAGGAGAATCTCCATCCTTTACTGGATGCGGGGGGAAACCTAGTTACAAAAGATGAGGAAAAGGCGGAGGTGCTTAATGCCTTCTTTGCCTCAGTCTTTAGTGGCAATACCGGCTGTTCTCTGGATACCCAGTACCCTGAGCTGGTGGAAGGGGATGGGGAGCAGAATGTGGCCCTCACTATCCACGAAGAAATGGTCAGCGACCTGCTACGGCACTTGGATTTGAGGAAGTCGATGAGGCCGGATGGGATCCACCCGAGTATACTGAGAGAACTGGAGGAGGAGCTGGCCAAGCCACTTTCCATCATTTATCGGCAGTCCTGGCTATCGGGGGAGGTCCCAGTTGACTGGCGGCTAGCAAACGTGACACCCATCTACAAGAAGGGCCGGAGGGCTGACCCGGGGAACTCTAGGCCTGTCAGTTTGACCTCAGTGCCAGGGAAGCTCATGGAGCAGATTGTCTTGAGAGTCATCACGTGGCACTTGCAGGGGAAGCAGGCGATCAGGCCCAGTCTGTATGGGTTTATGAAAGGTAGATGAGGGAAAGGCTGTGGATGTGGTCTACCTTGACTTCAGCAAGGCTTTTGACACCGTCTCCCACAGCATTCTCCTCAAGAAACTGTCTGCTCTTGGCTTGGACTGGTGCACGCTTCGTTGGGTTAGAAACTGGTTGGATAGCCAGGCCCAAATAGTCATGGTGAATGGAGTCAAATCCAGTTGGAGGCTGGTCACTAGTGGCGTTCCCCAGGGCTCAGTGCTGGGGCCGGTCCTCTTTAATATCTTCATCGATGATCTGGATGAGGGCATTGAGTGCACCCTCAGTAAGTTCGCAGATGACACCAAGTTAGGTGCGTGTGTCAATCTGCTCGAGGGTAGGAAGGCTCTGCAGAAGGATCTGGATAGGCTGGACCGATGGGCTGAGGTCAACTGCATGAAGTTCAACAAGGCCAAGTGCCAGGTCCTCCACCTGGGGCACAATAACCCCAAGATGAGCTACAGGCTGGGAGGGGAATGGTTGGAAAGCTGCCTGGTGAAGAAGGACCTGGGAGTATTAGACCAGGGAGGTGATTGTCCCCCTGTACTTGGCTCTGGTGAGGCTGCACCTTGAGTACTGTGTTCAGTTTTGGGCCCCTCGCTACAAGAAGGACATCGAGGTGCTTGAGCGGGTGCAGAGAAGGGCGACGAAGCTGGTGAGGGGCCTGGAGAACAAGTCCTACGAGGAGCGACTGAGGGAGCTGGGCTTGTTTGGCCTGGAGAAAAGGAGGCTCAGGGGGGACCTTATTGCTCTCTATAGGTACCTCAAGGGAGGCTGTAGCGAGGTGGGGGTTGGTCTGTTCTCCCACGTGCCTGGTGACAGGACGAGGGGGAATGGGCTAAAGTTGCACCAGGGTTGTTTTAGATTGGATGTTAGGAAGAACTTCTTTACTGAAAGGGTTGTGAGACATTGGAACGGGCTGCCCAGGGAAGTGGTGGAGTCACCATCCCTGGAAGTCTTTTAAAGACGTTTAGATGTAGAGCTTAGGGACATGGTTTAGTGGGGACTGTTAGCATTAGGTCAGAGACTGGACTCGATGATCTTGAGGTCTCTTCCAACCTAGAAATTCTGTGATTCTGTGATATTGGTTGATAGTTGGCTGAATATGAGCCAGCAGTATGCTCAGCTGTTTGAGAAGGCCAACAGCATCCTGGCTTGTATAAGAAGCAGTGTGGCCAGCAGGGCTAGTGAAGTGATCGTCTCCCTGTACTCGGCTCTGGTGAGGCTGCACTTCGAGTACTGTGTGTAGTTTTGGGCCCCTGGCTACAAGAAGGACATTGAGGTGCTCGAGTGAGTCCAGAGAAGGGCGACGAAGCTGGTGAGGGGCCTGGAGAACAAGTCCTATGAGGAGCGGCTGAGGGAGCTGGGCTTGTTTGGCCTGGAGAAAAGGAGGCTCAAGGGGGACCTTATTGCTCTCTACAGGTACCTTAAAGGAGGATGTAGCGAGGTGGGGGTTGGTCTGTTCTCCCACATGCCTGGTGATGGGACGAGGGGGAATGGGCTAAAGTTGCACCAGGGTTGTTTTAGATTGGATGTTAGGAAGAACTTCTTTACTGAAAGGGTTGTTAGACATTGGAACGGGCTGCCCAGGGAAGTTGTGGAGTCACCATCCGTGGAGGTCTTTAAAAGACATTTAGATGTAGAGCTTAGGGATATGGTTTAGTGGAGGACTGTTAGTGTTAGGTCAGAGGTTGGACTCAATGATCTTGGAGGTCTCTTGCAACCTAGATATTTTGGTGTTTCTGTTGCAGTCTCCCAGCTCAGAGCCAACCAACTGTTAGTCTGGCGCAACGGATTTGTGTGTTCCTTGCACTAGCTGTTCCTTCACCTCCTCTTCACATACAAGGACACGCGTCTCTTTCACGCTCCTTCAGGAGTAAACAAGCCATTAGAGATTTAATTTCCCTTTTGAAGACTTACAGGGATGTAGTAACAAAAGCAAAGGCATAAAATGGTACCTGAGGCACAGGCTACTTTTAGCCTGCAGCAGGCTATAGGTATGATATCATCCTTTAATATCCTACATATATCATATATTATGTTATCATATCAGGAAACGTAGAAAACTGCCTGTTGCTTCTCAGGTTTAAACTTTTCCCTTAAAAGGTGTATGCAAAGGTGTAATCAGCTGTTTGAGTACAATTCTCACTTACACATGAACATTTTCCTCTCCCCTTCCCAACTCAGAGTGCAACAGTTTTCATCATACTGTTATAAATTCCTAGCCAACTCAGCTTTATGAGATTTATTTATGGGGTTAATAAAAGGCAAGTAAAGAGCGCTGGGTGCGCGGGGAGTCTGGGCTCCTCCAACATGCACACACGTTACATCAGGCAGCAGCTTTTTCTGCTCCTAAGCTAATACATGTCCATTACTACTTCTGGAAAAGGCAGGGTTATTATAATTAGTTCGCAGATTCTGAACCCTCCCACTGGCGCATGTGTATCAGTCCCCGGTGGTCCCTCGTGCTGAAGGCTCATAGTCTTCCTCCCAGGCATTGTCCTTGTCCTTCTTTGTCCATCTTGGCTGGATATCAGGCATTGCCTCTAACTCTATACAAGACAAGAAAGAGAAAGAAGCACACCTTTCTACTCTGTCAGCTACTGGCAGACCTAGAGAGAAAAAAAAATAAAGTTGTTAGTTAACAAGTAATGTTGGTTTAAGGCATTTCACCAAATATGTAATATTTAATAGAAACCAGACAACAAATGAAAGGGAAGAAGAAACAGTAGAAGGTACTTGCATGGCCTTAATTTACATGGCAATGGACAACAACAACAACCTGCAATGATTTACAAGTGCCTTCCACCATTCACCCTTGAGACAGAAAACTGGGATTCCCATATGATGTAAGGGGAGTGCAATCCCTCTCAAAACACAAGAGCCTGGCGGACGCTACTGAGTACTGAAAATGTTAAGGCTAGGCAGCACCGAACTCAGAGAAGGGAGGCTGAGTCTCCCTGGCTGTTCACATAACAGACAAAAGCCTCAGCTTTTAGCCCTAAGCAACGATTCGTAGTGCCAGGTGGGGAACTAGTTCTTAAACCAGGGACCGTTTCAGCATCTTTAAAGCTACAGAAAGGCTTGAAGGCTCTGTGGAATCATGTTCCTGGCGCAAAAATCTGGGGACCAGGACTGGGCAAGTAGGGCGCAAGTGTGTTGGGGAGCAAGCTCTCTGGGCTGATTACCAGGGCTTTAAACTAGGTTTGATGGGGAAGGGAGGGGAGCTAAAGGGGACAGAGAAGGGCTGGGGGAAGTCCTCACTGCTGTTATAAATGGCTCAGTCTTCAAAATAGGACTATGATCAAAGTTTACAATTTATTAAAGGAATAGAGGTAAACAAACAGCGCTGGGTGCGCCAGGAGTCTCTGCTCCACCAAGACACACACCAGTTACATCAAGCAGCTGATTTTTATGCTCCTAGGCTAATACATATTCAATACTGCTTCTAAAACAACCAGGGTTATTATAATTAGTTTCCGGAATCCAAACCCTCCTACTGGAGCATGCATAACAGTCTCCGGTGGACCCTCTGGGGGTCTCTCATGCTGAAGGCTCATAGTCTTCCTCCCTCCCTCTTGTCCTTCTCCCTTGTCCAACTTGGCTGTATGGCAGAGACTTGTGCAACGTCCCCTGCAAGCTTTGTCTTTTAGTCGTTCTTCAGCTTTCCCCTTCTCCTTAGTCTCCTGGCCAGATATCAGAGACTTGCATAATGTCCCATGCAATAGTCATAATAGTTAGCAGCTATTCTGACCCCCTCCCCCCCCCCCCCCAGGTATCAGAGACTTCAAGCAAAAGCCTACAAATGCATTTCCCTTCAAGCTCTCTATTGACACGAATTGCTAGAACATTCCTTTGCAAGGTACAAGAACTATATACATTAACCACTCTGTTTTTCTTAGACTCTTGGTTATACAAAGGTCTGTAGGACAGGTCACATTCATCATATCATGCAGCCCTAGCATTGTTCCATAATGACATGAATCAGACAAACACTTTTCACACTACTGCCACCATTGAAGACAAGGAAAAACTTCAGAGCTCTCCCATAGGATTGTCTGAGGGCTCCTCAGAGAAGGTAGCATTCCCAATCCCCCATCCAGTACCTTCTTCTTGCATGCTCCCGGGGTAACTGTACCTGCTGCTTCCCTAAAGTGCCTTTACACCAGTGCACGGAGCATGGGAAATAAACAGGATGAGCTCAAGATCTGTGTTCGGTCGTGGGGCCACGATCTCGTTGCAATCACTGAGATGTGGTGGAACACCTCACATTAGTGGAACACAGTCATGGAAGGCTATGTTCTCTTTAGAAGAGACAGGCTGGGGAAGCAAGGGGCTGGGGTTGCCCTTTATGTGAGGGAGCAATTAGAGTGTAGCCAGCTCCAGCTGGGGGAGGGTGATGGACAGGTGGAGAGCTGAGTAAGAATTAAGGGGTGGGCCGGTATGGGAGACATGGTGGTGGGGTTCTACTACAAATCTACTAGATTCATGTGTGCTAAGGGAGCTGTCAGATGCGATCGCTGAACCTATAATCTTGGAAATGTCCCGGAGAACGGGTGAGGTGCCTGAAGACAGGAGGAAAGCCAGTGCCATTCAGATCTTCAAGAAGGGCAGGAAGAAGGATCTGGGAAACTACAGGTCAGTCAGTCTCACGTCTGTCCCTGGAAAAGAGTTGGAGCAGCTTGATTGGGATGCCAAAATGGACCAGGACTGGGGACCAGGACTGGGGACCAGGACTATGAGTAATTTTAGAAGCTCAGTCCTGTCTTCTGGTTTCTTGAACAGATGTTAACCTTTTGTACAGTATGAGTCAATAACAAGTCAATACCCTGAACCATTTTGTGCAAAAATCATGAGGGGGAAAAATGCATAAATAAAAATAAATTTTAACTCTGGAGAGTCTTCAAAGATAGTCTAATTCAAGACAAAAAAAAAACAAACAAACAAACAAAAAAAAAACTTCTTGAGTGAAAGCAAGAGGCTGAAAGCAAAATATCAAGAAATTAAGCAAGAAAGGCCAGTTGCCAACATATCAGAGCACAGCTGTTAGACTTAACAGAAATCTTAAGCCCAGAAAGAAACCTAGTATACATACATAAGTATGTGCTTTACAAGCATGGGCAAGAAAAACTGTGGTGGTAGTTCTTCTATACACATTATAGAAGAATGTATATATAGTAAATCTCAGTACATATAAGGAATATTTAAATGTAATATACATTGATAACATCATCCTTGAGCCATCTCTGTTCCAGACTGAACAGCAGCTCCCTCAGACTTTCCTGATGGGAGAGGTGCTCCAGTCCCTTCATCATCTTCATGGCCCTTTACTGAACTTTCTCCAGTATGTTCATGTCTCACTTGCACTTAGAAGCTCATAACTAGAAACAGGTCTCCACATTATCTCACTAGTTTCTGCCAGAAAACAAATAAACAAATAAATAAATAAATGAGAATTAAAATAAAACAATCAATTTAATTTCCAGGCAACAGTAGAAGTTTTTACATTTAAGAAATTTAAACATGTTTGCAAAAGTCTTAGGAAGCTAAATGCAAACATATATATTTTGAAGTTCATATAGCTCCAGGATAATGTTATGCAACACTGTTTACTGGCTTAAGATAGTCCTCTTAGCATGGCTGGCTGTTCTTTACATTTCATTGAGTTTTTGTGAAACAATAAAGATGGAGAAATGTAAATTTTCCATAAATCCCTAAAAACTATAGTTTAAATTAACTACTACATAAGAATTTTATTTTATTTTATTTTATTTTATTTTATTTTATTTTATTTTATTTTATTTTATTTTATTTTATTTTATTTTATTTTATTTTATGTGACAATTCAAAAGGTTATAGAAGAGTATAGTATCTTTTCAAAAAAATTACCATACGCATAAAAATGTGAAAATGGTTAGCATAATATCTAAGTAAACCAGACAGTGATGACAGCAATGATGTTTTGAAATTTATTGTGTTTAGAAACAAAACCTTACTGCTCTAATTTAGGTTTATTTAGTAGAGACTACTCACAATGCTAAATATTCATTGCAGAGAATTTTCTTTTGCCAGGTCTATTTGCATTCAGCAACATATACAGCGTTTGCCTTAAAATTGCCACATGGTTTTATGAATGCAAAGAAACAATTCTGCAATAGAGATACAGAGTTTTACATAAATATGTGTGTTCACAACCATCAGGTACGTAGGCAAAGTATAGAATCACAGCAAATTAAAACCCACCTTAGGAAAAAATAAAAAAAAAAAAAAAAAAGAAAAAAAAAAAAAGGAAGGCTATTATGTTTTGAGGACATATTTCAGTTTCTCCTAGCTTCACTCTAAGAGAGGAATAGCTGAATAAGATAGGATGCACAAAAGTAAAATTCCATTAGAAAAGACAAAAAAGATTGCTTCCTGTAAGCTTCTATACTGCCTTTTTATTTGTCTTCAATTATTCATTTGAATATTCATACACATGGAGACAAATGTCTACAGGTAGATTGGACCTCTCAAAATACTGAAATATTGATCTGTCAGAACCAGTGTTGGTCATGGGAATTCAGTCCCATGACAGATGTGTTCCTGTACCCCATGTCTGTAGTACAAGTGCTACATAAGGCTAACAAAAATTAACCACCACCTGACATCTGTGTGCCAGGTGTGATATTTGTAAAGTATACAGATCTGCTGCTACCCATGTATAGCTGCAGTATGGGATCACAAAGCAGGGAAGAGACAGGTATTCTGAAAATGTAGCTCAGTCACTTAATGGGCTTCCAGAGACTGACACACTTATTATATAAGGATTTATAGGATTTGTGCCTTTTTCTCTGATATTATCTTCAAGCAATTGCTACAAATGTTATCATAGAGATTATCTTATCTACTTCTTTTATTCAGCTTCATTTCAAACAGTGAAGTTTAAAGACCGTATCCTCCAATATTACTTTTCCTGGTAGTTTACTTAGACATCCTGGGAAAAATAATAGCATTAATTAAATACATATATGTATATATATTTGTTTTATTCTTACTTGCCTCCCTTATTGGACCAAAACAAATCTCTCAAGAAAAACAATCCCAAATATTATTATTTTTTTTTTTTTTTCTGGGCATGAAATCTAATTTTCAAATGCTGTTTCTAATGTCTCTGTAGCTCTTTGTTGCTTTGTTCCTCTATTCTGAAAGCTTATTTGTTCCACTTTATTAAAAGGTGAAAAAGCACTACTAGAGCTTTGTGACAAGAGTTTTGTCTTATCAACAGAGAACAGAAGGAGTATTTGGAACCTGTTAGTACTGCTCTTTAAAAAATTTGCTGTGTCCCTCTCTCAGTAGTAATATATGTGTATTTCTTCCTCTATGGTCTTGCAGTAAATTCTGTAATAGGTTGTTGTTGTTGGTGGTTGTTGTTGTTGTTGTTGTTGGGGTGTGATGCAATAAATCAATATGCAATTTAGAGAAGAAGGAATCTAATTTTATTTCCTCATCTATAGTTCCTAGGTTAAAAACCCATAGCTAATGGAGCTTTTTGAAGGAATTCAGAATCCTGACTCATTTTTTGTGCTTCTGACAGTAAATTTACTTAAGTATTTCAATGATGTATAGAAATAGGCCTTTGTATAATTCTAGGAACCAATTCTTTCTTCTCTGAGCTATGTCTTACTGATATAATTCAAGTTTTATTAATATTTGCTACTAATTCAAATAAACAATTTTGTGCACAATAAAATTCACATTAATATTGACTAATCAATTTGATTAAGCAAAGTGCCAAGATGTTGGTAATGCTCATATGGTATTTTGACATTTTGGAGACCTTGTTGAAAGACAACCCCAAAGTTAATAATGAATCAGATTTCCTTGAAGACAGCTTTTGTTTTGTAGAATGGTCATAGACTGATCAGTAGGAGCACAGTAAATAGATCTAGTATTTTATCCATCAATTTTTCTACAGAAGGGCTATAACGTGCAGTATGATTATTATACATTCTTTTGACAGACATTCAGTTTTGAAAATAAGTTTCCAGTTGCTTGGTGACTCAGCCAGGCATGTGCAGTCCAAACGGTTCCTAAAATGACAATTTTCTGACGCAGGTGGTGGAGGAGCCGATGAGGCGGGGAGTGCTTCTGGACCTTGTCCTTACCAAGAGGGTAAGGACAAGCCACTGGGCTTGTCAGGGATGTGAAGGGGCAGCTTGGGATGCAGTGACCATGAGATGGTGGAGTTCAAGATGGAACTTGATGGAAGAAGTAAGGTTAAAAGCAGGATTGCAACCTTTTGCAAAATTTTTGCAAACTTTTGGAGAGCCAACTTCGACCTCTTCTGGGACCAGCTTGCGAGTATCTCATGTGCTAGGTTGCTAGAAGGAAAAGGTGCATGTGAGAGCTGGGCTACATTTAGACAGCGCTTCTTCCAAGCTCAGGATCAGTGCACCCCTAAGAGTAGGAAATCGGGGAAGGGGGGCAGGAAACCTGTGTGGATGAGCAAGGAGCTCATCGATAAGATCAAAAGGAAGAGGAAGATTTATGAAATATGGAAAAAGGGCCTGTCCTCTTGGGAAGAGTATAGAAGGGTTGTCAGGGCCTGCAGGGACACAATAAGGAAGGCTAAAGCCCACCTAGACATGAGTCTTGCAAAAGAGATAAAAGATAATAAGAAGGGTTTTTGTTTGTTTGTTTGTTTGTTTATTTTTTAAGTATGTTAACAGTAAAAGGAAGACTAGGGATAATGTGGGTCCCTTGCTGAATGAGAGGGGTGTCCTAGTAATGAGAGATGCCGAGAAGATGGAGATACTGAATGCTTTCTTTGCTTCATTCTTTGCTTCAGGGACTCCTCAACCCTGGAGGGAGGAGAAAGAGTCTGGGAAGTGGATATCTCCTCCCTTGTTGACAAGGGAGAGGTTCGGGAGAATCTGAATGGGCTCAATGCACAAAAATTCATGGGTCCCGATGGGATGCATCCACGTGTGCTAAGGGAGTTGGCAGAGGTGATTGCCAAGCCACTCTCTATCATCTTTGAAAGGTCTTGGAGAACATGAGAGGTGCCTGAAGATTGGAGGATAGCCAATGTCACTCCGGTCTTCAAGAAGGGCAGGAAGGAGGATCTGGGAAACTACAAGCCAGTCAGTCTCACCTCTGTCCCTGGAAAGGTGTTGGAACAGCTTGTTCTGGATGCCGTCTCCAAGCAATTGGAAGAGAATAAGGTTATGAGGAGTAGTCAGCATGGATTCACCAAGGGGAAGTTGTGCTTGACCAACTTCATTGCCTTCTATGATTGCATCACCAGCTGGGTGGATGAGGGGAGAGCAGTGGATGTCACCTACCTTAACTTTAGCAATGCTTTCAATACTGTCTCCCATGACATCCTGCTAGCAAAGCTGAGAAAGTGTGGGATAGAGGAGTGGACAGCAAGGTGGGTTGAGAACTGGCTGACTGGTTGAGCTCTGAGGGTGGTGATAAGTGGTGCAGTCCAGCTGGAGCCCTGTGACTAGCAGTGTTGCCCAGGGGTCAGTGCTGGGTCCAGTCTTGTTCAACATCTTCATTGACGACCTAGATGAGGGAATAGTGTCTGCCCTCAGCAAGTATGCTGATGACACAAAGCTGGGAGGAGTGGCTGACACACCAAAAGGCTGTGCTGCCATTCGGCAAGACCTGGACAGGCTGCAGAGATGGGCAGGAAGAAACCAAATGAGGCTTAATACGAGTGAGTGTAGAGTCCTGCACCTGGGAAGGAACAACCACATGTATCAGTACAGGCTGGGGGATGACCTGCTAGAGAGGACCTCTGAGGAGGAGAACCTGGGGGTCCTGGTGGATGACAGGTTGACCATGAGCCAGCAGTGTGCCCTTGTGGTCAAGAAGGCCAGTGGGATGCTGGCATGCATTAAAAGAACCATGGCCAGCAGGTCAAGGGAGGTGATCCTCCCCCTCTACTCTGCCCTGGTCAAGCCTCACCTGGAGTACTGTGTCCAGTTCTGGGCTCCCCAGTACAAAAAAGACAGGGATCTCCTGGAAAGAGTCCAGCGGAGGGCAACAAAGATGATATGGGGCTTGGAGCATCTGCCCTATGAGGAAAGGCTGAGAGACCTGGGTCTGTTCAGCCTGGAGAAAAGAAGACTGAGAGGGGATCTCATCAATATGTATAAATACCTGAGGTGTGGGGGACAGAGGGATCTGGGGACAGAGGGATTTGGCCAACCTCTGTTCAGTGGTTTGCAGGGACCAGGAGTAATGGCCACAAGATAGAGCACAGGAAGTTCTGCACCAACATGCGAAAGAACTTCTTCATGGTGAGGGTGACAAAGCACTGGAACAGGCTGCCCAGGGAGGTTGTGGAGTCTCCTTCTCTGGAGGTATTTAAGGCCTGTCTGGATGCCTACCTGGGCAACCTGCTCTAAGGAACCTACTTTGGCAGTGGGGTTGGACCCAATGATCTTTCGAGGTCCCTTCCAGCCCCTTCAGTTCTGTGATTCTGTGGTTACTCAGAAAACTGAGTAATTACTCTCTATATATGTTATTACAATGAAAATAATTGCTTTTAAAAAAAAAAATCCCCCATATTTAGATTATTTTCTTGTGAACTTGTGAACTAAATTTAAAATTAGTTTGTTTTTATTAGCTGAAGTTAGTTGAAATAATTTTGCAACTGGATATTTTTGCAACTCACAGACAATTTTATTATGACAGAAAAGTAATCATAGCTTTTATATACATGAAGATTAAGCAATATCAGTTTCTACATTCCTAATATTAGTGACATCATAGAAGAGTTTTCTGAAAATGCTTTCAAATTTCACCACGCAACATGCAATCTACAAAGGTTTTATTTACCATTATTTATCATTATGATGCACTTCTGTTTGTTTTGTTTTGTGGTTGTTCTTTTTTTTAAATATTTTTGTAGCTGTTCTTTTTTTTATTTATTTATTTATTTATTTATTTTTTATTTTTTCCTTAAATAGTGTCTTAAGTTTGATTGTGTATGTTAGGGTCTCTTACTTTTTCTAATATATATAGGTGAAAACATTTATTTGATAGCATCCATATATCTATATATCTATACACAGCTTCTACATATCTGTATATTAACATTTTCTTCGCGGTAGCTGATTTTGCTGGATATATAAGACTTAAAGAACATTCAATATAATTTGGTCATGGTTAAAGATGTGTACTTGCATTCTGTTTTTAATTAATTGAATTAGCATAATGCCTTTTTTTTTTTTTTTTTTGGTTTCATTTCACAGCTGCTGCTTCTTACTAAATAACTCCTTTTACCAGCTCTAGTAACTAATACATTCCATCTCTGATTGCAGCAAAAAATAAATCATCAGCATAACCAAAGTTAATTAAAAACTATTTACCTATGTAAATCACACTTCATCTCATCCTTTAAAAATAAGATTCTGGTCAGGTTGAATAAAAGTCTTTTTGTTCACTATATTTGACTGATGCTAGATATTCAGTAGCACATTAATTCAGGCTGAAAATAACCTGGGGAATGGACTGTCTTTTAAGCTGTAGGAAATGCTATGAAAAATAGAAAAGCAAAATCACAATACCCTAAAGAAAGTAGAATCAGGGAATTATAGAAAGGTTCAGGCTGGAAGGCACATTAAAGGTCATCTAGTTCCAACCCCACCTGCCATGGGAAGGGATGCCACCCATGAAAGCAGGATGCCCAGAGACTCATCCAACCTGGTCTTGAACACCTCCAGGGATGGGGCATCCACAGCTTCTCTGGACAGCCTGTTCCAGTGCCTCAGCACTCTTTGAGTGAATAATTTCCTCTTCACTTCTAACCTAAATCTCTCCTCTTTTAGTTTAGACCCATCCCCCCTTGTCCTGTCATTCTCTGATTGAGCAAAAAGATGTTCTACATCCATTGTACTGAAAAGTTGCAATAAACATAGAATCATAAAATCATTAAGGTTGGAAAAGATCTTCAGGATCATCTGGTCCAACCGTCACCCTACCACCAGTATCACCAACTAAACCATGTCCCTAAGCACCATGTCCAACCTTTACGGGTTCTCTGCGGGTCCAGAGAAGGGCGACGAAGCTGGTGAGGGGCCTGGAGAACAAGTCCTACAAGGAGCAGCTGAGGGAGCTGGGCTTGTTCAGCCTGGAGAAGAGGAGGCTCAGGGGCGACCTTATCGCTCTCTATAGGTACCTCAAGGGAGGCTGTAGCGAGGTGGGGGTTGGTCTGTTCTCCCACGTGCCTGGTGACAGGACGAGGGGGAATGGGCTTAAGTTGAGCCAGGGTTGTTTTAGGTTAGATGTTAGGAAGAACTTCTTTACTGAAAGGGTTGTTAGGCATTGGAACAGGCTGCCCAGGGAAGTTGTGGAGTCACCATCCCTGGAAGTCTTTTAAAGACATTTAGATGTAGAGCTTAGGGATATGGTTTAGTGGGGACTGCTAGCGTTAGGTCAGAGACTGGACTCGATGATCTTGAGGTCTCTTCCAACCTAGAAATTCTGTGATTCTGTGATTCTGTGATTTACTTGAACACCCCCAGGGATGGTGACTCCACCAACTCCCTGGGAAACCCGTTCCAATGCCTAACTAGTCTTTCTGAGAATAAATTTCTCCTAATTTCCAACGTGAACCTTCTCTGACATAACTTGAGGCCATTTCCTCTAGTCCTATCACTAGTTATCTGTGAGAAGAGGCTGACTGTCAGCTCCCAACAACTTCCTTTCAGGAAATTTTACAGAGCAGTAAGGTCTCCCCTGAGCCTTCTCTTCTCCAGACTAAACAACCCCAGCCACTCCTCATAGGACTTGTGTTCCAGAACCTTCACCTGCTTTGTAGCCCTTCTCTGGACACATTCCAGGTCCTCCATGTCCTTCTTGTAGTGAGGGACCCAAAACTGAACACAGTACAAGAGGTACAGCCTCACCAGAGCAGAGTACAGGAGGACGATCACCTCCCTTGTCCTTCTGGTTACATTATTCCTGATACAAGTCAGGATGCCTTTGGCTTTCTTGGCCACCTGGGAACACTGCCAGTATATGTTCAGGTGAGCATAAATCAGCATCCCCAAATCCATTTCCTGCATTGGGTTGTTGCGACCAAAGTGCAGGACCAAGCACTTAGCCATGTGGAACCTCATCCCAATGGCCTCTGCCCAGCTACCTATCCATTCCAGGAAAATAATAATTAAAGAAATGTCAGAAAATATACTGGTATAATTGTATTTGTATTATATTTTTTATTTGATTCGTAGACTATACATGCTTTTGTCAACAAAGACAAAAGAAGTATATTTACTGGTTGTATTCTCACTAAAACAAAAAGATGACTATGTTTAATTTTATAGAAGCATAGATAACCTGAAACTGCAGATAACAAAATCACGTAATTTAGAAGACATTTCCTATAATAAATAAATAAATAAATCAGTGCTGTATGGACTTGCTATTCTTAAGTAATATATTTAGCCATGGAAAAAAATAATAAATTATTTATTTTTCATATTAAATCATCCATTATCTGACAATTAATTAATTATTCTCCCAGAAACACCGAGCTGCAAATTCAGCACTTTCATCAACACTACAACAAGCTACAGCCTTATAATCATAGCATGCTATGTACATTATGTTTTTCATAACTGACATTGCAGCTGACTGCTAACTTAAAGGAAAATTTTGTGAAAATTATAATTATATTAATTGTGAAAATTAACTGGTAATTATTGCAGATTGATAAAGTTACACTAATTCAAATATGAAATAATATAACTCAAAGCTAGGCAAACCTAGGTGTATATAGCTCACACAGAATACAGCCTTGGAAAATACATCAAGGTATCTATGAAAACAGAATTTTACTACATATAAACAAATATATATATGTATATTCTCTACTTATGTACACATAAACTATATATGCATAAAACATGCCTATGTTAAGACACCCTTCTGTCTTAAGAAACGATTCATGAATAAAGCAGACCTTTCTAAAATGAGATTCTGTTTTCTTCACCAGCCTGGAGAGTGGTAATTATATCTAACCAAGCAGGATATTCCCAGCCTATACAGACTTTGTAATAGAACTCAAGAAAGATTAGTTTAACATGAAGATATAGAAAAGTTTCCATTTTCATGAATATTAAACTCTAGCTCATATAGTGTCTTGTGGCGGAAAGGTTGAGTGAAATGTCTCCTGCTATTATAAACGTATCCTTCAAGTCCTTTTCTACACACAGAGTTTGAGGAAAATCTGGAAAGTTTGGAGCTTGGATTTCCTGTTCCCAGAGGACAATATTAGCTTAAACACTATTAGCTCAGTTACGCTAGACATTATTAATTAAAATAAATGAAATGAAATGAAATAAAATGAAATGAAATGAAATAAAATAAAATAAAATAAAATAAAATAAAATAAAATAAAATAAAATAAAATAAAATAAAATAAAATAAAATAAAAGTATTGCCTACGTAGACATCCAGATTGCATACAAGTGAAAAATCTCATTCTAGTTTATGTGTTTGGAAAGAAGATGTCTCACTATACAATGTGGTCATATCTGGTAAAACATCAGATGATTTAATCCTTAACAGTTTTGTTTTGTTGTGCTTTGTTTGTTTGTTTGTTTGTTTAATTCATAGAATCATAGAATGGAAAGGGACAGAAGGAGCATTAAAGATCATCTAGTTCCAAGCCCCCATCCCATGGGAAAGGATGCTACGCACTAGATAGGTTGCCCAGCATCTCGTCCCACCTGGTCTTGAACACCTCCTGGGATAGGACATCCACAACTTCTCTGGACAACCTGTTCCAGTGCCTCGCCACTCTCTGAGTGAAGAATTTCCTCCTAACTTCTAACCTATATCTCCCCTTTTTTTAGTTTTAAACACATTCCCCCTTGTCCTGTCATTATATGATTGAGTAAAATGTTGTTCTACATCTTTTTTATAAACACCCTTTAAGTACTGAAAGGTCGCAATGAGGTATCCCCAGACCCTTCCCTTCTCCAGACTGACCATCCCTAGCTCTCTCTCAGCTTTTCTTCATAGGAGAGGCGCTCTAGCCCTCTGATCATCTTTGTGGCATCCCCTCTGGACCTGGTCTAACACATCAACATCTTGTGCTGGGTGACCCAGACCTGGACACACTACTTCAAGTGGGGCCTCACAAGGGCAGAATAGAAGGAGACATTCACGTCCCTCAACCTGATGGCCATTCCTCTTTTGATGCAGCCCAGCATGAAATTGGCCTTCTGGGCTGCAAGCGCAAACTGCCAACTCATGTCAAGCTTTTTGTCCATCAGAACCCCCAAGTCCTTCCCTGCAGGCCTGCTCTCAATGTGTTCTCCCAGTCTGTCCTCATGTCTAGGATTGCACCAACCCAGGTGCAGTACCTTCCACTTAGACTTGTTGAACCTCATTAGGTTCACATGGGACCACCTCTCAAGACTGTCCATCTCCTTTTGGATGGCTTCCCTTCTTTCTTTGGTATCAACCACACCACTCAGCTTGGAGTCATCTGTAAACTTGCTGAGGGTGCACTTGGTCTCATTGTCTATGTCTATATCAAACACTATCAATTCCTTGGACAGACCCCTGAGGGACACCTCTCGTCACCAGCATCCACCTGGCCATAGAACCATTGACCACCACTCTCTTGGTGCAACCTTTAAGCCTACTCCTTATCTACTGAATGGCCCACCCATTGAGTCCATATCTCTCTAATCTGGAGATCAAGATGTCATGTGGGACCATGTCAAAGGCCTTGCAGAAGTCCAAGTAGATGACATCAGTTGGCCTTCCCTTGGCAGCTGTCACTCAATCATAAAAGGCCACCAGACTAGTCAGGCACGATTTGTCCTTCGTGAAGCCACACTGGCTGTCCTGGATCACCTCATTGTCTTGCAAGTGCCTTGATATTACTTGCAAAAGGATCTTTCCATGATCTTGCCAGGCACAGAGGTGAGGCTCACTGGTCTGTAGTTTCCTGGGTTCTCATTTCTTCCCCTTTTAAAAAATGGGAGTGATGTTTCCCTTTTTAAAGTCACCAGTGACTTTCCCTGACTGCCAGGACTTTTCAAAATGATGCAGAGTTTCTTGGCAACTCTACCAGATAGTTCCCCAGGACACTAGGATGCGTGTCATGAGGCCCCATAGACTTGTACTTGTTTAGTTTCATCAGGTGTTGAAGCTAAACTTTAATTGGAGGAACTTTCCTCTACCCCCATTTACATTATCAGAGAAACAAAAGATTTGGGAAGCCTGACTGGCAGTGAAGAATGAAACAAAGTAGTAGATCCTGCAGTAGATCCTGACAACAAGGTGTCTTATTGGTGTGGTCTTTATCTCCACACCCATAACTTTATCACTCATAAGCTCTCAAGCTTTCCCTGACTGTTTCTCAGAGGCATCTCTTAACAATCAGTCCCTTTCCTAATGCAGAGGGCAACACACACCCCTTTTCCCTTGCCTATCTCTTCTGAAGAGCATGTAGCCCTCTCTTCTAATGTTCCAGTTATGTGAACCATCCCACCATCTTTCCATGATAGCAATCAGATCATATTTGTCTAATTGCACCACGGTTTCCAACTTCTCATGCTTGTTTCCCATGCTGTGCGTGTTGGTGTAGAAACACTTCAGCTGGGTTATTGGTCTGAACGTATTTCCAGGAGAACCCTTCTTGATTGCTTTGGGACAGTTCACTAGTTATTTCCATGTTGTTACTTTGAGTGACAATGTTTTCAGGTATGCTTCCTTCACTCAGAGGTTTATCCTCTCCTCCCACGGCATCACCTGGAGTACTGTGTCCAGTTCTGGGCTCCCCGGTACAAGAAAGACAGGGATCTCCTGGAAAGAGTCCAGCAGAGGGCCACAAAGATGATATGGGGCCTGGAGCATCTGCCCTATGCGGAAAGACTGAGAGACCTGGGTCTGTTCAGCATTGAGAAAATAGACTGAGAGAGGATCTCATCAATGTTTACAAATATCTTAAGAGTGGGAGACAGAAGGATCTGGCCAACCTCTGTTCAGTGGTTAGTGGGGACAGGACAAGGGGCAAAGGCCTCAAAATGAAGCACAGGAAATTCCATACCAACATGCGAAAGAACTTCTTCATGGTGAGGGTGATAGGGCACTGGAACAGGCTGCTCAGGGAGGTTGTGGAGTCTCCTTCTCTGGAGATATTAAAGGTCCATCTGGATGGCTACCTGGGCAACCTGCTCTAGGGAACCTGCTTTGGCAGGGAGGTTGGAGTCAAGGATCTCACAGAATCACAGAATCACAGAATCACACAGAATCACAGAATCACAGAATTTCTAGGTTGGAAGAGACCTCAAGGTCATCGAGTCCAACCTCCAACCTAACGCTAACAGCCCTCCACTAAACCATATCCCTAAGCTCTACATCTAAACGTCTTTTGAAGACTTCCAAGGATGGTGACTCCACCACTTCCCTGGGCAGCCTGTTCCAGTGCCTCACAACCCTTTCAGTGAAGAAGTTCTTCCTAACATCTAGCCTAAAACTCCCCTGGCTCAACTTAAACCCATTCCCCCTCATCCTGTCACCAGGCACGTGGGAGAACAGGCCAACCCCCACCTCGCTACAGCCTCCCTTGAGGTACCTAAAAAGAGCGATAAGGTCACCCCTGAGCCTCCTCTTCTCCAGGCTGAACAAGCCCAGCTCCCTCAGCCGCTCCTCGTAGGACTTGTTCTCCAGGCCCCTCACCAGCTTCGTCGCCCTTCTCTGCACCCGCTCAAGCACCTCGATGTCCTTCTTGTAGCGAGGGGCCCAAAACTGAACACAGTACTCGAGGTGCGGCCTCACCAGAGCTGAGTACAGGGGGACGATCACCTCCCTAGCCCTGCTGGTCACGCTGTTCCTAATACAAGCCAGGATGCCGTTGGCCTTCTTGGCCACCTGAGCACACTGCTGGCTCATATTCAGCCGACTGTCCACCATCACTCCCAGGTCCTTCTCTGCCTGGCAGCTTTCCAACCATTCCTCACCCAGCCTGTAGCTCTGCTTGGGGTTATTGCGCCCCAGGTGCAGGACCCGGCACTTGGCCTTGTTAAACTTCATGCAGTTGACCTCAGCCCATCGGTGCAGCCTATCCAGATCCTCCTGCAGAGCTTTCCTACCCTCAAGCAGATCGACACACGCACCTAGCTTGGTGTCATCTGCGAACTTACTGAGGGTGCACTCGATGCCCTCGTCCAGATCATCGATGAAGATATTAAAGAGGACCGGCCCCAGCACCGAGCCCTGGGGGACGCCACTAGTGACTGGCCTCCAACTGGACTTGGCTCCATTCACCACGACTCTTTGGGCCCGACTATCCAGCCAGTTTCTAACCCAACGAAGCGTGCGCCAGTCCAAGCCAAGAGCAGCCAGTTTCTTGAGGAGAATGCTGTGGGAGACGGTGTCAAAAGCCTTGCTGAAGTCAAGGTAGACCACATCCACAGCCTTTCCCTCATCCACCCAGCGCGTCACTCTGTCATAGAAGGAGATCAGGTTCGTCAGGCATGACCTGCCTTTCATAAAGCCATGCTGACTGGGCCTGATCGCCTGCTTCCCCTTCAAGTGCTGCATGATGACTCTCAGGAGGATCTGCTCCATGAGCTTTCCTGGCACTGAGGTCAAACTGACAGGCCTGTAGTTTCCCGGGTCTGCCCTCCGGCCCTTCTTGTAGATGGGCGTCACGTTTGCTAGCCGCCAGTCGATTGGGACCTCCCCCGATAGCCAGGACTGTTGATAAATGATGGACAGTGGCTTGGCCAGCTCCTCTGCCAGTTCCCTCAGTACCCTTGGGTGGATCCCATCCGGCCCCATCGACTTGTGCACATCTAAGTGCCGTAGTAGGTCACCAACCAGTTCTTCATGGATAATGAGGGCCACACCCTGCTCCCCATCCCCTTCCACCAGCTCAGGGTACTGGGTATCCAGAGAACATCCGGTATTGCCACTAAAGACTGAGGCAAAGAAGGCATTGAGCACCTCCGCCTTTTCCTCATCTCTTGTAACTAAGTTTCCCCCCGCATCCAGTAAAGGATGGAGATTCTCCTTAGTCCTCCTTTTTGTGTTGATGTATTTATAGAAACGTTTTTTGTTATCTTTAACGGCAGTAGCCAGATTGAGCTCCAGATGAGCTTTGGCCTTCCTAATTTTGTCCCTGCACAGCCTCGCTACTTCTTTAAAGTCCTCCTTAGTGGCCTGCCCACTTTTCCAAAGATTATAAACCCTCTTTTTCCTCCTAAGATCAAGCCACAATTCTCTGTTGAGCCAGGCCGGTCTTCTTCCCCGCCAGCTCGTCTTTGGGCACGTGGGAACAGACCGTTCCTGCGCCATTAAGACTTCCCTCTTGAAGAGCGCCCAGCCTTCCTGGACCCCTCTGCCCTTCAGAACCGCCTCCCAAGGGACTCCACCGACCAGTGTCCTGAGCAGCTCAAAGTCAGCCCTCCGAAAGTCCAATACAGCGGTTTTACTGGTCCCCTTCCTGGCCTCGCCAAGAATAGTGAACTCCACCATTGCGTGGTCACTCTGCCCGAGACAGCTCCCGACGATCACGTCCTCCACCAGTCCTTCTCTGTTTGTGAAGAGAAGGTCTAGCGGGGCACCTCCCCTGGTAGGCTCACTAACCAGCTGCGTCAGGAAGCTATCTTCCACGCTCTCCAGAAACCTCCTAGACTGCTTTCTCAGGGCTGTGTTGTGCTTCCAGGATATGTCAGGGAAGTTGAAGTCCCCCACGAGTACAAGAGCTGATGATTTTGCAACCTCTGTCAGCTGCCTGTAGAATTCCTCATCCGTCTCCTCATCCTGGTTCGGTGGTCTATAGCAGACCCCGACCAGGACACTAGCCTTGTTGTCCCTGCCGATCCTAACCCAAAGGGACTCGACCTTGTCATTCCCAACCTCGAGTTCTACAACCTCGAAAGACTCTCTAATATAGAGAGCCACACCACCACCCCTTCTATGCTGCCTGTCCCTTCTATAGAGCTTATAGCCAGGCATTGCAGCACTCCAGTCATGAGACTGGTCCCACCACGTCTCCGTGATGGCAACCAAGTCGTAGCCTGCCTGCCGCACGATGGCTTCCAGCTCCTCCTGTTTGTTACCCATGCTGCGTGCATTGGTGTAGATGCACTTCAGCTGGGCCATTGCCTTATCCTCCGGCCTTGCCATTGTTCCCCCTGGCACAGCCCCAACAATCCTAGCCTCAGCCCCATCCCCCTTCCTACCTAGTTTAAAGCCCTCTCAATGAGCCCTGCCAGTTCCTGGCCCAGGATCCTTTTTCCCCTAAAAGATAGGGACCCGTCTGCGGCCATCAGGCCAGGTGCTGAGTAAAGTGCCCCATGATCAAAAAACCCAAGATTTCTGCGTTGGCACCAGCCCCGGAGCCACGTGTTTAACAGATGGGCTTTCCGTGTCCTCTCTGAACTCCTCCCTGCCACCATAGGGATGGACGAAAACACCACCTGCACTCCCGCTCCATCCACTAACCGACCCAGTCCCCTAAAGTCCCTTTTGATAGCCTTGAGGCTTCTCTCTTCGATGTTATCACTGCCCGCCTGGACTATCAAAAGGGGGAAATAGTCAGAGGGGCGTACCAGGTTAGGAAGCTTCCTGGCAACGTCCCTGACCCTGGCCCCAGGGAGACAGCAGACTTCCCTACGGGTAGGGTCCGGCCGACAAATAG
Source organism: Aythya fuligula (assembly GCF_009819795.1). Lineage (NCBI taxonomy): Eukaryota > Metazoa > Chordata > Aves > Anseriformes > Anatidae > Aythya > Aythya fuligula. Next base: position 156,512,202 of record NC_045559.1, read on the forward strand.
GGCCCTCTGTTCCCCTAAGAATCGAGTCACCAACAACAATAACCCTCCTGTCTTTTTTGGTGGAGGCAGTCCTGAGGCGCGGAGTCGACCTCCTCGCCCCAGGCATCCTCCTGGGAACATTTGCTACCTCTTCCTCACACACCGGCCTCTCAATCTCTAGGGCCTCAAACCTGTTGTGTAAGGGCACCTGGGAAGGTGGGACCGGAAGGGGAGAGCATCGCCTGCGATGTCGAGCAGGGACCTGTTTCCATTCCTCCTCAGCTCCCACATCCCCTCCCTCTGCCCGACGGGGACAGGGCAGGGGGTCCGCCCCCATTTGAGGAGTCTCACCTCGGCACCTCCCCTTGAGGCCCTGCAGGGAGTTACTCCAGAAGTCTATCTCCCGCTCATACTCCCTGATGGCCCTCAACCTCTCCACCTCCTCCTTGAGCTCCGCCACCATGCGGACCAGGTCATCCACCTGCTCGCACCTCACGCACGCAGTTTCTCTGCCTCCCGCCGATGTCAGCAACAGGCTCAGACACTCCTTGCATCCGGTGACCTGAACTGCTGCATCTTTTAACGGGTAGTCGGTCTGCGTGTGTACCGACTTTCTGGAGAGCGCGCCGTGCCTGGTGGCGACCATTATCGCCTAGTTACGGCTGTTGTTAACGAGGCGTTGTTTGTGTGTAGGGGGAGCGCTCTGCCCTTCCTGCGCGCCCTGCCTGCGCGAACTGCCGCGCCACTCCCTCTGACGCGCCACGCCCTGTTTGCCCGCCCTATTCGCCGCGCTCCTGGTCGCTCGCACTCCCTAGGGGCTGCTTTTGAAGGGCTGGGGAGGGGGCGCTGCTGGCTCCGCCTTCGCCTCGTCAGCCTCCCTCACGAGGGCTGCCGGGTCCTGGCGGCTCCCTCAAGTAGGCTCGATGCCGGACAAAAATTAGCCCTGCCTGGCCCGATCCCCCGCTCCGCTGCAGAACGCGTCTGCCCCGGAGCCGATCGCCTCGGCAAATCTCTTGAGGTTCCTTCCAACCCTTACAATTCTGTGATTCTGTGATTCTATGATCTAGTTTAAATCCCTCCTGAGAAGCCCAGCCAATTTACTGCCTAGAACACGCTTGCCCCACCTGGTCAGCTACACCCCATCTGGTGTCACCATGCTTGGTCTCTCAAAAGTGTGTCCAAGATCGTAGAACCCCAAACCTTGAGCACGGCACCAGCCTCAAAGCCAATCATTCGCTTGGTCCATTCATCTCCTTCTTCCTGGGCCCCAGTCACCAGCTGGGAGGACAGAGAACACTACTTGTGCTCCTGATCCATTCAACATCTTTCCAAGGGATATAAAGTCCTTTTTGATATTTTGGAGCCTCCTTGTTGTGTCATTTCTTGATTCTATGTGAAAAAGTAGGAAGGGGTGGTAGTCTTTGGGACCCACCAGACTTGGTAGTGTCTTCATAATATCACTAATACGGGCCCCTGGCACAGAGGAACGGGGATTATGGTCAGTCTATAGCACTTCAGGGACAAGTGGGAGACCCAGCCACTGTGTCTGAGCGGAGACAAGCGTCCACTCTCCCTTGTCATGTGAATCTTTCACATGTGTTGGTTCAGGGCTGCAAGCTTGTTTACCTTCCCCTTGCCAGTACTTAAGGCAGGGCTGTTGCTTGGACCATGCCAGCGTGTAATACCATTTGTCAATCTCCTGCTTATATTCCTGGATATTACTGGTTAGTTCCTCTCATAACAGAGCCATCTGTTTGAAAAGCTAGTCCAGATGGGCACACTTGCACCCATGACACCCACCTCTGTCTTCAGGACCTAGGGGAACTTCCAGAGACTGGAGTTCCCTGGAACTGAGGGTCTGGGCAGCTCTTTTGATCCATGGGAATGCTGTTTGGGTGTAGGCCTCTGCCCAAGGAGGTTACGGTTCTTCCTTTCCAGGTTTCAGCCTCAGACCAGCGGCACAGCAGGAGAACATAATTTATATCTCAGTAGAAGGCCCTTCATCTGCTGCTCTGAGACTACAAAATGACCCACCTGCCCAAGCTGCCATGCACACTGCCCCACCCCACCCTGACTGACATGCCATACCCTGTTTGCCTGCCCTGTTCACCGAGCTCCCAGTTGCTCACCCTAGGGGCTAGTCCCTAGGGGCTGCCTTTGTATGACAGAGAGGGGACATATAGTACTTCCATATTATTAAATTCAGAGGTTCTTAGCTGCTCATTTTTACCCATATTGTAGGTTTTTAGACCTCAGGTAAGATGCCTCCTGTATGACGGCCTTAGCTCAGAAATATTCCTGAAAGTTAGACATATAGGGAGCTACATTCCTTCTGCTGCCATCAGTGCTTATCACGAGCTGCTGTCAGCTTGGACATTAACAAACAGAGGAACAAGCCTAAAGCTGATAGATTAGATGTATTAAAAGCTTCATTTTTATGGCAAAATGTTACAGATCCACCAGCAAATATGTTCAAAAGCTTTTGATATGGGGTAGCAAAAAAATAACGTCTGCTTATTCCTATTGTGTTTCTTGTAGGGGTCTACTCTTTCTATTGGTATGCTGTTATTAGTAGTGTGAAATCTGAATTTTGGAGGCCTATGCCTTTAAATCACCTTTGGATTTCATTTCTGGCTTCCAGTGAAGTTTAGAGTATTTCAGAAAGAATTTCACTTCTGAAAGTGAAGTTCTTGTACTCCAGGAGATACCTGCAACATGTGTTCTTCTATTGATTTTCCTCATTTTTCCTACAAGAGGAACCATAAGGTTGCCAAAAATCTCTCCTTATTCCAGTTGCTGGACTGCAGGATGATTTTCTTGTTTGAAACAAACCCCTAGATTTGGATGGGGATATTTCTCATTTGAGCTCTTTGATAATTGAGCATACTATTTCTTAACACAATACTTTGATTACTCTTATTCCTATTATACATTTAGGAAAGCTCAATGACAGGGATTTTAATAGTTATATTTTCAAAGTTCAAGTGAGTTCCATCAGTTTGAATTTTGTTCATTTTTGAAACTGCTTTTAAATAAGATGAATAAATGAGACAATATTTTGGAAATAGGTCCTAACAATTTTCCATGTCACTCAGAGCAGGTATAGAGAGTAGAATTGTCTGAACACTTTCTTCATTTCTCCTGAATTCTCTGAAGAGCTGACATGAAATAATTTACATTCTCCTGTTTTGAAGAATTTAGTATTTTGTTAAGAGTGAAAGCATCCAGATTATCGAAAGAGCTCTGGTACCTTTAGGTTTTGTTTCTAGTAGAGTTCTCAAATCTATCTACTCCTGCCCTCAAACTGAAATGTGAAAAATATGGAGAAAGAAAGAGTCTGACTGAAATTATATTTATATAATTTCACTGGAATTATATTTATATAAATAGTTTAAGAAAACAAACAAAAAAAAAACCATAACTTCAAAATTACTAGCAAACTGATCTATTGCATTTATTTGTATGTATGCATGATTATGTACTACCACAATTTTTTACACAATGTGCTATTTAAACAGGAGTTCCTTCAGGATGAGGATTTATCATCTTCAATATTGTAAAATGTGACAGTTATTCTATGACATATGCATCATAAATGGGGAGCTAATTTAAGGAGTGGTATTGCTGACTGAGTAATAGTAAAAGTTATTTATTTCTTGTATAAATTAAGACTATATGTTAGAACAACTGCAGCAAAATCTTCATAGGCTAGGGGAATCAAACAGATAACACAAGTGTTCTAATGATACCTCTGATTACTCTGGATGCAGTTATATATATACTAATATATATATATGTTAATAAAGGAAGAGTTAGCATGATCCTATGTGTTTTATATTTAATTTCTCCCCATTTTCAGTTTAATGCAAAACTTTCAGATTTATATGAAACTATTTAGTATCTAGAGGGAAATTTATTTATGCCAAATAATTTACAAAAATTTTGAGTTTGTAATAAACTGCACTATAGAGGGCAAATAAAGATATAAAGTATTGAAAAATACTTTTGGTTGGGTATCATAACATTCATTATCATTATAAATGTACATACTGTGCTAAAAAGAATTTTAATATCTTACAAAATCCCCATAATATAGATTTGTGTCACAGTGGGGTATACACTATTTTGAATTCTGAGAACTTTCATGTACTTCATGGACTCTAAGGGTCTGAGAAAACTATTTAGCACGAGAAGAGCTGCATTATTTTGAATGAAAAAAAATAAACAGTACTAAAATATTTGACATTCTTTGGGACCATTCACACAGCTAACAGTCTTCGGATTCAGTATTTGTCTATAATTAATTACTATATAAGTTGGCTATAACCATCAGGCTTCCCACTGGTATTACATTCTGACAGAAATCAGTGGAATATACTAGTTACTAGAATTTAGCTTGGAGAAATAAGCTTACATTTAAATGTAGGTATGCTTGAAAAGTCATCTGCTTCTGACAACAGAAAAATGGATACCTGCAACATCATATATATACATATATATGTATATATTTCCCGTCAAGATGGAGATTCTATACCATTTTTGTTCATTTTATTTTATATATATATACACACACACACACACACACACACACACATATATATATGTCATCCAGTTCACTCTCCCAACATAAGTGGATTCACTGAAATGCTACAGAAAGGACTTGTTTGCTTTGAAAATAAAATGAAGGAAAGTCCTTCAAAAATAATATAAAAAAAAAAAAAAGTATTTTTTTGTTTGCTTGCTTTTTCCCTACGAGATACAGTTTATTTTTTTCAAGCTATGGCACTTCCATAGTGTTTGACTATTTATCGGATATGAAACAAAATGCCATTCTTTTTGATGTTTAATCTTTGCTAGCATGAAGCCCAAACGAGGAGGTGGGAAAGTTAGTGTTATAACATAAAAGAATTTGTTCTCTCTCTTATCCATATTATCTCTGTAGTTTCTAGTAAAGATCTACAAGATCCAAAGTGACCTCTTCACTTACATCCTCCTTCCATCTTTTGGCCCTTGCTCCTGCCTGTGACTCCATTACTTTCCACTTCAACACACATGACATCTTGAGCCCTGCTGTCCTTTTTCCAGTTTCTTTTCCTAACAACATAAGCATAATGTAATATCCAGCAGCTTCTGAAAGCCCTTCATTCCCTTTTTTATTTTTTTGTGTACCATGTCTTCTCTTCATCAGTGAACTCCTTGAACTGATTATAGCAATTTCCACAAGTTCCCTTCCTCTCCATCTATCCTAGATCCTCTCCAATTTTACTTTTATTGTGCATGAAGTATATGCTAACATCAAGGCCTACAATGACCTCTTCACGTCAAGTCTCAGGGCCTTTGCTCCATACTTGAACCCTGCTGTTTTTATCATGACTGATCATATATTCCTTTTCAAAACCATGCCATGCCTTTAAGACACTGTCCTCTCCTCACCATTTAACTCTTCTGACTTGAACATGTAACAGAAGGGCCACACCTGTGAAATAAATGAACTGTAGTAGCCTTCTAAAGCTAACAGAGATTTAGAACTAAAAGTACAAATCTTCTCTGATAAAGATCCTGTCTTACTGCAATATTAATTTCTTACATAAGCAAGAAAGGCCTGCTTCTCCATGGTTTATATAACTATTTCATCTTGAGGAGGTTTATATTCCACTTCTAGTTCCATATTATTATTTAAGGTATGGAGGAGAAGTAAAGGAAGCCAGGCAACATGCTATCACCCTGTTCAGAAGTATATTATAATAGATGTAAAAATAGTCCTAAAGTATCATCTCATGAGACAATATAGCATGTCTGCACTATCATCAGGTTTCTGAAGAAAACATTAAGGGTACAGAGAAAAAAAAAAATACTCCTCATAGCTAAGTGAAATATTTATAAAACTTTAGTCCTCTAAACCATGAGTTACTCATTTGGATCTGGATAATCCATGAAATTTAAGAGACCTCTGATAGCTTCAGTATTTTAATTGATTCCCAGTTTTAAATTCGGTGAGTATCACCTTAAACCTCTGAAAGTATTATGGATGCTGTCTAAAGAGTTCAAGCTCTTCCCAATTATGCAGAACTATTAAATTAATGTTAATATGAAATATATGAAAACTAAAAGCTCTGTGAATTCAGAAATAGTCTGGTTTTGAATTTCAAATAATTTTCAGTGCATTATTTCAGAATTTCTTTGCTATTTTGAACGTTATGTGTAAGTACTTAGAGAATATGACACTTGGAAAAGAAGAAAAACTGTTTCTTCAAATTAATTATTTTAACTGTAGGCCAGGAAACTCCAGTACCTGACCTGAAGAAATACACCTTGGCTTATCTTTTGTAACATGGAAGAGATCTACTTACCCTTTTGAACAAATTGGATTCATTCTAATTATTATACAGACATGTTTAATTACTTTCATATGTGAGAATTAAAATTGTGTTTTTGGAGTGGAAAATTCCACAAACCTTGCATATACAAAAGTGATTGTGCAAGCATAACAGTGGCATAACTATGGGGAGTATGTTAAGCAGATAAGGGGTCCCACTGTCCCAAAATAAGGAGGATAGCTAAGAAAAACAAAAAATCACAGGAGGAATAAAATTGTACATATATGGTATACTGAGTCGTTTATGAACCTGTATTACTCAGCCAACAAGGAAACAGGGAAGGAATCAAGCATCTGGTAATAGGGAATATAAAGTTATGATATATTTTTCTTTTGCTGTGCGCTCCTGCTTGTAGGACACCTGCCATTGCAATCACGAATAAAAATGCTACTTCATTGAGATACTAGACTGCACCAGTGTTATAGCCTTTGGATTGTTTCTCAAACATAAAAGATCTGGAGAGAGAAAATTCAGCTGCCAAAAACAAAAACAAACAAACAAACAAAAACCAACCAACCAAACAAACAAACAAAAAGATAGATAAAGTGATATCAAGTAAAGTGAATGTTTTATAGACTTTGAGTATTTATCACCGTAGTCAACATTCCACTTACAAAATCACAGTAGCCTTGTATTCTTATGAGTAGAATCTTTGGTGTAAATACTGTTTCAATTCTGATTTTATGACTATATTTTATGCTGTGAAATCAAATATGAAGAGAGGGAAAGAGGAGAGAATGGAACAGGAAGGGACAGGAAGGGAACTAAAGGCACCAATCAAATTAAAATGTTAGCAAAATCTTGCAATAGCACAAAGTAAAATCTGTATTGAGTTGTAATCATTTCTCCCTAGTCCCTAAATTCACAAATAAAAGCAGCTACTCTCACTCTTCTTGTTGATTGCATCTGGCTTTTTACCATTCTTCCTCCTTTATGTTTCTGTCCACCGCACTTCTTAAAATGCATTGTCTCTCCTTTTCTACTCCCAGGACCTGGTCAATATACCTCGTCATGCCTAGCGCACACAGGAATAAAAATGTGTGGAATGAAATGCCTTTTGGGAAAAGAAATACCAGTTACAAAAATAAATAAAATAAAATAAAATAAAATAAAATAAAATAAAATAAAATAAAATAAAATAAAATAAAATAAAATAAAATAAAATAAAATAAAATAAAATAAAATAAAATAAAATAATGGATAACTGGTTTAGTGTCCTTGGAAGTGCTTTTTCCAATGATCTAGCAAGGTAGACTACTAAATCAGGGAACATCATAACTGTAAAGCTGTAACAACAGCCAGAAAGAGCTAAATGAAAGCAGTTCTAGTTTTATTGGCTAGTTCAAAGAGGGTTTGCTCCTGAGGGATGGACATTGTGGTACAGACCCATATCTGGAGCAGTTCTTGCAGAGCTGCTGCCTGTGGGAAGCCCACACCAGATCAGTTCAGCAAGGACTGCATCTCGTGGGAGGGACCCCACAGCACAGAGGAGGAGAGTGATCGAGAAGGAGTGGTGGAGAAGAAGTGCTATAGACTGACCATAATCCCTGTTCCTCTGCGCCGCTCAGGGGGAGGAGGTGGAAGAGGGTGGAAGAGGGGGAAGGTACTTTTGGTTTCTTTCTTTTGTTTCTCACTTCTCTAGCTTGTCAGTAATAGGTCATAAATCTTACTATCTCCCTATGCTGAGTCTGATTTGCCTGTCACGATAATGACTGTGATCTTCTCATCCTTATCTTAACCCTTGAGCCCTTTTCATCGTATTTTCTTCCTGTTCCTCTTTGAGGAGGTGGAGTGAGAGAGCAGTTGTGCTAACTGCTCAATTGAACCTGGAATTTATTTACAACAACAGCAATTGGCCAGTACTAAAATCATGCCAGAAAACATACTAAAAATTTAAATGTATATACAGTCGTGTTCTCCTGTCTTGTAGTTTTTAATTTACCAGAATACATAAAGAACATGATCATTACCTTAACTGCATTAACAGAGAAATGCATTTCATTGTTGATCACTGAGCCTGCAGGATGCTTTGATATAACACAGAACAGAAACTGAGCAGTGCTGAATATATCTGGCCAGGATGCTAGATTATGCTGTGAGTTTTGTCAGGACTCATTCACTGTCCTGGTTGCTTATGATGGTCACAACTGTTCTTGAATCTGGCTGAACTCTGACATATAGCTAGCCTAAACTAGTTCTTCATTTATATATGCAATTATTTATTTCTTATATTCCTTCCGATAGTAAGAGAAAAGGGAATAGGGAAGGGAAGGGAAGGGAAGGGAAGGGAAGGGAAGGGAAGGGAAGGGAAGGGAAGGGAAGGGAAGGGAAGGGAAGGGAAGGGAAGGGAAGGGAAGGGAAGGGAAGGGAAGGGAAGGGAAGCACAGTATCGACAACTTAAAAGTAATCCCTAAAGTTTCATGGTATTTCCTTAAACGTGAATGGCATGATACTGCATTTGTTGTTTTGTTTCTGCTCATGTTACAGTTTTGTTCTTGTTATACTGCTGTGAATAACCAGTTTTGTGTTTTACTGGGAATGTATGATAAACAAAAAACATCTCAGAAAGATTGTGTTGTTTTATTTTATTTTATTTTATTTTATTTTATTTTATTTTATTTTATTTTATTTTATTTTATTTTATTTCATTTCATTTCATTTCATTTCATTTCATTTTATGACGAGGTATATTGACCAGGTCCTGGGAGTAGAAAAGGAGAGACAATGCATTTTAAGAAGTGCGGTGGACAGAAACATAAAGGAGGAAGAATGGTAAAAAGCCAGATGCAATCAACAAGAAGAGTGAGAGTAGCTGCTTTTATTTGTGAATTTAGGGACTAGGGAGTTATGATTACAACTCAATAAGGATTTTACTTTGTAAAAAAAAAAAGTATTTACAAAGTATTAGTTCTTGGGAATATTTTTTTTCATGATTGCTGCTGTTAAGATGTGGTTCAATAGCTTTGAACACCTGTAAGCATTGTAACAGAATACATTAAATCTTCTCTAAGTACTTATTTTCCCTTTATTTTGTATACACTAACTTTTTGTAAGAAAGGTTTATCCTAAGAACCCTTATAGGATGTATGAAGAAATACTGCAGCTTACAGATAAAAAGAGACCCCATACTTTGTTTTGAATTTTTATTTCAACTAAGAGTTGAACACAGACTGTTTTGCCTAGTTTCATTGTATTGAGTCTCTCTAAATTCTTGTCTGGAGTAAACCATTATGAAATTAATTGCTGGTCACTATGATAGATTCATATATTTTAAGAGGAATCTGAAATCAACATATCACTGAAAGTTCACTTCAAATCCATAGTTTAGAATTAACACTTTGTGTTTTCTTCTCTTCATTATTATTATTATTTATTATATTATTTATTATATATTATTTATTTATTTAAAAATAATAACAAGAAATGGGCATTATGCTTATGCTTAGGAGGGCAAGAACAGATCCTTTGAAAATTACTGACATATATATGAAAAATATATATAAAACATGACTTTCAGGGGAAAAAAAAAAAAAAAAAAAAAAGATATCAAATATCCCCCAAAGTCCCCCACCACTGCCTTTGCTTCTTCAAATTAGGCATTAAGTCTGAAGATCAGATTTCATGTTTCTGTAACAGGCAACTTCAAGCACATTTATTATTTTTTTTATAGTAAAATGCAATGAAGTAAGTGTAATTGAATTGAATCTCAGGAGCTGCGAACTAATCTTAAAATATTTGAAGAAACTTACAATCGTAGAATCATAAAATAACCCAAGCTGGAAGGGACCCACAAGGATCATTGAGTCCAACTCCTGGTTCCACAGAAGTCTACCCAAAAATCAGAATTCAGACCATATGACTGGGAACGTATTCCAAATGCTTCTTAAACTCCAACAGGCTTTTTGCCTTGACCATGTCCCTGGGGAACCTGTTCCAGTGCACAAACACCCACTCAGTAAAGAACCTTTCCTGATATCCAGCCTGAACCTCCCCTGTCACAGATTGACTTCATTACCTCAGGTCACTAAAGAGAATAGATCAGCGCCTGTTCCTCCACTCTCCCTTGTGAGGAAGTTGTAGACTGCGATGAGGTCTCCCCTCAGCCTCCTCTTCTCCAGGCTGAACCAGCCAAGTGACCTCAGCTGCTCCTCGTATGTCTTCCCCTCTAGGCCCTTCATCATCTTTGCAGTCCTTCTCTGGACACTCCAATAGTTTCACATCCTTTTTGTACTGTGGTGCCCAGAACTGCACACAGTACTCAAGGTGAGGCTGCACCAGCACAGAGTAGAGTGGGACAATCACTTGCCTCGACTGACTAGCAATGCCATGCTTGATACACCCCAGGATATGGTTGGCCCTCCTGGCTGCCAGGACACACTGCTGGCTCATATTCAACTTATATTCAACCATACCCCCCAAGATCCCTCTCTGCAGGGCTGCTCTCCAGTATTTCATCCCCCAGTCTGTATGTATAGCCAGAGTTGCCCCTTCCCAGGTGAAGGAAGGGCATTTGCTCTTTGCTTGCTGTAAAAGTACAGAAAGTAGAGAAAAAATGTGTTTGGCCTGAAGGCTTTTCCCTTCTTTTATTACACTGCATGGGTTAATTAAAAGTTAATCACAGTGTGCCATAGAATCAGAAACAACAAAAAACTTTTTTTTTAAGCATTTTTAGCCAATAAAAACTTAATTTTAAAACATTAGGCAACGATTTTTACATCACCTCCAAAATCTTAAGAATTTCCTTTAAACTTTTGGGCTCTTCTTATTTAATTTCCATGCATTTGCTTGTTCACTTCTTTAAAAAGACAATTCAAACTGGATAGGGAGACATTCCTTAAGACTAAATGCTAATGACAATAAGTACTACTGCAAAAATAAAATAATTTGAAAATGAAAGGATCTAAGACTTTTTGTCAGGGTGTCAAAGGGGGCAGCAGCTCCCTGGGGTCAGGATGCCAGCAGGTAGGGAGGGGGAGTCCCCAAGGATCCCATCAGCCACAGCCCATACCACTGCTACAGCTAGGGAGAATTGCAGACTTTTGGGGGGACAGAGGGCAGCCCCAGCTCCAGGCATCAGGAACTTCCATGGGAATTTGGATGAGCCAAGCTCAGGCTGGGACATCAGCCTGTGGCTGGGGATCAGAATCAGGCCCTGTGAAGGGGAACTAAGATCAGACATGTATATCACCACAACATCCAAGAAGAACTATGGGGATGAAGTTGAGACAAGGCCAGGAATATCAGCCTTCAGGCCATGGATGGGCAGGGCAGGGCTGTGGGGACACAGAGAATGGTCCTGCTGTATTCTCACTAGGTCAGGGACTAGCAGTCCCAGGGAGCTGACACAGGGTCCTATGCTCTGGGAAGGACAAGGCTCCATGAGGGCTATTAAGTTCACATAAGTGTCCTCAAGGTCCCGAAAAGCTCAATACTTCTCAATACTTTTTCAGAGTTAAACTTTCTGAGATACTGACCGGGTTAATTTCCAGGCTTTCTTCTTTCTTCTGGGGCTAAACAACTTCTTCCTTTTTATTTATTTATTTATTTATTATTTTATTTTTCTCATGGGTTGTCTCTCTGAATTTAAAACTTAGTGGAAAGGTGCATGCTTTTAACAGGAATCTCTGAATCAGTCCCTGGAAACATTCACTGACACCAGACTTCATATTTTTTGGCAAATCAAAAATTTAGAATTCTGGTTCAAGCTCTCTCTTTGAGGTGAGAATCTTATTTTTAAATATTTAAGTAACTTCAAAAGCTTTCTAAAGTAAGCATAGGGATATGGAAAAGCCACTTAACTCTGAATCATATTATAAACCAGATCAAGGCAGTTGGAAAATGCAACAACTATGAGAAAATGAGAAGTTAATTTTGACCATTAGCATATGGTGAGCGTGATGAAGCATCTTACTGAGGGGACGTAATTGCTTCTCAACACCTAGAGACACAAAACTATAACTAATGGTAGTAACAGTACATAGGAGAAGACAAAATAAGGAAGTTCTGATTTTACAGTATTTATGAAAACACAAGAAACACTTGAGTACTAAGATACTCTAAAGCTACTCAGAAAGATATTCTAAAGCTACACAGAAAGATAAGGAAAAGAAAATAACTGTCTCTGAAGACATCTGATCTATAGCAATTTATTATTAGCTTCCTTGTTTCCCTTAGATTTTGTCCAACTTTTAATTACTTTGTAGATTGGCTGCACATTTAAATTTACTAGTGCTTGCCTAAAGAACTGGAAACAGATTATCTGTTAGTAACTTCCTTCAACATATATTTTATATTTTTTATATTTTTACCTGCAGATATTACAGGGACAAATTTGATCAAATATATTACATGACCTGAATACATAGCACTGCTTGAAAAACAAACAAACAAAAACATAAACAAAAAACAATGCAGCAAACAAAACAAAACAAAACAACCCACCAACCAAATAAACAAAAAACATGTTTTTACTGTCTTGGGTTTATATGGCAAGTTTTTGGTAGGAGGGTGAGAGGCTGCAGAGGTGGTCCCTAGACCCAAAGACCAGAGGCTGTCCCATGTTAGATAGGAACTGGTTCTAGATGGATCAGAAAGGAATCCACATTGGCCAATGCCAAGCCAGTGAGTGACACTGGTTGTGCCTCTGTGACAGAATCTTTAAGAAAAACAAACAAACAAACAAAACAAAACAAAACAAAAACAAAAACAAAAACTGCTCAACAGAAGCTGAGAAGAGTGAGAAAATGTGAGACAAACAATTCTGCAAATACACAGTGAGTCAGTGAGGTGGAGGAGGTGCTCCAGGCAACAGCCTGTGGAGAAGCTCATGGTGGAGCAGGCTGTCCCCATGCAGTGCATGGCGTACAATTGCAGAGCATATTTCAGTGCTTCAGCCTGTGGAAGAGCCCACAGTGGAGCAGGTGGATCTGGCCTGAAAGAGTCTGTAGCCCATGGAGAGCCCCCACAGGAGCAGGCCCTGGGCCAGAGCTCATGTTAGAACAAGTGATCTGGGTGGGATCTGCTGCCTATGGAGGGCCCATGCTGGAGTGCTCTATTCCTGAAGGACTGCACCCCATATTGGAACAGTTCTTGAAGAACTGCAGTCTGCGGGAAGCCCACGTAGGAGCAGTTAGGGAAGGACTGCATCCTGTGGGAGGGGTCCCACTCTGGAGCAGTGGAAGAGATTGAGGAGGGTGGAGAGGCTGAGGCAAAGTGTTCTGGACTGAGCTCAACCCCCATTCTGACTCCCCTGTGCCACTTGGTAGGGAGAAGGTAGAAGAGGGTGAATGAGGGGCAAGGTGTTTTTAGTTTGCTTTTAGTTCTCACTGGTCCAGTTTGTTATCAATAGTCTATAATATACATTAATATAATGAGTCTGTTTTGCTTCTGAGAATAATTAGTGAGTGATCTCTCTGTCTTTATGTCAGTTGCATCATATTTTCTCCCCCTGTTCTGTTGAGGAGGGGGAGTGAGAGAGTGGTGTAGCAGTGCTTGGCTACCTACAAATGCAAAACCACCATGCACTTAATTTTGTATATTAGGTATGTACCTTGTTTAAAAAACAGCATTAAATATTAAAATAAATACTAACAGCTGCTATCCAAAATGAAAATAGGTATAACCTTTTTGTTTTTGTTTTTGTTTGAAAAGCTAGTAATTTGTTTCACAGCATAATGGAATTCAAATACCTCTTATATCAGAAAAATTTAATCGTAGAATCACAGAATTGTTGAGGTTGGAAGGAAACTCTGGAGATTATCTGGTCCAATCCCTCAGCTCTAGCAGGGACACTTAGAACTGCTTACCCAGGACCATGTGCAGACAGATTTTGAAGATCTCCAAGGGAGATCTCCAAGAGACTACACAATGTCACTTGTAAACCTGTGCTAGTGTTCCATCACTGAACAGTGAAGTGTTTCCAAAGTTTAGATGGAACCTCTTTGGTTCCACGTTGTACTTATTGCATCTTGTCCTGTAACTGGGCAGCAATAAAATGAGTATGGCTCTGTCTTCATTGCACCCTCCCTTCAGGTATATATAGATATTGATGAGATCACCCCTGAGCCTCCTCTTTGCCAGCTCTCTCAGCCTCTCCTCACCGAAGAGGTGCTCCAGTACCTTAACTATCTCGGTAGCCTTCTATTGGACTATTTCCAGTCTGTCCAGGTCCTTCTTGTACTGGGGGGCCCAGAACTGTACACAGTACACCAGGTGTGGCCTCACCAATGCTGAGTAAGGGGAAGGGCTATCTCTCTTGATCTGCTGGTGATACTTTGCCCAATGCAGCCAAGAACACCATGAGCCTTCTTTGCATCAAGAGCACATTGCTGGTCATATTCAAAATTGTGTCCACCAAGACTCCTAGGTCCTTTTCTGCAGAGCTGCTTTCCAGATGGATTGCACCCAGCATGTATTAGTGTCTGGGGTTGTTCCTCCCCAGATAATTAATAAAATAAATTAACCGGAATCACAGAATCATAGAATCACAGAATTTCTAGGTTGGAAGAGACCTCAAGATCATTGAGTCCAACCTCTGAACTAATACTAACAAGTCCTCCACAAAACCATAACACTAAGCTCTACATCTAAATTTCTTTTAAAGACCTCCAGGGATGGTGACTCCACCACTTCCCTGGGCAGCCCATTCCAATGCCTCACAACCCTTTCGGTAAAGAAGTTCTTCCTAATCTCCAACCTAAAACACCCCTGGTGCAACTTTAGCCCATTCCCCCTCATCCTGTCACCAGGCACATGGGAAAATAGACCAATTCCCACCTCACTACAGCCTCCTTTAATGTACTTATAAAGAGCAATAAGGTCACCCCTGAGCCTCCTCTTCTACAGGCTGAACAAGCCCAGCTCCCTCAGCTGCTCCTCGTGAGACTTGTTCTCCAGACGCCTCACCAGCTTCGTCGCCCTTCTCTGGACTCGCTCAAGCACCTCCATGTCCTTCTTGTAACAGGGGGCCCAAAACTGAACACAGTACTAGAGGTGCGGCCTCACCAGAACCGAGTACAGGAGGACGATCACTTCCCTAGCCCTGCTGGCCACACTGCTTCTTATACAAGCCAGGATGCTCTTGGCCTTCTTGGCCACCTGAGCACACTGCTGGCTCATATTCAGCCGACTATCCACCATCACTCCCAGGTCCTTCTCTGGCAGGCAGCTTTCCAACAACTCATCTCCCAGCCTGCAGCTCATCTTGGGGTTATTGTGCCCCAGGTGCAGGACCTGGCACTTGGCCTTGTTGCACTTCATGCAGTTGACCTCAGCCCATCGGTCCAGCCTATCCAGATCCTCCTGCAGAGCCTTCCTGCCCTCAAGCAGATCGACACACGCACCTAACTTGGTGTTATCTGCGAACTTACTGAGGGTGCACTCAATGCCCTCATCCAGATCATCGATGAAGATGTTAAAGAGGACCGGCCCTAGTACAGAGCCCTGGGGAATACCACTAGTGACCAGCCTCCAACTGGATTTGACTCCATTCACCACAACTCTTTTGGCCCAGCTATCCAGCCAGTTTCTAACCCAACGAAGCGTGCGCCAGTCCAAGCCAAGAGCAGACAGTTTCTTGAGGAGAATGCTGTGGGAAAGGGTGTCAAAATCCTTACTGAAGTCAAGGTAGACCACATCCACAGACTTTCCCTCATCCACCAAGCGCGTCACTTTGTCAGAAAAGCAGATCAGGTTTGTCAAGCAGGACCTGCCTTTCATAAACCCATGCTGATTGGGCCTGATCGCCTGCTTGACCTGTAAGTGCCGCATGATGACACTCAAGATAATCTGCTCTTCAAGCTTCCCTGGCACTGAGGTCAAACTGACAGGCCTAGAGTTCACCAGGTCTGTCCTCCAGACTCTCTTGTAGATGGGCATCACGTTTGCTAGCTGCCAGTCAACTGGGACCTCCCCCAGTAGCCAGGACTGCCGATAAATGATGGAAAGTGGCTTGGCCAGCTCCTCCTCCAGTTCTCTCAGTATACTCGGGTGGATCCCATCCGGCCCCATCGACTTCCTCACATCCAAGTGCCTTAGCAGGTCGCTGACCATTTCTTTGTGGATAGTGAGGGCCACATTCTGCTCCCCATCCCCTTCCACCAGCTCAGGGTACTGGGTATCCAGAGAACAGCCGGTATTGCCACTAAAGACTGAGGCAAAGAAGGCATTAAGCACTTCAGCTTTTTCCTCATCTTTTGTAACTAGGTTTCCCCCCGCATCCAGTAAAGGATGGAGATTCTCCTTAGTTCTCTGTTTTGCGTTGATGTATTTGTAAAGAGATTCTTTGTTGTCTTTAACGCCAGTAGCCAGATTGAGCTCCAGATGGGCTTTGGCCTTTCTAATTTTGTCCCTGCAAAGCCTCGCAACATCCTTATAGTCCTCCTCAGTGGCCCACCCTTTTTTCCAAAGATTATAAACCCTCTTTTTTCTCCTAAGCTCAAGCTGCAACCCTCTGTTGAACCAGGCCAGTCTTCTTCCATGCCGGCTCATCTTTGGGCATGTGGGGACAGACTGCTCCTGCGCCATTAAGATTTCCCTCTTGAAGAGCGCCGAGCCTTCCTGGACCCCTCTGCCCTTCAGAACCGCCTCCCAAGGGACTCTATCAACCAGTGTCCTGAGCAGCTCAAAGTCAGCCCTCCAGAAGTCCAATATAGCAGTTTTACTGGTCCCCTTCCTGGCCTCACCAAGAATGGAGAACTCTACCATTTCGCGGTCACTCTGCCCAAGACAGCTCCCGACCACCACATCTCCCACCAGTCCTTCTCTGTTTGTGAAGAGAAGGTCTAGCAGGGCTCCACCCCTGGAAGGCTCACTAACCAGCTTCATCAGGAAGCTATCTTCCACGCTCTCCAGAAACCTCCTAGACTGCTTTCTCTGAGCTGTGTTGTGTTTCCAGGATATGTCAGGGAAGTTGAAGTCCCCCACGAGAACAAGAGCTGACGATTTTGCAACTTCTGTCAGCTTCCTATAGAACTCCTCACCCATCTCCTCATCCTGGTTCGGCGGTCTATAACAGACACCCACCAGGACGCTAGCCTTGTTGGCCTTCCTGCCGATCCTAACCAGGGACTCAACCTTATCATTCCCAGCCTCAAGTTCCGCAACATCAAAAGACTCTCTAATATAGAGAGCCACACCACCCCACCTTCTATGCTGCCTGTCCCTTCTGAAGAGCTTATAGCCAGGCATTGCAGCACTCCAGTCATGAGAGTGGTCCCACCACATCTCCGTGATGGCAACCAAGTAGTAGCCTGCCTGCTGCATGATGGCTTCCAGCTCCTCCTGTTTGTTACCCATGCTGCATGCATTAGTGTAGATGCACTTCAGCTGGGCCATTGCCTTATCCCCTGGCCTTGCCATTGTTCCTCCTGGCACAGCTCCAACAAGCCTTGTTTCAGCCCCATCCCTCTTCTTACTTAGTTTAAAGCCCTCTCAATGAGCCCCGCCAGCTCCTGGGCTAGGATCTGTTTTCCCCTTAGAGATAGGGACCCGTCTGCGGCCATCAGGCCGGGTGCCGAGTAAAGCGCCCCATGTTCAAAAAAAACAAAATTTCTGTGCTGGCACCAGCCCCAGAGCCACGTGTTTATCAGGTGGGCTTTCCGTGTCCTCTCTGTACCCCTCCCTGCCACTGTATGGATAGACGAAAACACCACCTGTACTCCCGCTCCCTCCACTAATCACCCCAGCCCCCTAAAGTCCTGTTTGATAGCCTTGAGGCTTCTCTCTTCAACGTAGTGACTGCCAGCCTGGACTATCAAAAGAGGATAATAGTCAGAGGGGCGTACCAGGTTGGGAAGCTTCCTGGCAACATCCCTGACCCTGGCCCCAGGGAGAGAGCAGACTTCCCTACAGGTAGGGTCAGGCCGACAAATAGGTCCCTCTGTTCCCCTGAGAAGGGAGTCTCCCACAACAATCACCCTTCTTTCTTTCTTGGTGGAGGCAGTCCTGAGGCATGGAGTTGACTTCCTCGCCCTAGGCATCCTCCTGGGTAGGCTTCCTACCTCATCCTCACTCACAGGTCTCTCAAGCTTCAGGGCCTCAAATCTGTTGTACATGTATAAGGGCACCTGGGAAGGTGGAGCCAGAAGGGGAGGGCATCACCTGCGAGGTCGAGCAGGGACCTGTCTCTGTTCCTGCTCAACTCCCAGGTCCCCTCCCTCTGCCCGACAGTGACAGGGCAGGTGGTCCACCCCCTTTGAGGAGTCTCACCTCGGTACCTCTCTTTGAGGCCCTGCAGGGAGTTGCTCCACCAGTCTATCTCTCACTCGCACTCCCTGATGGCCCTCAACCTCTCCACCTCCTCCTTGAGTTCTGCCACCATGCAGACCAGGTCGTCCACCTGCTCACACCTCACACAGAGGTCTCTCTGCCTCCCACCAATGGCAGCAACAGGCTCAGACACTCCCCACATCCAGTGACCTGAACTGCTGCATTTTTGGACAGGCAGTCGGTCTGGGTGTGTACTGACTTTCTGGAGAGAGCACTGTGCCTGGTGGAGACCATTGCTGCCTACATAACAGGAGACTGCTGTTAGAGGAGTTGTTCGTATGGGCAGAGGGAACACTCTGCCCTGCTTGTGAGAACTGTCGCGCTAAGTGCCGCGCCATGTTTGATCAGAGGGGTTGGATCAGTTGACTTCCAGAGGTCCCGTCCAACCTCAACTATTCTGTGATTTTTGTGATTCCATAACTAAAGGCTATAATGAAAGCTTGACAGTGAAAAATTAAAAACGAGAGAAATATAAAATAATAATAATAATAATAATAAAGGTTAAAGCTTCATATTCTTCTATTCTCTTATAATAAAAAAAAGTAAATTATTTTTTCCTATTTTAATCTAATCATCAGTATAAAATTAGAAAAAAAAAAAAAGAATATGGACATTATTCATATAATTCTGTGTGTCTATTAAAGTATAGGATTAATTTTTTTTCTATACCCCTACAAATACAAACCGCAGGTTGCTTCTATTTTTTTTTTTTTCTTTTTTTTTCATGAATGATTCAGTCAGTTACAGATATGAAATTTACTGCAAATATTTTGGTCTTTTGCAAATTTTTAACAGAAGCTAATAAGTTCAGAAACAATAGGTATAACAATAAATAACAATGTAGTTTTCATAGTACTTCACCATATTCTTCTGCATTTTTCATATCTGTAAATACAAAAGGCAGGCTACCAAAGTGATTTAAAATTACAGTCTGTTTCCAACTGTCTTTACAGTGACTCAGTGGTGAAACGATCCTCCCTCTCATTTTCTCTGCCTTAACAAGCCAGAGTCCACTGTCAGATAAAATAGCAATGTGACTGATACTGACTGACAGAAAACACTGAGACAACCTATGGAAATAAGAATTATGCTTCATGTTTAAACACTATCTGAAAAAAAATATATAAATAAAATAAAATAAAATAATAAAATAATCTCAAACCAACAAACTAGATTTTTGTCTTACAGAGTCATGCATTCTCAGAATTTAAAAACAGTATCTTTAAGATATGTCAAGTCAAATTTTAAATGTTATTATTCACTAGAGAGAAACCAACACACACATGCACACACACACACACAAATCAGACACACATCTATGCTTTTAGCCTGATTCTCCTGGCGTTCCTTATCTTTTTTATAGGAAGTCTACAACTGCCTCTGAGTAAAATAGAACTTCCAAGACTTTTAGTTAATAGCCTAAAATGCATCATCAAAAAGATATTTCTTAAAAGGCACAATGTCATTTCAAATTATCTTACAACTTTGTTACTGAAAAAGCAAACAAATTACAAAATAATTACCTGTGGAAAAAAAAACAAATGTCTTTGGGTTGTTTTACAGTGGTGCCAGCCTCCATTTCTTTCTTGTGGTATAAAAGTCTCAAGATCTGATCCAAAACTGTCCTATTTGTACCTAAATAGAATTTTGGAACACTGGACATATTTTTATGTCCCATATGGCCATTTATGGCCATATATTTGGACATATATTTATGTCCAATATGAGTTTTTTATAAACTTGGAAAAAGAAAAACAAACAAAAACTTTAAGATTTGAAGATTTCAAGTAGTAAATACAGCACGATTGGTTCAGGTGATATTTTTTGTCACTAATAATTCTATCTGGAATTTGTTCAAATTAAGGTTCAGTACACTCATTTTTGAAATTATGACTGAAATTGTGGCACTTCAGAAGGATCTTAGACTATGCAACCTATCCAAATAATAACTGGATAATAAGGATAATTTGAAGGCTCAAATGAGCTTCAGCTGTTTCCACCAGCAATAAACCTAATTTGGAGATATGTTTCAAAGACCTTGCCTCAAAATACCAAATGTAACTATTTACTGGTAAAGCAGTAATAATCTGTAAATTCATATATAATGTAAGGAAATTAATCCGTCCTGTACTGGGGCTTCATCTTAAGAAATTCTTATCAATATCCACCTAATATCAACATCTACCTAAAAAAGTATATAGTTATAATAAGTTTACTGAAAGGACAATCGTAATAAGTGAATCCCTTTGAAGATTTATAAATTAAAATTTGTCTAACAGAGAGGCCCTCTTCCTTCAGTGGCCTTATAAGACATCTTCACAACATAGAGTATATTTGCCACACTGAAAATAAAAGAACAAAAAAATAAATGTTAGACACTTCCATCCCCTTGGGAACAATATGATAAAATCTTAGTAGAAGATATGACCATGTACAGCTGTTCAGGAGACCTGAATATATACTAGTGGGTGATATCCACCTCTACAATTTAATCTCAAATTAAGGATTCCAGATTAAATCCTCCGTAGAGGGGACCCTTCCTTTGAACATTCAGCCTAGTACTGGTGGTCAGGGTGCCAGAAGGAGCTGTGCTTCAGTACCGACCACCTCTGAAGCAGATCAAACTCCTTCATATGCTGACAATATCACCTTTTCAGTTGGAGTGTAGCGGGCCTCAGATCCTCTGTATTACCGACTCCAAAACCCCAGGGGTTGATCTCGAGTTTCCCCAGGTTCTTTCTGTCAGAGGCTTCAGGCAGGGCTATTCTCCCCGGCTGCGGTGTAGAGCACATTCTTTACATCTGGTCCTCTTCGGACTGGCCCAAGGGCTACTGCACGAACTATTCCCTGCTTAATTTGTCAAAGGCTTGTCATTGCTCAGGGACCCATTCAAACTCATTCTTCTTATGGGTTACTCAGTAGAGTGGGTTTACAATCAGACTGTAATTTGGAATGTGCATTCTCCAAAACCCCACAACACCTAGGAAAGTTTGTGTTTCTTTTTTGTTAGTTGGTGGAGACATAGCTGTTATTTTATTGATCACATCCATTGGGATCTGATGGCATCCATCTTGCCATTTTATTCCTAAAAACTGGATCTCTCGTGCAGGTCCTTTGACTTTATTTTGTTTTATGGCAAAACCAGCCTTCAGAAGGATTTGGACTATTTTCTTCCCTTTCTCGAAAACTTCCTCTGCTGTGTCACCCCACACAATAATGTCATCGATGTACTGCAGGTGTTCAGGAGCTTCCCCCTGCTCTAGTGCAGACTGGATCAGCCCATGGCAAATGGTAGGGCTGTGTTTCCACCCCTGGGGCAGCCGATTCCAAGTATATTGGACTCCCCTCCAAGTGAAGGCAAATTGTGGCCTGCACTCTGCTGCTAGAGGGATGGAGAAAAATGCATTAGCGGAATCAATTGTGGCGTACCACTTGGCTGCCCTCGATTCCAGTTCATACTGGAGTTCCAACATGAACATGCAGCACTCAGTGGTGGCGTTACTTTGTTCAGGCCACGATAGTCCACTGTTAGTCTCCACTCACCATTAGACTTTTGCACTGGCCATATGGGACTATTGAAAGGTGAATGAGTCTTGCTGATCACTCCTTGGCTCTCCAATTGACGAATTAGCTTATGGATGGGAATCAGGGAGTCACGGTTAGTGCGATACTGCCGCCGGTGCACAGTTGTGGTAGTGATTGGCACTTGCTGTTCTTCGACCCTCAGCAACCCCACAACAGAAGGGTCCTCTGAGAGACTGGACAAGGTAGACAATTGTTTAATGCCTTCTGTCTCTAAGGCAGCTATGCCAAAAGCCCACCGGAATCCTTTTGGGTCCTTGAAATATCCTCTTCTAAAATAGTCTATATCAAGGATACATGGAGCATTCAGGCCAGTCACAATATAGTGCTTTTCCCACTCATTCCCAGTCAGACTCACTTCAGCCTCTAATGCAGTTAACTGCTGAGATCCCCCCATCACTCCACAAATACAGATGGGCTCTGGCCCTTTATAGCTTGATGGCATTAGAGTACATTGTGCACCGGTGTCTACTAACACCTTATACTTCTGTGCATCTGACGTGCCAGGCCATCGAATCCACACAGTCCAACAAACTCAACTATCCCTTTCCTCCCCCTAGCTGGAGGCAGGGCTCCTCTAATCCTGGTCAGAATCTTCTTCATTTCTGTGTTTGAAGGACTGTCTGCTGGAAGTTGGAGCAGCAAACTTTTCAGAGAATCCCTTTTTCCCGATTCTTTTCTTTTGCAACTCATGTACCCGTGCCTCTAGGGTCACAGTAGATTTTCCATCCCATTTTTTCATGTTCTCTCCATGGTCTCGTAAGTAAAACCACAGGTTGGCACAGGGTGTATAGCCACCATATTGTCTTCCTTGTGTGGATGAACCCTTACCCCTGATAGCTGAGACAGTGGTTTGTACAGGTGCGGAGGAAAATAATATCTCTTCAAGTTGGTGAACCTTTTCAGAAAGTTTCTCCAAAGTATTCTCTTTAGTTGGTGGACACTGGTTTGTTCGGGTGGGGGGGAAGATAAATTCTCTTCACGTTGGTGGACCTTGTCATAAAGTTTCTCCACAGCTGAGACGCAGGCCTGTAAGGAAGAGGAGAGACTTTCTTTGTACTGCTGGGGTTGTTTAGCCACTTCATCCACTGTGGGTTCCTCATCCTCTTTCCAGGCCATTACTGCCAATGAGCTGGCATATAATGATGATGCACTCCATACAAACCCGCCACATGGATCGTGTACAGCTGACTTCATCTGGATCTTTGGATGTTTGTCCAAGCTCTGGGTCTAAATCACCTTTTGTACAGCTAATTCCTTCGGGTACTGGATTCCTTTCTCCATAGTGGTCCACTTCTCTGGTAGACATACAAGTTCTTCCTTGAAGGAATACCTTTCCCTCACAGCTGAGAGGAGACACCTCCAGAGGCTGTGAGATTGTGCTCCATCTGCAATTGCTTTGTCAATGCCTGCATCTCTAGCAAGGGATCCCAGCTGCCTGGTTTTCCTGCCCTCTAATTCCACACAATTGGCTCCGGTGTCCCAGCACTGGAGCAGCCAGGTGACAAGCTGCTCACCTATGCAATGACCAAAATCTTTTCACATGTCTCGTAGCTTACGCTGGTATAGGTTTTGGGTAGTTATTGTTAATTTTTCGGCATCCTTATCTTCCTCCTCCTGAACCCTTGATGGCCCAGCATCACCGTCTCTATACCTAGACTTAGCAGAAGACTCTCTGCATTCTAAACGACCTGAATCTCTATAAATTTTTTTCACCTTCTCTACAGGTGAAAGCACTGCTACACTGCACTGCTACAGCTCGTTTCTCTGACCCAGCCACAGGAGCTGGAGCAGCTGCAGAAGCTGGAACTGAAGTGACTGCAGGAGCTGGAACTGGAGAGGCTGCAAGGTCCATCGTAGGGGCTGGAGTGGCTGTTGCGTCTGTCACTAAATTGATAGGAGTATCAATTGCAGCTCAATAGGCATGAGCCAGACCCCAACACGTTACAGTGATTTGTGTCACTTTGGAACTGCCAGAGTCATGACACCCTTTTTTTCAAGCATTCTACCACTTTTTTAGGATTTTGCAGTTGTTCAGGGGTGAATTTCCAAAACACTGAAGGTACCCACTGCTCTAGAAACCTGCCCATAACCTCCCACACTCCCTGCCACTCACAACTATCCTGCCTCAGGATAGATCTCTGGATGAGATTCCTAAGCAGTTGTTTAACTTTAAACACATTGAAGCACATTCAGGAGACATAACAACAAGAACATGCTGGTCTGAGTATCCCAAGGATATTCAAAATCTTGGAGAACTATTGCAACAAGCTCGGAGGATAAGAGGGTGGTGAAGGAGAAAGGGAGAGTGAACGAGTAAGAAAAATTATCTTCCCCTTTCCCCTCCACAGATTGGTCCCCTGATGAAAAAAGGCAATAGGTGTAATTGTTAATAGTTTCCAAGATACCGTTTCCAAAGTATCGAGTCGATGACATTGCTGAGTACAAATACCAGGTTAGAGTCATGACCAGAAATTTCATCGTATCATAAGTCACTGTTACAGCACACAGTACCATAATGATCTTAAAACAGGGCCTGGAAAGAATAAACAACATGACAGAGAGCACATACAGAAAGTAACGTGCTATAATACTCAATTTGGAAAACAGGCGCAGCAGACTTGAGATTAAAGCAATCAGCATTATGACTAGCAACTATTAAGCAGGTTGAATACTTATACCAATTTTAGTTTAACAGATCTGGTCAGATCTGTTGTTCTCTCAACCCTTTGGGCCCCACGTTGGGTGCCAAAAGGACTGTTGTGGTTTGACCTGGTCAGCAGCTAAACACCGCACAGCCGTTCGCTCACCCTTCCCCCTCCCTCTCTGCAATGGGGGAGAGAAATGGGAAAGTGAAGCCTGTGAGTTGAGATAAAGACAGTTTATTAAGAAAGGAAAATAATAGTAACAATAATAATAATAACAATAATGATGATAATAGTACTACTACTAATAATGTGTACAAAAGAAGTGATGCACAATGCAATTGCTCACCACCCGCTAACCCCAAGCAGTCTGGCCCTCCTCCCCTGGCTAGCCACCCCTATATATTGTTTAGCATGATGTCAGATGGTATAGAATACCCCTTTGGCTAGTTTGGGTCAGCTGTCCTAGGCCTGTCCCCTCCCAGCTATTGCTGCACCCCCAGCCTGCCCATTGGCAGGACAGAGCAAGAAGCTGAAACGTCTGTGACTTGGTGTAAGCACTGCTCTACAATAATTAAAACATCGGGGTGTTATCAGCACTCTTCTCATCCTAAGCCAAAACATAGCATTCTACCAGCTACTAGGAACAAAATTAACTCTGTCCTAACTGAAACCAGGACTCACACTGAAGTTTCAGTTGTTGCAGAGCACCACTTACACACAGCCAAGGACTTTTCAGCTTCTCGTACTGCCCTGCCACAGAGGAGGCTGAGGTTGCACAAGAATCTGGGAGGGGACAGAACCGGGATGGCTGATCTAAACCATCCAAAGGGAAATTCTGTACCATATGACACCATATAGAACAATAAAACTGGTTGGAGTTGACCAGGGGGCTGATGTTGCTAGGAGTCTGGTTGGGCGTCAGTCAGCTGGTAGTGAGCAATTGCATTGTACATCACTTGCTTTGTTTTTTTTTTTCTGTTATCATTACTATTATTATTTTTACTCTACCTTCATTTTCTGTCCTCTTAAACTGCTTTCAACGCAAGCCATAAATATTAATTTTATATTATATTATATTATATATTTTAATTTATTTTTCTATTTTCTATTTTTATTTTATTTTATTTTATTTTATTTTATTTTATTTTATTTTATTTTATTTTATTTTATTTTATTTTATTTTATTTTATTTTATTTTATTTTATTTTATTTTATTTTATTTTATTTTTCTGATTCTGTCCCTTATCTCACTTGGGGATTGGGGAATGAGTGAATGCATGTGTGGTGCTTAGCTGCCTGCCAGGTTAAACTGCAGCAGATGGTGACAAAGAAAAATGGTGTGGATCACTTAATACTAGGGCTTGTAAAGATTGAAAATTTGGATCACTGGACAGAAGTCCTAAATCTTGTGTACTCATGAGGACTTGTTACTGACTATCCACAAAAAGCAGAATTAAACTCCCTAAAGCTTGTCAGATAAGTGTTCAGATCAGCCTAAAAAGATTTTTTGTCTAAATTTATCTAAATGAACAGCTCACCAGACACTGCTGTGTCTGAATTAGGCAAACATAAATGTCTGCTATCTGAAGTATTGCAGGGTGTCCTGGCCTCTGGCTGACACCATTGACATATGAGTTCCCCACCAATCCTTCAGCAAATCAGTCTGTACTGTGTGAACGGTGCTGGTTTGGAGTATCTCACATGGTATTAGATTTTATCATTTAGGCAAATGATCAAACACCCCTTGTTATTATTTTTTGTTTTATATATTAACTCTACAGGCAACTTGAACATTGAGTTTAAGTGTTCTAAATTTAGATGCAACCGTCTGATTTAAAGATACAGATCCTTTTTAGAAAGTCTGGTTCAGCTGAATGAAAATAAAGTGCTTAAATGAGGCAAACTGGATTGATTTTCCTATTACTTCTCTAAGGCACTGATCTTTCATAAGGTGACTGCTTTTCATCTTACTTTAGATAAGCAACATTTGTTCAGAATTTAAAACAGATTTAGATTTAAGCCTTGCATCTACACACATCACCTTTAATCAATTTCAGATCTTCAGCAACTAGCTCAATCTAAATTATAGATATACATTTTTAGGAAGGAAGGAAAGAAGAAAGAAAGAGATAAAAAGAAAGAAAATAAAACACCCTTACCTTTTACAGAATAAGCCCAGAATTCACCAAAAATTCTGTGGATTATCCCTGTGATGGAAATATATATATATATATATATATATAAAGGTGAAAAAAAATAATTAAAAATTTGGAAGAGTACCAGATCTTTGGCCTCAGTGAATAATTAAACTTCTTTTACACAAGAACTTCAGTACGTGAATTACAAATCATGACCCTCTCCTCTCCTCTCCTCTCCTCTCCTCTCCTCTCCTCTCCTCTCCTCTCCTCTCCTCTCCTCTCCTCTCCTCTCCTCTCCTCTCCTCTCCTCTCCTCTCCTCGCCTCTCCTCTCCTCGCCTCTCCTCTCCTCGCCTCTCCTCTCCTCGCCTCTCCTCTCCTCGCCTCTCCTCTCCTCGCCTCGCCTCGCCTCGCCTCGCCTCGCCTCGCCTCGCCTCGCCTCGCCTCGCCTCTCCTCCCCTCCCCTCCCCTTCCCTTCCCTTGAGGTTAGTTGAGCACGACTTCCCCTTGGTGAATCCATGCTGACTACTCCTCATAACCTTATTCACTTCCAATTGCTTGGAGATGGCATCCAGAACAAGCTGTTCCAACACCTTTCCAGGGACAGAGGTGAGACTGACTGGCCTGTAGTTTCCCAGATCCTCCTTCCTGCCCTTCTTGAAGACCGGAGTGACATTGGCTATCCTCCAATCTTCAGGCACCTCTCCTGTTCTCCAGGACATTTCAAAGATGATAGAGAGCGGTTTGGCAATCACCTCTGCCAACTCCCTTAGCACACGTGGATGCATCCCATCGGGACCCATGAATTTTTGTGCATTGAGCCCATTCAGATTCTCCCGAACCTCTCCCTTGTCAACAAGGGAGGAGATATCCACTTCCCAGACTCTTTCTCCTCCCTCCAGGGTTGAGGAGTCCCTGAAGCAAAGAATGAAGCAAAGAAAGCATTCAGTATCTCCATCTTCTCGGCATCTCTCATTACTAGGACACCCCTCTCATTCAGCAAGGGACCCACATTATCCCTAGTCTTCCTTTTACTGTTAACATACTTAAAAAATAAACAAACAAACAAACAAACAAAAACCCTTCTTATTATCTTTTATCTCTTTTGCAAGACTCATGTCTAGGTGGGCTTTAGCCTTCCTTATTGTGTCCCTGCAGGCCCTGACAACCCTTCTATACTCTTCCCAAGAGGACAGGCCCTTTTTCCACATTTCATAAATCTTCCTCTTCCTTTTGATCTTATCGATGAGCTCCTTGCTCATCCACACAGGTTCCTGCCCCTCTTCCCCGATTTCCTACTCTTAAGGGTGCACCGATCCTGAGATTGGAAGAAGTGCTGTTTAAATGTAGCCCAGCTCTCACATGCACCCTTGCCTTCTAGCCATGTTCATGTTGGGGGGGGGAAGAGGAGGAGCACAAGGGAGGAGAGGGGGAGTTGCTGCCCACTGGAATTAATTCATCACAATCCTTTACTCCCAGTTCCATGATTCCATGACGGGAAGGAACTATTGGATGTGGGGTGGGAGGGGTGTTACATTCAGTACAGTGTAGTGTCTTTCTCACTACTAGAAAGACATCAAGGCTGTGGAATGTGTGCAGAGAATGGCTACAAAGCTGGCAAACTGAGACAATGGCCTCAAGTTGTGCCAAAGAAGGTTTAGTTTGGAAATTAGGAGAAATTTCTTCTCAGAAAG
This sequence comes from Aythya fuligula, assembly GCF_009819795.1. Taxonomy (NCBI): domain Eukaryota; kingdom Metazoa; phylum Chordata; class Aves; order Anseriformes; family Anatidae; genus Aythya; species Aythya fuligula. The sequence continues at coordinate 156,540,885 of NC_045559.1, forward strand.
AGTGGTTAGGCATTAGAATGGGTTGCCCAGGGAGGTGGTGAAGTCACAGTCCCTGGAAGTGTTTAAGGAAAGCTTGGACTTGGTACTTAGGGACATGGTTTAATGGGTGATATTGGTGGTAGGGTGATGGTTGGACATGATGGTCTTGGAGGTCTTTTCCAGTCTCAGTGATTCTATAGTTCCTCTCTGCTGTTCCTTCTTCCTCACACTTTTCCGCAACTCCTTCAACGTAGGATCCTCCATGGGCTACAGCATGGGTATCTGCTCCTATATGATCCTCCATGGGCTACAAGGGAACAACAAGCTTCACCATGGTTCTGTCCACAGGCTATAAGGAAATCTCTGGTCCAGTAACTGAGCACTTCCTCCCCCTTCTTCTTCCTTGACCTTGTTGTGTAAAGGATAGTTTCTCACATATTTTCTGACTTCTTCTATTACCATGTGGCACTTCACCCTTTTTTAAATGCCTTTTTTCCGGAGGGGTCATGGTCTTGGCTGTTCTCAGCTGTGTCCTATGTTACTGAATCATAGAATTCTGTAACATAGGACACAGCTGAGAACAGCCTATGTTGGGGCTGTTGGAGCCAGGTGGAAATCGTGGGAGCAGTCCCTGGCCTCTTCTGACAGAGGACAGTCCTGCAACACCTGGACTGTCAACACCTCGACACCTACACTCCAGTATGCGTTACATTTTATGTTTATTTTTTTATACAGCTGGCTATTTATTTTCTCGCAACTGGGCTCCTGTAGTATTCTCATGCTCTCTACTTGAGGATATATGTATTTGTTGACCTGTAATTTTGGATACAATTTCATCCCCATTTAAATAAATATTACAAATATGAAGTGTTTCATTGTCTATATAAGGACAAAGAAGTAATGAAACAGATTTTCGTTATGCCATTTATACCTCTTGGCCTCCTGCCGTGCTGTGTGAAAAGGACATTTCACATACTTTAAGAAAATATAATATCTAGTTTGATATGTATTCTCCTAACCTCCTCCCATTCCTCTTTTCCATCTTCCTGAAGACATCATATTATAAACAAATACTAATTTGAATGACTCATATTAAATGATAATATAAGCAACATAGAGCCAGTTGCTCATGTAGCTGTATCAACTCACAGTAGACATCTTCAGGACTAAGTGACTAAATGCATTTAACTGCAAGCAGTTGTAATGAAAGTACTAAAATAGTACCTTTAGAACTTTTTTCTTAATCAAAATCTAAATATTTTTTTATCTTTTAAAAATTATTTTCATGAAAATAAAAAGTTATTTCCAAAAAATATTGCATAAAAGTTTTATTTTTAGTGTCCCTGTGTTTTTTAAATTAAATAAAAAATGCGTGTGCATATAAATCTGTATCTATATATAGATAGATCTAGATATTTCTTACTCATTACAGTGGTCACAAATTAAGGAATTCCTCCTGGGTAATGTTTAGACATCTAAAGTTTTATATGGAAGTCCAAGTCATATCCCAGATTTGATGAAACACACACATGTAAAAAGCCTTGATACCTGTTTTATGCTGATATATACCTACCCATTCTGTCAAGGTGTTGTCTACTAGGGAACATAGCCTACACTTATCCTGAAACATTTAGATTTAAATAAAGCTTTATGGAAAAATGAATTTTAGATGCTTACATTACAGCAGATAAATCTCAATCTCAAGATATAACATACTGACTAGATAGCTACTCTACTAAATTTTAAAAACTGTTACTGATTACATGTTAGGTTAAGAAACAATAATCAAAATACAAATGTTAAAGTTTGCACAGGAAATTATTACAAATAACATATATATATAAAGACAATTTTGATTTACAAGTTTATTATTGCAAAATATCCACAGGGCACATTCGAAGAAAAAAAAAAAAGATGCTTGATAGTTGAAAGTAATTGCTTGTTCTTAAAACTATGTAGTATTAGGAACTCACCAGATCTTTATATAGCAAAACATTAAATTTTAGATTTTACTCTATGTTTAGGAATTTGGTTATTTGTTCAAGCTCGCAATGAGCTCACAATCAATTATAAGATAACAATAATAATAATAACAATAATAATAATACTAAAATCCATCTCCAATTAAAAAAAAAAAAAAAAGTATTTAAAATATATTTTTACCTAGGATTAAAAGGATCTGTGAACTTAAACCTCTGCCATATCTGAGTAAAAAATAAAAAATGAAAGCAAACCAATGACAAGTTTTAAAATATATATATATATTTAAAAAAATATATATTTTTTAAAGAAATAAAACTAAATAACTGTAAATGTTCTTTGGATATGAACAGTTTTCCAAAACAAATTGATATATTATATTTATATTGCCTCATTTGACCATATTAATTGAAGAGAAAATTAATTTGGAAAGGTACCTAACAGTGAGAAAGACAACATAGGACTTTTAGATGTTGTTGGAGGCAATTAAATACCTTCAGTATTATATCTCATATACGAGTGAGCTCTTGTTCTAGTTTTGTATTGTTTTAACTTGTATTGTGATGGCTAAGTGTGTTTTTATTTCACCTCTTGTTGCAGGAGGAGCTGAGTGAAATGATCAAATGACTTTTGTTTGTTTGTTTTTTTATTTCCCAGTCACTTTTATTTATAATTATATTATATGTGTCCCTCAATTATATGTCAATTATATATGTCCCTCGAGGTTTGTCAGAGAATTTCAAGCACACAAACAGAATAACTGACATCTATCAAATCCTCAGGAGTGAGTTCATTAGGTTGTCATTCACCTGAGAGTAGAATAAAACTTTGCCTCTAAGAAAAATAGTGAAAATCATGACATTAAAATGATCGTTCCTATATCTCAAATAATTTAAAGTTTAGCTGAAGTCAAAAGTGAGATAGAAATAAAACAAGCCTCTTCCTGCTCCTGCTTTTGCCACCCTTATTTATTCTGTAAATAAGTTCAATAAATCTACATACTCCTCCATGTTTTTCGGAGAACATTTTACAGAGTTGAAACCTCCTTTCTGAGGCAAGATTATATTCTTATGATAAGTTTCAAGTGATGCTGACATACAAATGCTTGAGAACTGAATACACACTTACTGCTTTTTTAAACCTGAAATATTTGGTTGTGTGAGAAAGAAAGGACAAAGTCAAAGGCAGCATCTTTTTATTCTCCTGAATTTCTTTTGTCAATTAAAACGATTCATCAGAATTCCATGTTCAGAAAATGTTTCTGGTCTATATTTCAGAAAAATCACAGTATTTTCTTAGTCATTTATGTCAAAGTTAGGACTGACTTGTATGTGAAGAATAAAGAAACCACCTATATCTAAACTGTAATTTAGGTTAAAAACATATGACTGGTCTCCAGCAAGCAATTTAGACGTAGAACAATGGTATCATATTGTTAAGAAAATAAACTGTTAATTTTAAAAAAAAAGTCATCAGATAATAAGCAAATTATTAATAACATTCAAACGTGACATGGTAAGTGAATTTCTTTAAAATTCATTATTGACAAATTTGACTCTGGACTTTTCCTTAACAAAGAACATATTGTCACTGGAAATTTGAAATATCTTTGACAGCTATTATTTTGAAACTGATCTGATAGTTTGAAGTATATCTACAGGACAAGTCTAAAGATTAGTTATTTTAATATTTGTGTTTATTTTCTTCACCAAATATTTTAACCACAATAAGTTAATAAATATTGCACTTTTGAATGAACACGTTTGATAGTAAACTATTTTGCTTAAGCTTTATTGGAAATTCATAGCAAGAGGGTATAAAGCAATTATTCCTGTTTCCCCAGGTAGTATTTGAAACATCTTCCCAAATATTCTTCAGTGCTTTGATAAACTGAAGGTTTGTGTAACCAAAAGTTGTATTACTTATGTATTAAATACCTTTCACATTTCTGATGCATTCATCTAAAGAAAATGTAAAATGTGAATGAAGTACAATAACAAAGAAAAATATATGTGAAGAATTACAATGCACTATCATATCTGGGACTAAAATATTGTAAAGATTTTATTTTTAAAATTTTAAATCCCTAAATTTCAATATTTATTTCTATCTGCATTTAAGTTAGATTTTTGATTTACTTGATCAGCCTAACAGAATCTAGTGTCCTTTGTGTTGTTTTAAATTATCTAATCTGGAAAGATATTCTAGAAAGATGAGCATGTCTTCTTGGTTAAGTATTGCCTCTGTTATCTCCTGCAAACATTTAGAAGCCCTATAGAATACCAAATAATATTGAACACCTATGTTTATTTACATGAACTTTGCACAGATCTAAGTTACCATTACAGTTAATGTTAATAAAGGATTTCGGCTACATGTAAATAAATACTTTTTTGAGAACCCATAGATATCTAAGATTTCTTTTTAGAGTTCAGAATGGTGTACCACTGTACAGCACCTGGAGGACAAGTGAGATATCCTAAGATAGTTCAGAGAACAGTAGGAGCTTGATTCTGCTGCTTCAGTGCAGGTGTTTAGTACCATACATGCTGCCCTAAGAGTCTTAGATGGCACTGACATTTATTTTCAAGAAACAGAATCCTCCTTTAATTCTCATGTAGACATTTCAGTTAAGCTTTCCACCAGAAAGCATGGAAATTCCTTTTATATGAGCTGTTATTTTTATAAATGTATAAAATCTGGGCATTGAAACTGTTGAAACTAACTTTTATGTAGTCCGTAAAGTATATAAGAGTAAAATAAATGAATTTCAGAGAGATGGGACCATCTTTGTTGTTATGATCTGTTAGCCAGTTTAAACAACAACAACAACAACAACAACAACAACAACAACAACAACAACAACAACAAAGTCAAGGAACAGTTAAAAATGCACAGCACTTCTGGAAGATATATATGTATATATGAATTAAAGCAATAGATATTTTGGGCAACCTTTTTTTTCTAATTTTAAAGAATCAATATTTCACTTTCAGCATAAAATGGCTTTACTAAGGTATGCGAGACCATATTATAAAGATTTTGAGATGTATCAAAGAGCAGATGGGCTTTTTCTTTTATTTCACAAATATTGAACAACAGCAACAAAAGCCTAATGACTGTATCTCTGTCTCTATCTAATGTTTCATCTAAGGATTCTTTAGTGGTGTAGTGGGTTTATGTGGCAAGGTTTTGGTAGCAGGGGGCCATAGGACTGGTTTCTGTGAGAAAGATCTAGAAGCTGCCCCATGTTTGGGAAGGGCCCCATTGTTTTCCAGATCCGAGCCAATAAGCGATGTTGTTTGCGCCTCCGTGAGAGCATATTTAAGACAGGGAAAAAACGCTGCGCCACACAGCAGCCGGGAGAGTCAAAGGAGTGAGAGAACAGCTTTGCACCAAGGTCAGTGTAGAAGGAGGGGGAGAGGTGCTCCAGGCGCCGGAGCAGAAGTCCCCTGCGGCCTGTGGTGAGGACCATGGTGAAGCAGGATGTCCCCCTGCAGCCCATGGAGTACCACGGTGGAGCAGGGTTCCACGCTGCAGCCCGTGGAAGAGACCACGGTGGAGCAGGTGGCCCTGCACCGACGGAGGCTGCCGCCTGTGGAAGACCCCTGCCGGAGCAGATTCCGGGCCGGACCTGTAGCCCGTGGAGAGGAGCCCACGCAGGAGCAGGTGATCTGGCAGGAGCTGCTGCCCGTAGGGGAGCCAGGTTGGAGCAGTTTTCTCCTGAGGGATGGACCCCGTGGTACGGACCCATATCTGGAGCAGTTCTGGAAGAGCTGCTGCCTGTGGGAAGCCCACGCCGGATCAGTTCATCAAGGACTGCATCCCGTGGGTGGGACCCCACAGCACAGGGGACAAGAGTGACCGAGAAGGAGCGGCAGAGAAGAAGCGCTGTAGACTGACCATAACCCCCATTCCCTGTTCCCCTGCGCCGCTCGGGGGGAGGAGGTGGAAAAGGGGTGGATGGGGGGGAAGGTGCTTTTGGTTTTTTTTTCCTTTGTTTTCTCACTTCTCTCGCTTGTTAGTTGTAGGCAATAAATCTTACTATCTCCTTATGCCGAGTCTGTTTTGCCCGTTACAATAATTATTGCGTGATTTTCTCGTCCTTATCTCAATCCTTGAGCCCTTTTCACATATTTTCTCCCCATTCCTCTTTGAGGAGGGGGAGTGAGAGAGCGGCTGTGGTCGAGCTCGGCTGCCCACTCGAGCGGAACCACAACAAGTGGACAAGGTCGAAAACTGACGTCTATACACATCTAGTACATCTATACTTCTGTAATGTTTATCTTTTACTGTAATGAACAGAGAGAACAAAAAAAGCAAATGGATCAGTTCGGTTTGACACACCAATTCAGCCAGTGGCAGATGAAGCATCTGTGTGACTGTGAGATCTGACACAAGACTTGTGGAAAGGGACGTGACTTTCCAGTGCAGCAGCTGGAGGGTATTAGGATATATGAAATGGCACTAGGGGCATACATGGGGGAAAAGGATTTGACATGTGAGTACTGTCTAAATTCTCACCAGGATTTTGATGACCAAAATTAGCTAGATTAATGTTACTCTGGAAATGTCTCTTAATATTAATAAGAAAGGAAGGCTAGAAGGACAAATGGAAATACAGATGTTTACCTTGGATTAATAAAAGGGAAAAAAAATGATGAAATGAATTCCACGTTGTCTGAAAATAAATAAATAAATAAAATTTAAAAATTCATGTTTTTTGTAATGCTAAGATCGATTTGTGATGCCAAAAATAAATTCTGTTTTCCACGTAGGCAGTATCTCTTAGTGTAAAAGCCTCAATAAAAAAAATGTTCTGAAGTTTTAAGCCTAAGTGCCATTCTCAGAAATTTTTTTCTCATGACTAAAGACTTATTCTGGTAGTTTTAAACACTTAAATCATTAAGCACTAGTCTATAATCTACCCAGTCATAATTAGAATTATTTTAAATAATTGCTCATATATCATATAAAGAGCAAGATGTAATGTTTTATTAATTTTAAAATGTTTAAATTAATTTTAAAATGTTTAACTTAATACATTTGAGTAAAAATCATTAATTGCTTTGGAAGATGGAAATGCATGTGCTGAATAAAACGTTTGGTTGTGTCCATATATTTGGTTGTATCCATATATCCTTGCACCTCCTTATCACTCAGTAAGGCATGCAAATAAAGGATACCAAATTTGAAGATATTAATTAGGGCATTCAGATCTCCATTTTAATTCCAAAATGAAATATTCATCATCTGTTTACTTTTATTGAATTCACACTGAAATTGTAAAAAGTTTCAAGCTCTCATCTGATTTTTATTCTAGTCTAGTCTAGTCTAGTCTAGTCTAGTCTAGTCTATTTTTTTCCTGTCTGACCCTCCAGCCTGACTAAAGTCAATATAAAAATAAAGTAGTGTAGAAATCAGAGACTCTACTGGCAATATGTACTTACCACATATCATTACCACAAATATCATTATATAGTTCTTTAACAATAAATGTTTTGTCTTCCCACAGGTACATATCACTATCTAAAGAAAATTAAAGCATGCTTTCACTGCATAACAGAAGTTTTACAAAACTGGCATTATACAGATTTCTAACAAGCTATATGAAAAATTTGAAGAGCACTGGATTATCTAGGTTTCATTGACTGTATTAACTGATGAAGGCATACTTGAAAATATATAGTAATTCTGTAAGGAATCAGTGTCCTTTAGTATGCAGTGAACAACATCTAGTGACTCATATCAATTAACCATTTCCTGATTAGAAATGACAGCTTGGTTGCTGACATTCTTAATTAACTTGTTTGATAAAAATAATTCCCTTGGGGAATAAAAAAACTATTTAATCTTTCTAGATTAAAATTCATCTGGGCCAAGGAAATTTCCTTACTCTTTCTTATCTGAAAGTGAAAAGGAAAACACTTCACACTTTTGCTCTTATTGATTTGAATTATAAGAGATGAGTCATAGGTGATACCTAACACCAAGTAGACTTTAGTCTCTATTCTTGTGAAAAGAAAAAACATCTCATCCCAATATATAGGAGACACCTTCTCACTAAAACTATTTGACATACTCCTGCCAAATTCTCTGTAATAAAGCAAAAGTGCAAGTATCAGGTCTTCTGTTCCTCTAGCCAGTCATCTACATTCTTCTAATCTTTCTGCAGAAAAGTAGTGGTTCACTTAAAAGCAGTTCTTATTAAAATAAATAATTAAGAATTCTTATTTATAAATTAAAAAAAAAAAATCCATTGGTAACTTTTGAATTATTTTTAACTATTCACAGATCTTTAAATTTATCAATGTGTAAGGGACAGAAAATTTGAATAAAGCAGTCTATTTAAAACTGACATAAAATGCTTACATTTCCAGTTTACTCTTTTATCTGGCAGTTATATCTACCTTTCTCCTTTCTCTCTCTCTCTCTCTTTTTTTTTTTTTTCTTATTTCTCATATGCATTCCTGTTCATTATAGCTGACTACTTTTTGCAGGTTGATGCCGCTTTTTACTAATTTTGAGTTGAATCCATTGAGAACAAAAGACCTGTAAGGAAGTAAGTTGCATCATTGGAATGTAAATTTCTTATAACTGGGAAAGAGTAGTCAATTCTCTTTGAATATTCCTTTCTCCCCTCCCCTCCCTTAAGAAAAATGTAAAGAACAATTTCAGTTAGTTTTAAGGCATCTTTAAAGGTTCATGTTAGCCTGCAGTTATCCTTTTGCTGAAAGCAAGACAGGTATAAAAGACATGATTGAGGACACTGAGGTGTTCCATATCAAGTATATGATGAATCAACAGAAATAAAATATTAACAGCAAGATTTCAGTAGTAGTATAACTTGTGTTTGTCATGCATTTATGCAGTGATATTATCCGGCACAGACAGCACCGTGAATTCTTTTGGGCAGACATATATGATAATTGAAAGAACCAAAGACATGAAACTAAAGAGAAAAGAAATTACAGCTACTGAGTCCCAGCTATATTTGTTGTTTTTTCATTCCCTCTAAACACCATTTTGTAAATATTTTACTATCAGTTCTTGCTGAAGAGGACCTTCTACTGTCCACTTATCTACTTAACATTTCTCCTTGTTATGACTACACAACTACCTTTGAATACAGAAGATTAGTTCTCTACTGCTAAAACACAACTTCACAACTTAGTTTCTCACACAGGTAGTTAAGCTTCTCCTCTTTCCCATAGTTTAGATATTCACAAGTTGAGATACCATCTATTTTGCAAGTAGTATTTGGATTCTTGGAGATCTGCTGCTCTGCAGGTATAAACATGCTGAATTTGTGTGTTACCTAAGCTTCCTTGGGATTTGTGGGCCAAATACTCTCTCATACAAGGCTTGGAACATCTTGATCTACTAACTATTCTCAAAGTACACAAAAGATATTGCTGTTACTGAGTTCAGAAAAGCTCTCAATGCTGAAAACAAACTTATTAAAAAGAATGCTTACAGTTATCTTCTATAAAATGATTTAGTACTTAATGAACAATAGCCACAACAGGAGGTGACAGTCTTCTATCCCTCTCTACCAAGGGAATTTTAAACATTTACTTTACACAACAGGGAAAATATGAAATGGGCATACATGGGACACAATAGTAAGTAAATAAAGTACAGATGACACCTTGATATTACACAAAAAAAAATACAAAATTCTTAATTCCAGAAAACTAGTAAGTAAGCTAGTAAGCACTGGGAAACAACTCTCAGCAGGTGCTGAGAAACGGTAGAAATATTCTTTGAAATCATCAATGCAATTTATATACTTTGTCCCATATCTTACATTTAATGTAAAATACATAACAGATTTATTTGGAAGGGGATTCTATCTGTTATAAATGAGGTCTCAACTCAATCTGAATTTTGTAATACTTATTAAAAAAATATTTCTAAAGGTATAAAAGGTAAGTAAACAGCGCTGGGTGTGCGGGGAGTCTACACTCCACCAACATGCACACACGAACATAAAACATTCTAAATATACAGAACATTGCTTTACATACTAAACCCAAGTATGCCTATACATACGTACAATCAGGAGAGGTAACAAACAATCCTGTAAGTTCCATAACTTACTAAAATCGAGTACGCCTATACATATTCATGATTAGAAAAGGTAACAAACAATCCTTTAAGTTCCATGACTTAACAGTCTCCATTTTCCATTCCTTTTCAACAATATGTCTTGCTTTAAGTTGTCAGGCCTTATGTATCCCATTCTTCCCAGATCGAAGAAAAGCATATCCATCTCCTTTTCAAGGCCAAGAGGCCTGGGTCAAAAGGCACGTTCAGGTCAACAGGGGGCGTAACAGCAAAAGCCTTCGATGGCTGTAGCAGCAGAGGGGCCCATGGCATAGCAGTCGGATCAACCATTTTCTCGACACGAATTACCACTCCATATATAACATATCCCAGACACCTCTTTCCTTTTGTCTTTAACTGAGTTTCAGAGTTTTTCTGTTTAATTCCAAGCTTCTATATGTGAAGCTCTAGTTTATTCTTGCTTCTTTGCAGGTTTAAAAGCTGTACTTCCTTAAAAGTTAAGGATAATGATAATGATTCCCTCAGAAAATAAAATAAAATAATAAAACAGCAGTTAGAAAACCAACTCAGAAAACTATGAGACATATCATGGATTAGTGAAAATAGGTGCAGTGCAGTTCAACTTGTTATATATGGAGTGGTAATTCGTGTCAAGAAAATGGTTTATATTAATAAAGAAGGGGGAGATTTGGGAATGTGGCCATGGGGGTTGGAAAGCCCCGTGGTTGAGATAACATTAGACTCTTAACGATGAGGCTATCAGGAATATAGAAGAGTTTAGAGGGAACAAAGAAGGGTGATTCAGGAGACTCCATGCAGTCTCCGGTTTCTTGTTCTCCAGCTGGTTCTCTTGTTCTCCAGCTGTTAAGGCATGGATGTTTCTGGGTGTTTGCTGTTGTTGTTACATTCAAAGTTGTTTGACCAATGAAAAGTTGTTTTGAGAAGAACTGCTGTGGGGAGATGGGTATAAGAGGGGAGCCTGCCCTCAAGAAAAAGGAAGATGAAAAAAGAAGGCAACGTGATGTGATGAAGTTATGTCATCAATAAAGAAGCAGAGAGAAGGAATGAAAAGGAACAGGCTAGCAGAACAGAGACCAGGACGGGAACAGGCACTTGCTTCATGATTGCATCATGAAGATAGGTTCAGCCAAACTCAGCAAACTGCTCAGAGAAGCTCATATAGAAAGTCGCTGGAAACAGGCGCACTGGAGCTGGAGAGAAGCTCGAGCTGAGAGAAGCGGACCTGCGCACACAACTGCCTCTCGCTGGTAAGCAGTTGCACATTATGGGGAATGATACGTCCTTAGGAACAAAGACTGTCCTGGTAACCTTACAGCTTATTCTTCTTGTTAACAGTTGGACAGTTTATGAGCCTGAAATATGGGACCAAACTGAGATCAAGGTGTAGGACTCTGCAACTAAAAACGACAAGGTTGCAGTGGGATTGCTCGGCACCTGGCAAGCAATCTCTGAGGCCTTAAAGAGCCCTGTGGGACCACAGTCAGAAACATGTGGTTTGCCACATAGTGAGGGAGCTGTGGGCTCGTTTACTGATCCAACTGCTATGCCATGGGCCCCTCTGCTGCTACAGCCATCGAAGGCTTTTGCTGTTACGCCCCCTGTTGACCTGAACGTGCCTTTTGACCCAGGCCTCTTGGCCTTGAAAAGGAGATGGATATGCTTTTCTTCGATCTGGGAAGAATGGGATACATAAGGCCTGACAACTTAAAGCAAGACATATTGTTGAAAAGGAATGGAAAATGGAGACTTGTTAGTAATCAAGAAAAGGAATAGAAAATGGAGACTGTTAAGTCATGGAACTTAAAGGATTGTTTGTTACCTTTCCTGTTTGTACGTATGTATAGGCATACTTGGGTTTAGTATGTAAAGCAATGTTCTGTATATTTAGAATGTTTGATGTTCGTGTGTGCGTGCTGGTGGAGCGTAGACTCCCCGCACACCCAGCGCTGTTTACTTGCCTTTTATACCTTTTATAGCTTTTATACCTTTTAGAAATATTTGTTTTATAAATATTACAATATTCAAATTGAATTCAGACCTCATTTATAACAAACTGAATTTTTTACATCTATGTCAGTTCATACCATTTGGTCCTTCTTCTGTAAAGTGCTACTTTAAGAAACCTTGACAAACTGATTCATAAAAAAAATAAAAATAAAATAAAAATAAAAATAAAAAATCCTCACCCTACCAAACACTTAATCTCCACAACTGTTAAAACACTCCTTTTAAGTTTTCTGATAGTAGATAATTTGACAAAACTAGATGTAATTTAATTGTCACCTTCAATGCTAAAAATGTCTCCACTGGAGAAACAAACCAAACCAAACAACAAAATAATAGAAATTATGAGATGCAGATGTTTCAACAAATAAATATAAGTACAGTATAATCTACTGTGGTAGTTTTACTCAGATGGCTGAGCTTCACCCACACTCTCTCACTCCCCCTCCTCAAAGAGGAACAGGAAGAAAATACGATGAAAAGGGCTCAAGGGTTAAGATAAGGATGAGGAGATCACAGTCATTATCATGACGGGCAAAACAGATTCAGCCTAGGGAGACAGTAGGATTTATTACCTATTACTGACAAGCTAGAGAAGTGAGAAACAAAGGAAAGAAACCAAAAGCACCTCCTCCCTTGGAGTGGTGCAGGGGAACGGGGGTTATGATCAGTCTATAGTGCTTCTTCTCCATTGCTCTTCTTGGTCATTTTTGTCCCCTGTGCTGTGGAGTCCCTCCCACGGGATGCAGTCTTTGCTGAACTGATCCATCATGGGCTTCCCACAGGCAGCAGCTCTCCAAGAACTGCTCCAGATATTGGTCCGTAGCATGGGGTCCATCCCTCAGGAGAAAACTGCTCCAACCTGAGTCCCCCACGGGCAGCAGCTCCTGACAGGCCACTTGCTCCTCTGTGGTCTCCTCTCCACGGACTACAGGTCTGGCACAGAATCTGCTCCAGCAGAGGTCTTCCACAGGTCACAGCCTCTGTCAGTGCAGGTTCACCTGCTCCACCGTGGTCTACTCCACGGGCTGCAATGTGGAACCCTGCTCCACTGTGGTACTCCATGGGTTGCAGGGGGACAGCCTGCTTCATAATGGTCCTCACTACAGGCTGCAGGGAACTTCTGCTCCGGTGCCTGGAGCACCTCTCCCCCAGCGCCTGGAGCACCTCTCCCCCTCCTTTTTCACTAACCTTGGTGCCTGCAAGGCTGTTTCTCACACCTCTCATTCTCCCAGCTGCTGTGTGGCACAGTGTTTATTTATTTATTTATTTATCTAGTTGTTTATTTATTTATTTATTTTCCCTGTCTTAAATTTGATCTCACAGAGGTGCAAACAAGATTGTTTTTTGGCTCGGCTCTGGTCAGCAATGGGGCCCTTACCTAACATGGGGCAGCTTCCAGAGTTTTCTCACAGAATCCACCCCTATGGCCCCCTGCTACCAAAACCTTGCCACGTAAACCCACTACATTTACCTACAAATAAAAATGAGGAAAAGACAAAGTCCTTCCACATATGAGAAAGGAAAATGAACAGCTACATTGCAACCTGACAGTACATGGAGAAAAATACTTTTGCAGAGCAGTCACTGTTTTCAGTTATATACATTCTTTTTCACCACACAAACTCTTTTGCAGTATATCTTCTAGCAGTTGACACTGAAAATGAACAGAAGTTCAAAACAGCACGTCAGGGCTTGATACTTTAATCACTGCGTATATGTCTGTTTCACAAAGCAGTAAAGTAGCAACAAATAATTGTGCTGCTCAGGAAAGGCACTGAACCCATCTCCAGCATATGATGTGAGTGCATATGGCTATTGAAGACATACTGATTTACACAAGCCAAGGATTTGGCTTTCAATATTTTTTGATTTATTATATATATATATATGTATATATATATATATATATATATATATATATAAAATGCACATATACTCAAACAAAAGGACAGCTCAGTAATCCCACTGTTTGATGGTTTGTTTGTTGGTTGTTTTTTTCCCTTTATTTTTTTTCCTATACTTTTGTGGTGAGGAAAGGCTACAGACCAATAGTAACGTAGTCTTAAAATGTAATAAATCATTTATATGAGAAATTTAGAAATTCTGTCAATTAGAAAAATTTTGTCAAATAGAAAAGACTATACCTAGTCTTTCAGAAACAACCAACACTGTTGTCTAGGAAATTGTCACACCTAAGTAATGTAGAATGAGTTAGATTTCTAAAATTTGAGATTCACCTTGTGTGTTGTATTCTGACATGTCCAGTATCAACACCTTCCATGTTCAATATTCGTATTACCTCAAGTAAATAAATGACATGGTACATGTTTTGAGTCCCAGTTTCCCAGGATGTGGCCAAATATTTCTTGTTGATGAGAGAGAACAATTTAGAGAATAATTTAGAGAATAATTTCTCTCTCTCTCTGCTTTCACACAGCTTTGCTTGCTTTTAAGCCTCTTCCTTTTCCTTTTAATTAAATCATCCTTTTCTTAACCTGTGAGCCTTTTTTTTCCCTGTCCAGAATACTTTTTTCTCCCCCTCTTCTGAGGAGGGGGAGTGAGAGAGTGACTGTGGTGGAGTTCAGTTGCCCAGCAAGGCAAAACCAATACAGTATGGTATGAACACAGGAAGTATTTCAGGAAAACATTTATAACCTGTGAGAAAACAACTCTGAGATTTCTGTTTGGCCAGGAAAAAAATAAAAAAAAATAAAAAATAAATAAAAAGTAGGACAATTCTGCCACAAGCCTGTATGTTCTTTTGGAGTATTTCATAACTGAGTGCACTCTCCCCCAGAGATTCACGGCTAAGCCTACTTTAAAAAAAAATAAATAAATAAATCTGGTTTATTTTCCTTTGAAGGCTCTCTTCTCTATCTTCTTTTACTGAGAAATATACCTGCACCATAGATAGAAAAATGCAGGCATTTTTATATTGTAAGAACATTGTGTTTCCTTATACCTAATGGTTATATGACCTCTTTAGGCATATGTCAGTGAAAGTTAAAAGCTATTTATATGTCATTATTTATGTTACAACAACTAAAAAAAAATGTAGTCTTATGACATCAGTGGCAGTCTTCTTATCTCATAGCATCAGTAGTGTATCTAATTCAGTGAACAGAGGTAAATGCTTTTATTAGCACTATCCCAGACTATGTGTCATGTATTTTGTAATCTGAACCTCAACAAATTAATAAAATGAATTAAAGATAACCATGTATGGAATGTTTCAAATGGTATCAGTGCTTCCATTTCTTATTCTGGTGATATGCAACACAATCCTAATAAAATAATAAATATATATATATATTAAAAAAAAAAAAAAAAAAAAAAAAAAAAAAAAAAAAGCATTGCTACTATTCCAGCAAACTTAAGGAAGATAATAATCTTTTTAGGGATACTTTATTGTCAATACTCACTTATACTCACTTATGTTGTTTCCCCCACAACATCCCCATGAACAAGCAGTTTTACCTTGCATGAATTTGCCTAAGCTGGAGATTTTACAAAAATTCAAAAATTTTTGTTATTGAAATGGATCACACTAACTTCACGATGCCTGGAGATGTCTTAACAGTTATGGGAAGTGTTTATGTCATTCTATCATCCAAAGTGTTCTTAATAAAAGCTGTAAGTATAATCTTCTCGTAAAACAGTCTTTTATGCTGTGCCAGGTTCCTCCAGATAGCACTCTGAGGTTAAGACTTCACTCACTGTACTCAAACACATTTTAATCTTATCAAATATCAAACTGTTAGTGAATGTACTGTAGTTAACATATGTATGAATAAAAATTGTTAGCTTTTTGGCTGTCTTTCTAGAAAGAGAACTACACTGAAAAAACAATTCAACTTCCTTCCCTGCCTCTCTCCTGATATAGGAATATGTTACTTTAAAAAAAAATATATATATATAAAAAAAAAAATCAATTAAGATACAAAAAACTGTTAAAAGCTCTGTTAAAGCATTTCTTACATCTCCTGCTGATGGCATGAGCATTTTGCAGTTCTTCAACTCTTTATACATAGGACTGTTTGTTATTCAGTCCATCTAAACTTAAGCTCAGATTCAGGTTGGGGAGGGAAAACAGGTTACCTGACCACAGTTTTCACTTCATTAGCAATATCCAGCATAGCAGAACATGCTTCAGGCCACAAGCAATGCACATCTCTCCTACCAAGACTGTGCTGATTCTGGCTAATCTGGAAGGGTAATTTACCTAAAGCCTACATTTAACTATTACAAGGTTGTCTCCTTCCCCCCACCCCCCCACCCCCCGTTGAGCTTTAGAGGCTTTTTATCTACATTAATTTCAGCCAGTAACATTTTGATCAGCAAGCCATCAGAGTCATAAAATACAGTTCCAAAGAAGTCATTACTTATTTCAGTTGACTGCAAGATATACGACTTTTACTTTCTGCTTGCTATAGTTTGACAAATTGAGTTGGAACTGCCAAGTCTGCAAAATGGAGACAGGAAAAACATTACAGAGGGTAACTTGTCTATACTCAGACACCATCAGCTGTTTAAAAGAGGCAGATGGATTTACACTTCTTAGGCAAGAAATTCTTTATAGAATAAAATCTAGTTTCCTATCTGTCTGTTTTAAACAGGCAGTTCTTAGAAGGAGCACAGCTGCAAAATAGCACTGTAATCAGGAAGACAAGAACACCAACATGAAGAGTATGTAGACTTCTATGAATTTCTGAGGGTGAGGAAACACACTTTGTCAAGCTCTGCAAAATATAGTTTAAATGCAGCCACAGAATATACTGGATCCCAATTAATATGTACTGAATTTGATTAAATAAATGTTGGAATGGCCCTGATATTTTTGAACATCACAACATGTTTTGGGAATATGAAAGGTTGCACAATTACTGTCTGAAGTGCCAGTAATATTTGGAAAAGTATTTGGAAATGAATCTAGTTTGGCACCTAGAGTTAGAACTTTAGCCAGCACTACAGGAATTAAAGAAATCCCTAAAGATTCATCAGAATGTATTTCTACTAAATTGACATATGTTAAAATGATGATGCTACACAAGTTTGAAAAAACACAGATTTTCTTCAGCTCATCTTATGAAGTATGTTGTTATACACGGGCCTTGTATGCACCATAGAATTAATTTACTTTTAACTTTTCATACAAATATATACCGGGAATATGCCTTATATATACAGGAAATACTATTTGCAGTGTTGCCAAGATAACTTTAAGAGGCCGGGATCATATTAAAACAAACAGACAAGCAAAGAAACAAACAAACAAGAAATAGTAAAAAAGGACTATAGTTTCCTACTAAAACAAATAATTTTACTACCCCAGCATTGCAATTCTAAACATGGCACATGTTAGACTGTGTGTCGTGGTTTAACCCGGCTGGCAGCTAAACACCACGCAGCCGTTCGCTCACCCTCCCCCCTCCCTCTCTGGGACGGGGGAGAGAAATGGAAAGTGAAGCCCGTGAGTTGAGATAAAGACAGTTTAATAAGACAGGAAAATAATAATAACAAAAAATAATAATAACAATAATAATAATAATAATAATACAATGGTGATAATAGGAAAGTAATAATAATATGTACAAACAAGTGATGCACAATGCAATTGCTCACCACCCGCTGACCGATGCCCAGCCTAAACCTGAGCAGTCCGGCCCCCTCCCCCCGGCTAGCCACCCCTATATATTGTTTAGCATGACATCAGATGGTATGGAATACCCCTTTGGCTAGTTTGGGCCACCTGTCCTGGGTCTCTCCCCTCCCAGCTCTTACTGCACCCCCAGCCTGCCTGTTGGCAGGACAGAGCGAAAGGCTGAGGTGTCCTTGGCTTGGTATAAGCACTGCTCTGCAGCAATTAAAACATCGGGGTGTTATCAGCACTCTTCTCATCCTAAGCCAAAACACAGCATTCCACCAGCTACCAGGAAGAAAATTAATTCTGTTCTAACTGAAACCAGGACATCTATCCACCCCTTATTCCATACCATTTATGTCATGCTCAGGTTACACTCTTTTCCATACATTCTAATTAGTCACCTATAATAGTCATGGTAGTGATAACATACAGTATTATATAGTAATTAACATGGTACAATTCAGTTCATGGGCTATTCTCACCCAGTATTAAATCTCCTTGAGGTACACACCGGACCTCTCCGTTCTTTTGCATCACCCACCAAGTGTATCCAGGTCCCTGAGCGAAAACAATTCCACGAATAGGTTTGCCTTTTCCTGAGGCAGGAGTAGCCCAGACTGTTTTACCCAGCATATTTCTTACATGCACTACAGGAACTTTATCCCCATCTACAGTACGTAACAGGTTTGATTGGGCAGGTCCAGCTCGGTTGGCAGATCCCCTAGTATTGACTAACCAGGTGGCCTTTGCCAAATGCGTATCCCAATTTTTGAATGTCCCAGCGCCCATTGCTTTCAATGTAGTCTTTAACAGTCCGTTGTATCGTTCAACTTTTCCAGTGGCTGGTGCATGATAGGGATGTGATACACCCACTCAATACCATGTTCTTTGGCCCAAGTGTCTATAAGGTTGTTTCGGAAATGAGTTCCATTGTCTGACTCTATTCTTTCTGGGGTACCATGTCGCCATAGTACTTGCTTTTCAAGGCCCAGGATAGTGTTCCGGGTGGTGGCATGAGGCACAGGATATGTTTCCAGCCATCCGGTGGTTGCTTCCACCATTGTAAGTACGTGGCGCTTGCCATTGCGAGTTTGAGGGAGTGTGATGTAATCAATCTGCCAGGCCTCTCCATATTTATATTTCAGCCATCGTCCTCCATACCAAAGAGGCTTTGACCGTTTGGCTTGCTTGATTGCAGCACATGTTTCACAGTCATGAATAACCTGTGCTATAGCGTCCATGGTCAGGTCCACCCCTCGATCACGAGCCCATCTGTATGTTGCATCTCTACCTTGATGGCCCGAGGTGTCATGGGCCCATCGGGCTATAAATAATTCACCTTTATGCTGCCAATCCAGGTCCACCTGAGCTACTTCAATCTTAGCAGCCTGATCCACCTGCTGGTTGTTTTGATGTTCTTCAGTAGCCCGATTCTTGGGCACATGAGCATCTACGTGGCGTACTTTCACAGCCAGGTTCTCTACCTGAGCAGCAATGTCTTGCCACAATGCAGCAGCCCAGATGGGTTTGCCCCTACGCTGCCAGTTGTTTTGCTTCCATTGCTGTAACCATCCCCACAGGGCATTTGCTACCATCCATGAATTGGTGTAGAGATAGAGAACTGGCCATTTTTCTCGTTCAGCAATGTCTAAAGCCAGCTGAATGGCCTTCACTTCTGCAAACTGACTCGATTCACCTTCTCCCTCAGCAGCTTCTGCAACTCGCCGTGTAGGACTCCATACAGCAGCCTTCCATCTCCGATGCTTCCCCACAATACGACAGGACCCATCAGTGAACAGGGCATATTTCTTTTCATTCTCTGGTAACTGGTTGTACAGTGGGGCTTCTTCAGCATGACCCACCTCCTCCTCGGATGATATCCCAAAGTATTTGCCTTCTGGCCAGTCCATAATCACTTCCAATATTCCTGGGCGACTGGGGTTTCCTATTCGAGCCCGCTGAGTAATCAGTGCAACCCACTTGCTCCATGTAGCATCAGTTGCATGATGCGTAGAAGAGACCCTTCCCTTGAACATCCATACCAGCAATCGGGGTGCTAGGAGGAGCTGCGCTTCAGTACCGACCACCTCCGAAGCAGATCGAACTCCTTCATATGCTGCCAATATCTCCTTTTCAGTTGGAGTGTAGCGGGCCTCAGATCCTCTGTATCCCCGACACCAAAATCCCAGGGGCCGACCTCGAGTTTCCCCAGGTTCTTTCTGCCAGAGGCTCCAGGTGGGGCCGTTCTCCCCGGCTGCAGTGTAGAGCACATTCTTTACATCTGGTCCTCTTCGGACTGGCCCAAGGGCTACTGCATGGACTATTTCCTGCTTGATTTGTTCAAAGGCTTGTCGTTGTTCAGGGCCCCATTCAAACTCATTCTTCTTACGGGTTACTTGGTAGAGTGGGTTTACAATCAGACTGTAATTTGGGATGTGCATTCTCCAAAACCCCGCAACACCTAGGAAAGTTTGTGTTTCTTTTTTGTTAGTTGGTGGAGACATAGCTGTTATTTTATTGATCACATCCATTGGGATCTGATGGCATCCATCTTGCCATTTTATTCCTAAAAACTGGATCTCTCGTGCAGGTCCTTTGACTTTATTTTGTTTTATGGCAAAACCGGCTTTCAGAAGGATTTGGACTATTTTCTTCCCTTTCTCGAAACCTCCTCTGCTGTGTCACCCTACACAATAATGTCATCGATTTATTGCAGGTGTTCAGGAGCTTCCCCCTGCTCCAGCACAGACTGGATCAGTCCATGGCAAATGGTAGGGCTGTGTTTCCACCCCTGGGGCAGCCGATTCCAAGTATATTGGACTCCCCTCCAAGTGAAGGCAAATTGTGGCCTGCACTCTGCTGCTAGAGGGATGGAGAAAAATGCATTAGCGGAATCAATTGTGGCGTACCACTTGGCTGCCCTCGATTCCAGTTCATACTGGAGTTCCAACATGAACATGCAGCACTCAGTGGTGGCGTTACTTTGTTCAGGCCACGATAGTCCACTGTTAGTCTCCACTCACCATTAGACTTTTGCACTGGCCATATGGGACTATTGAAAGGTGAATGAGTCTTGCTGATCACTCCTTGGCTCTCCAATTGACGAATTAGCTTATGGATGGGAATCAGGGAGTCACGGTTAGTGCGATACTGCCGCCGGTGCACAGTTGTGGTAGTGATTGGCACTTGCTGTTCTTCGACCCTCAGCAACCCCACAACAGAAGGGTCCTCTGAGAGACTGGACAAGGTAGACAATTGTGAAACAGTTACATTGCCTTAGTGAACTCTCAACTGAACAAATAGTCTCACTGAAGTTAATTTGTTTATTTAAGTTACTAAGCACTCTACAATAGGAATAAAATTCCATAATATTTATATCTGCTATTTCCAGCTCAGTGGTGTTTGTAACCCCTTGGACTGTTTGGATGACTTTGAACACTGTGCTTGAAAGCTGATATTTAAACACACACATGCACACACTGCTTTTTTTCTTCTTTCTTTTTTCTTCTTCTGAAGTGTTGAACTCAGAGGGCACAGCTTGAGATAAGTTCTGCAAAGCACTATGGGAAATATGTGAGATCAGAGAAAGGTACTGGTACAGCAAGTGTTACTAAGACTGCAGTAAAAGTAACTTCTTTAAATCAATCTCTGAACAGTCACTTCAAAGCTGGAATACTGTACTGTTGATCTGCTACTAGTGAAAATAAATAAATAAATGAAGTCCAACTAACTGTAATTCAAGCAGTTGTAAAGTGAGAATTAAAGATCAGAATCTAAGATGGCAGCTTGATAAGAAGCTGCCCTACAGCCCTACCTGGTGTTATATGGTTTCCTCAAAAAGAAGGCAAGGTAGAATATCTCCTGCTATTGAGGGGGAGCTCATAATTTTCATAAGAATATTATGTGAATGGAAAAACAGGGATTCAAGAGTCAGAAACAGGTGTTAATACAATAGTGTCAAGTACTACCTGGTCTGGTCTAAGAGGTGATAAGTGCAGCCTAAAGCCTGTGGGATACTTGTGTTGTTTCAACCTTGCTGTCGAAAATCAGGCGACATAACTTATTGAAGCCCAGGAAGCACTTGGCATCTATACTTAGGCAACTAAGGTGAAAACAAATAAAAGGCACATTTTGGATTACGTGTAGAAATGAAAGTCAAATCAAAGTGATAAACATTTTAAAACACAAAATTAGATTGGTTTCCATGATTGCATAAAACAAGGACTGTCAAGAATTGTATAGGGATAATTATCTTGGGAATCATGGGTCCTTTTGAAGTCAATGGAGGGGAGTCAGGTATTTAACTTTCTCATTGAAGTCTCCCATTTTTCTCCCAGGCTCCTGTGTGGTGCTCCTTCAAGCTGATGAGGAATTGTACTGTAAATGTTCTGTTCTTGGCTGTGATAGAGGTTTTTTGTTTGTTAGGTTGGTTGTTCTGTTCATTTGTTTCTTTCATAGTATCTTTCATGGTGTTATATGTAAGCAGTGTTTACACAGCCAAGGCCTTTTCTGTTTCTCACTCTACCCCATCAGTCAGTAGGCTAAGTGTGAGCAAGAAGTTGAGATGGGACACAGCCAGGACAGTTAACCTAACTTAACAAAGGGATATCCTATATCACCATCATGAGAAGAGGCTGAGGGAACTGGGGTTTTTTAGTCTGGAGAAGAGGAGGCTCAGGGGAGAACATCTTGCTCTCTACAACTACCTGAAAGCAAGTTGTGGGGAGCAGGGTGTTAGCCTTTTCTCACAGATAACACAGCGATAGGACAAGAGGGAAAGACCTCAAGTTCTAACAAGGGAGGTTCAGGTTGGAAATTAGAAGAAATTTCTTCTCAGAAAGAACAGTTAGGCATTGGAACAGGTTGCCCAGGGAGGTGGTGGAGTCACCAGGAAAAGGAAAGGTTGAAGGTGGTACTTAGGGACATGGGACATGGTTTAGTGGGTGATATTGGTAGTAGGGAGACGGTTGGACCAGATGATCTTGGAGGTCTTTTCCAACCTTAATGATTCTATGATTCTGTGATCATGCTCAGCAATAAAATCTGGGAAAAGAAGGAGGAAAGGGAAATGTTTAGAGCTATGGCTTTTTTTTTTTTTTTTTTTTTTCTCCCAAGGAACTGTTAAGTGTGTTGAGTCCTGCTTTCCTGGAAATGTCTGAATATCTGCCTGCTGATTGGAAGCAGTGAATGAATTCCTCATTTTGCTCTGCTTGTGTAGATTTTGTTTTACATCTTAAACTGTCAAACCATGAATTTTCTCTTTTACTTTGATGAATCTCTCCCCCATCCCAGTTGGGGGAGTCAGTGAGCTGCTGTGTGGATGTTAGTGGGCTTAGTGGGATTAACCCGTAACAAGAACCTAATAGCACTCGTCAACAAAACCCATCTGAAATTCATAGCGGTCAGTTCTGTTTACTAAAATGTAGAGTATCAGCAGTTAAACAACTGAAATGAAATAAAAACAAACAAACAAACAAAAAAAGCAGAATTCTTTTCTACTATGCAAATAGTTCAAATTATCACAGAGGGTAGAGGGTGTAGGTCCCAGGACATTCTTAGTCTGAAAGGTTTAATTCTGATACCCTTCTTAGTAAATATTGCTTCTGATGTTAACTATGGAGTCACTCCTCACACCTCTCCTTATCTCATTAGCTACTATCTTACTATTTGTGTACAGACCAGGATCTTATGTTTTCACTATAATTTGAATAAGATTTCACAGAATCACAGAACTGTGGGGGTTGGAAGTGACCTCGAAAGATCATCGGGTCCAATCCCCCTGCCAAAGAAGGTTCCTCAGAGCAGGCTGCCCAGGTAGGCGTCCAGACAGGCCTTAAATACATATATCTCCAGAGAAGGAGACCCCACAACCTCCCTAGGCAGCCTGTTCCAATGCTCCATCACCCTCATTGTGAAGAAGTTCTTTCGCATGTCAGTGCAGAACTTCCTGTGCTCTAACTTGCAGCCATTGCCCCTTGTCCTATCCCCACAAACCACTGAGAAGAGGTTGCCTACATCCTTCCGTCCCCCACCCCTCAGATATTTATATACACTGAGAAGATCCCCTCTCAGTCTTCTCCAGACTGAACAGACCCAGGTCTCTCAGCCTTTCTTCATACGGAAGATGCTCCAGGCTCTGTATCATCTTTGTGGCTCTCTGCTGGACTCCTTCCAGGAGATCCCTGTCTTTCTTGTACCGGGGAGCCCAGAACTGGACACAGTACTCCAGGTGAGGCCTGACCAGGGCAGAGTAGAGGGGGAGGATCACCTCCCTTGAACAGCTGGCCATGCTCCTTTTAATGCACACCAGGATCCCATTGGCCCTCTTGGCCACCAGGGCACAGTGCTGGCTCATGGTCAACCTGTCATCCCCCAGCCTGTACTGATACTTCGGGTTTTTCCTTCCCAGGTGCAGGACTCTACACTTGCTCTAATTAAATCTCATTTGGTTTCTTCCTGCCCATTTCTCCAGCCGGTTCAGGTCTCGCTGAATGGCAGCACAGCCTTCTGGCGTGTCAGCCACTACTCCCAGCTAATTCAAATTATTATTTTAATAAGCTCCTTTTGATAAGCTCTGCATAGTTTCACTGGCAACAACAAAGTTAGTTAGTTAGCTGCTTCTGTTAACATTTGGTGCAGCTGGTGAAGAAGCAAGATCAAATTATATTTGTATAGGGAAAAATGTATCCTGAGCAAAACTGTGAAATACATTATAAAGATTTGTGTTTGATGATTTATGGACTCAAAATGCACACCAAAAGCACAGCTTTAACATGAATTACGATTAAGTAATGGGTCTAGTAACAATCAGCTCTAATTATCTTGACAGGCTTTATACGATTGCAGACCCCTTGGACCTGATTTGCAAGTGCATGCAGGCACGTACACACAGAGACACCATTACAACATTTACACAATTAGAAGGCCATGACAACATAACATTAAATGCTACATTAGAGGATAGAAAGATTTTGATGTTTAATTAGATCAATTTGAATAGGTACATTAAAATAAAGGACTGCTGTTTATCATACCTGCTTTTAATACTCTTTTTTCTTCTCAGTCATTCCCATGTAAGATGGTGATTAAGTCAAACATGGAATGTTCATTTTCATGCATTTTATTATAATTGAAATATCTATACTTGCTGTGTACAGAGATGTGTACGCTCTACTTAGAGAGCAGTTTTGTGTTAAAATTATAATAAATAAATAAAAAAGAAATGTTGTTGTTCTGAGACCTTACACATTTAGCAGAAATTAAATAAATGGGTATTGTGTCTCATGCAATTTTTGCAATTGGCCTGAAAAGCTTAGATTGTATTTCCTTATTTCTGTGGAGAAAAAGAAGAAGAAGAAGAAGAAGAAGAAGAAGAAGAAGAAGAAGAAGAAGAAGAAGAAGAAGAGAAAGAAAAGGAAAAGGAAAAGGAAAAGGAAAAGGAAAAGGAAAAGGAAAAGGAAAAGGAAAAGGAAAAGGAAAAGAAAGAAAAAATGAAAGAAAAAGAAAAAAAAAAAGAGAGAAAAAAGAGGGAATATTCAAAAATGAATGAAAAGATTTATTTTCTTTTGCATAAAGATTTTTAAGTAGGCAAATTTATCATCTGCCGTATTTATTGTGAAAGGTAGTTTCTTCATATATTCCTAGGAAGGAAAGGAGGTAGAGGTTGCATTGTTAGAGTGTAACAAACAGGTTGGAATTCAAGCAGCCTTTGATG
This sequence comes from Aythya fuligula, assembly GCF_009819795.1. Lineage (NCBI taxonomy): Eukaryota > Metazoa > Chordata > Aves > Anseriformes > Anatidae > Aythya > Aythya fuligula. The sequence goes on from NC_045559.1 coordinate 156,566,300, forward strand.
CAAAAACTTGTTAATAGCTCAAAGGGTAGGTCACACTGAAAAGAGAATAGATTGCAATTCAGGATCAGAGTTTCCAAACCTAAGTTCAGTCTTAACTGTGTCTCTTTATGTGTGTCTTTTTATTTTTTTCCCTTAATTAACCATTCATTTTGTTGCATTTAAAATGCATGTATGCTTTATGCAGAGATATTCCAGTGCTACTTGGTTCTAACCTTTTACACGTATTCTCCATTTACCCTTAGTTCATCCTTTGTCTAAAAACAGATGACAACTAAAATTCAGGTTGGCTGTATCTTTATCTTTCTTTTGGTTTACACCTGTCACTATTGTAAATTGCTGGCCAATTGCTGTAAGAGTAGTAATCAAATCAAATCAAATCAAATCAATAAATAAAAATCACCCTGGTTATCTTAAGCTACATTATTATTACTAGAATAAATGGGCCCACAACTGCTCTTTGGCACTAGCCATCCAGGTCCATGCAATTTAACTCTTTTATTCTGTGAAACACTGTGTTTGTGACTCCTTGTCAGGAATAGTTATTGGATGACGCTACCTTTCAAGCTTCCCAGGAACTGTTTGGAGAAATGCTAACCAGTCTAAGACAAATGTGTCAGGAACCATCCTAATCACTTAACAGCACAGATGACTAAGTTTCCATACCTCAAAATATTTTCTGTTTGTTTTGTTAGTGTATATTTATGTCTACATAATTTACATGACAAATGTAGTCTCTCTGTTGGATCACTTCCATTAACTGTAAAAGGAAACTAATGTTTCCTAAAGGAAACTAACTCCTTATATTTGGGTATAGTAATAGAATAGTAAATTGCACAATAAGTATTTCTTTATTTTAATAGATTTAAAACAACTTCTGATAGATGTTACAGGAGATTCTATAAGTGTTTGATATTTTAATGTATTGAAAAACAATATTTGTTTTGTATTTGAGTGAAACTTAGGAGAGTTTGGTGACTAAATATAAATAAATGATAGTATTAAGATACTAAATATTTGACCCCTAATATTTTACTTTTATTATACATGGAGGCTGCACCTCAATTATACATTGAGGCAGCACCTCAACAGTTTAGAAGGTGCTTTCTTGAGTCTGCAGCTGAAAGCCTTACAGGTTTTTACAAATTGGTGTGCAAATTTATAGAATGTCTCTGATCTACCTTGCAATTCCATCCATTGTATCTTATAATTCAGTGCATGTGTGCCTCATTTAAAAGATGCTTAGGTTTTCAGGATCTGCCAGATCAGGTTGTCCAGTGCCTTGTCCAACCTGGTCTTGAACACCTCCAGGGAAGAGACATCCACAACCTCTCTGTCAACCTGTTCCAGTGCACCACCCTCTGAATGAAGAATTTCCTCCTAATTTCTAATATAAATTTGTCTTCACATTTTTTCCACTTGTTTTATATATACCACAAAGAAGATAGATGACTGTTAGTGCTTATAACTGGAATAATATTTTTTATATTTTTATATTTTTATATTTTGATGTAATAATAATAATAATAATAATAATAATAATAATAATAATAATTATTATTCATATATAATAGATATATTATATTAATATATAATATATTAATATATATTATAATATAATATGTATAATATATATAATACATATTATATAATATATATTAATAATAATAATATTACTATATTAATAATAATTAATATATAATATTAATATAGTAATAATAACAATAATAATAATAATTATTGTTATTATTACTATATTAATATTATATATTAATTATTATTTATATATATTAATATATATTATATTATTAATATAATATAATATATATTATAATAATATTATATAATAATAATAATAATATGTAATGATGTAATAATATTAATAATAATAATAATTATTATTATTATTATTACATCAAAACTGGTAAGGGGTCTGGAACACAAGTCTTATGAGGAGCGGCTGAGAGAGCTGGCATTGTTTAGTCTGGAGAAGAGGAGTCTCAGGGGAGACCTCATTGCACTCCACAACTTTCTGAAGGGAGGTTGTGATGAGGAGGGTGTCAGTCTCTTCTCACAGATACCTAATGATAGGGCTTGAGGAAATGACCACAAGGTGCACTTGTGGAGATTTAGATTAGATACCAGGAAAAACCTATTCTCTCAACGAGTGGTCAGGCACTGGAACGGCCTGCCCAGGGAGGTGGTGGAGTCACCGTCCCTGGCGGTGTTCAAGAAACACCTGGACAAGGTGCTACAAGATATGATTTAGTAGCTTTGTGGGTAGTATTGGTGATAGGAGCACAGTTGGACTAGATGATCTTGTAGGTCCTTTCCAACTTTGTGTTTCTATGATTCTATGAATTTCCGTGGATACTTCTGATTATGTTTTACTTTCTTTATATTGGTACCACAATTTTCAAATAGATTTCTTTCTGAGCAACTAGAGATTTTTAAAATACAACACTAGCAGAAAGGCTAATTAAATTTGGCTGAGTTTGGTGCTAGTGCTAGGTTTAGTTCTAAGCAATAATAATTATGGAAAAACTTATATGGTGAAACAAAACTTAGATTTCAGAACAATGTTAAAATAATATTTGTGCTTTACAACAAACATTAATTATGTTACCTCAAAGTCAACAGTTTTGTTCAAGGCAAACGTTATATCATCTTTCAGTTTCTACTATGAGAGTATGCTGAACAGTTAGTGCTAAAGCAGTGTTTTCACAGAATTGTAGGGGCTGGAAGGGACCTCAGGAGATCAGAGGGTCCAATCCCCTTTCCAAAACAGGTTCCCTAGAGCAGGTTTGGATACAACCTTATCTTACAGCATCTCTTTTCTCCTTTTTTTTTTTTTTTTTTTTTTTTCCGTTTCTCTTTAATGTCTCATTTCTACTTATTTCTTCTTCTGCATTGCTTTACTCTATCTTATAAAAAATTTTCCATGTATACATATAGGTGTGGTTATATACTTATGTATGATTACATCTGTACTGGCTTAGGTGATTCATTCCAAAGAGAGTATGGTAAAAGAAACCCGAAGGCTGGTATTCATTCAATAGTCTCAGAGTATCCTTGCTGTTGCATAGAGTCTTGAGACTTCTTTGAAATATTTCAAATTGTGTCAGTTCTCTTCTGGATCTTAGAACCTTTTAAAAAAATACAAGAATATTCTTTCATAGGACAGTCTCCTAGTGAAGTTGCAGAGGTATAACAGGGAGGATCCAAATGAAGTGTTATGGATGTCTGATTTCTTCACTTGATTCTAAATCAGATTGCATACTGAAATCTCTGTTCCATTAAACATTAAACTGATTAACCTTAGTTGTGCACATATAAAGAAACACCTAGCTTTTATCTTGTAGGTCAGAGCATTAAAAGCCAACGGTTTCAGTCTAGGATGTAGGATTACACAGCACAGAAGAATATATGTGTTAAAAGCTATGCTCATATCTCCTGATTTATTTAAAAATATGGATGAAAGCTGTAATGTTTTAATATAAAAGAATATTGTTTGATCAATAACCAGAGATATAGAAAATCCCACTCAGTGCTTCTAGGGGGCAGCAACAGCACTCACACATTGACTGCACTGTAAGCATTCACTTTAGCATGGCTCCTGAATATTCAGCATTTAGAGGAAACAACCTCCACTTTTTCTGTTTAATCTTTATTGAGCAAAAGAATATCAGATTAATTGGGCTGGATAGAATGGGAAGTAGAAAGTATATTAATAAATCTGGAAATTAGGATTATTACTTGAGAAAAGAGCGCACAGAATGACCGTGCCTGCTCCCATTAATTTTATTTTTATTTATTTTATTTTATTTTATTTTATTTTATTTTATTTTATTTTATTTTATTTTATTTTATTTTATTTTATTTTATTTTATTTTATTTTATTTATATTAACCAGTTCTTGGATGACACTCCAGAACATTCCTGGGAGCAGGGAAGAATGTAAGGATTATTCCAGCTGGCAACCTGTTCTTTCACTGGCAACCTAAACTGTTATTTTAAGTACCTTAATCAATAATACTTTGCGATTTATTTATTTATGTATTTATTTATTTATTTTCTATCTGAAGATAGTTATCAAAACTGTATTATGATTAGAGGTTTAATTCAAGAGCTAGAAACTCTCCATCCCAAATAAGAAAGAAGTAGTGACTACTTTTTAGTCCTTCTCATAAACTATCTTATCCAATCTGGTAAATGAAGTTTCTTTCAGTGAAACTAATGTTTCAAAGTTTTAGTTCTCCTGATATCAGAGCAACAATAATAACTTTAAAAGTCCAAAGTTAAACCATCACAACCACCAACAAAATATTTTTCCTCAATATGTTAAAGAGAAATGAACCTTCATTTATTTAAAGCTTGCTTTAACATAAAAGGCCTGTAAGACACTATTTTCCTATTTGTATGGGTAAACAAAAACCCAACTAAGTATAGGCCTGGCAAACAAGCATGTTAAGGACAGATACTGAAACAGCTCATAGTCACCTCTGCTCCCTGACAATAATTCAAAGCAAATAATCATCCTAAATGTTCCAGTTTTCCACTGAAAACATACTTTTCTCTGAATCTATTTAAATAGATAATAACAGACCTCAAATTCAAACCTTTTTGGGAATGTAAGACGTAAGAAAGAACAATAGAAGAAGATGGATTTATTTATTTATTTATTCTTAAATCAAGGCAAAACAGAATATACAGCAAAGAGATGGATTCAGAATGAAGGAAAGGTGTAGAAAAAAATAATAATTCTGAGCTTTGATCTTGCAGAGGTAAAGGTTTTATGGGATTTGTTTCCCCTGATCTTTACTGAGCAGTTCTGAAGACTGCTTTCCTAATCAGAATTTCTTTGCAATACAGGTTCACTGCAATTTCCAAGAAACTTTTCTTCCAAGAAACAGAAACTCAGATTCAAATTTTAAACACCAGTTCTTTTGAAAAGAAGCTTAGATAGCTATGTTCTGCAAATTCTGGTTGTACACCATGTCATCATCACAGAGGTGTCTGATTATATTAATAAGAACCAGTTTTCATATGACTGCACAGTACTTTGGATAAGCTATTCACACCTATGAATAACAGAGGAGATAGAAAAGCTATTATCCATTTCATGGACCACAAAGTCTTCAGTTTGTTTCGCATGGATTCTATATTTTTTGTTTCCTGATTGTCTTCCACTGCAAAACAACACTGAGAAGTAAGGGAAAAAAAAAAAAAAAAAAAAGGAAAAAAAAAACATCAGCTTTTGATTTTTGGAGTTTCTCTAATTTAACAATCTATTCCCATGCCATACATTTCTAAACAACAGAATAAGGTTAATTTAAAATGAATGAAGCAATTTGTTGATACAGAAATTACAATCATATTTTTGCATTTTCCAGACCAGACACTAAAAAGTAACTGAACTACATATTGCTGAAGTTACAAGCAGAAAAATTCCATTTATCTAAGTGTAATGTTCTTAGGAACTTATGTTTCTGCAAGTGCAAAGAAAAAGATATATTTTATATTCCATTGCAACTAAGTTTCCATAATATACTTTGATATGCTACAAGGTCATTCTAAATTAAAGAATATGCTCTGCATGCATATAGTGTTGTTGTCTTTTTTGAATCATGTTTTTAGTGGGAGGCAACAAGCTATTTTAAAATGATAGATTTCCAAACAGAATGTGTCAAAAGCTGTAGCAATCAAGGTGGCTGAAAGCCTGAGAGAAAAGCCAATATGCTTATTTTCTCATTCATAGAAAGATTTCATCTTATTGAATTTCTCCTCCCCTTTTTAATGAAAGCAAATAAAAGAATAAGCATGAAAAAAAAAAAAAAAAAAGAAAGTAAATAAAAGGTTAAAGGAAGAGAAAGAGAGAAAGAGAGAAAGAAAGAGAGAAAGAGAGAGAAAGAAAGAAAGAAAGAGAGAAAGAAGGAGAGAAAGAGGAAGAGAGGAAGAGAGGAAGAGAGGAAGGAAGGAAGAGAGGAAGGAAGGAAGGAAGGAAGGAAGGAAGGAAGGAAGGAAGGAAGGAAGGAAGGAAGGAAGGAAGGAAGGAAAAGAATGCAAAAGATATTTGCCTTTTGAAATACGATGCAAATAACAACTGAACAACTGTTTGTTTGTTTGCTTTCTGGAACATAAATTGCACTTCCAATACAGTAAATCATATGTATAAAGTTAAAAAATGCATTTAGTATACTTACTGATTTAAAATATGAAGCATCTTATGCATTTATCCAGTAAAACCTGTTTGATAAGCATCAACATTTTTCCTCCTACAAAGTTAAAGCAGTAGTGCTTTTTGGTCAAAATATTCTAGGAAACAAAACAAACTTCCCTCTGCCTTGTCAATTCCTCCCCCTTCCCCCCAAAAAAATAAAAAATAATAAAACAACAACAAAATAGTAGATATCTATGCCACACTAAAATTTAAACAAATTATCATTTTTATTTAACTGTTCTGGCTAAAAAATGTTCAATAAAATCATCTTTTCATCTTCTCAGTAATGTTTACTCAAATAAATTAAAATGAAAATAAAAAGCCCTGCTTAAAATAAGATCGTTTGCATTCATAAATTGTAGAATTTGGGGATTCTGAGGTAAAGCTATTCTAAATGCAGTATGTGAACTTGAATTAAATTTCCTTGAAGAAAAAATATTTGTTGAGAAAGTTTAGGTAACGCTTGTTTATTTTAAAATAATAGAATCTCTAGTATTTATATGTTCCATTTAATACACTAAGCAATTCTAAATTTTGTCTATAATCCTTGAAAAAAATATGAGTAGATATTCCAGAATTATATCCAGACAGATTCCAGTCTGCCTGAATTTTGTTAGCAGTGAAAAATATATTGGACTTTAAGATCTTATTACAAAAAAAAAATAATAATAAAAAAAACACTGCAGCAATCCTTAATTGTAACATCATATTCATTATCAGCACTGTGAGGCATTTAAAAAAATGTATACTCAAAACCATAGAGTGACAGCCATTATTTTGAAAAAGAACAGAAGAGATTTGCTGGGTATATGCTTTAAAAGTTCTGAAAACACTATAAATTTTATTTTTGAAAATACAGATATGATGTGAAAAAAAAAATGCAATTTTAATCCTATTTGTAAAAATAAAATATAAAGAAAGGTAACAATTTCCTGTGAGTATTTGAAATATAGGTCTGGTCATTCTAATTCTGCTGGAGATGAAGAAGAGGCGTGGAAAGGACACTATAACATGTAGTTTGGAAGTCTTGGCATGCTCCAGCAGGCATTCCTTGATCTTAATGTAGCTACTAATTAAATAAACAGAGTAAGTTCTCTGACACTTGAACTAAATTATCTATCCTCATTATTTGCTAGAATAGTTGTTGGCATGCTTTCATCCTAAACTAACTTGCACTTTTCCCAATAACTCCTGGACTTATTTCAGGAAAAAGAACAAACCATTTCCAATGCCCAGTTTGTATTGATTGCCTTATTTGGGAAGGCAAGAGGACTAAAAAATATTGTGTTCTGATTCATACCTATTAGTGTCAGTGCCTGAAAAGGTTTTTAGATGTGTTCCATTGCCTATTACACAGAAAGCCAGAAATAACCAGGATATCCTACAGGGATAGGACATCCTTCCTCTAGAAATAGCAATTGATTTTAATGCTATTCATTTACTTTTTAAATCACAGTTTTCTTATTTCCCCTATGTTTTTATTTTTGTATTAAAAAGGAGTGTGAATTTCTCCACACAAGAATTAATGTGTGGACAATCAATTTTTACTTATGAAAGACTTTTTATACCAATCTAATTTTATTTTGTGTTGCTCTTTTTTAAAATCTGAACTCAAGGCAAACAACTTTTTTTTTTTTTTTTTTTGCTTGTTTTTGTTTTTGTTTCAGTTAGGATATCATTATAATTAAGATTAGCTAAAATTCATTTATTCACATCAGATGTGTCAAGACAGTTTCTTGGAACGCCAATTTATTATTTTATTTGTATTTCTTTCATACAAAAAAAGTGGGAAAAGAACACTGCCATGCTCAATTTATGAAGTGGACCAAAAAAAAAAGGATGGGCTGGATCAGGAAGAGGTTTGCACTCACACAGACCTGTGTACTCAAACACTGTAAATTCTGTTACAGGTAACTGAGACCTACCCCAGTCACCACACCAGTGCATTGTACAGGCTTGACACTTGCTCCTATCAGTCTCCATGTTGGGCTTTGTATCAGGGTTTAACACTGGGGCCTTGAGTCCTCTGCTCTTGTGTGTGTTGAAGAGTGACATGACAATATTCCTGTTGTCTTTATGGTGGAGTGGGTTTATAGTCAGATATCAGCAAGGCTACCAACCAAATGGTGATATTGGTTATAAAAGAAGAATCAGTGATAAAAGAAAGACTAGGGAAATTGTGTGCCCTCTCAGGAAGGAAACAGGAGACCTGGTCACCTGGGATATCACAGAATCACAGATATGGAAAAGGCTGAGATACTTTAGGGCTATTTTACTTCAGTCTTCACTGACAAGAGCTCCAGGAACACAACCAGGCACCAGAAGACAAAGGCAGGGACTAGAAGAATGATGAGCTGCCAGTACAGAAGATCAGGTTTGGGACCATCTAAGGAACGTGAAGGTACAAAGTCCATGGGACCCAAGGAGATACATCCACAGGTCCTGAGGGGATGTAGTTGGTGGGTGTAGATGCATAGTCATTGTGGACAGAAAAAAAAGGTCCTTGGGACACCAAGCTGCAATCCAGCAGATGGGCAGGACGAGTTATGAACTGGAGTGACTGGAGGGAGCTGCTCCTGATAACCCTTAATAGTGCTACTACTTTCTATATACTTGTCTGCATACAAAACAGTTCTTAGCAATGCTACAATTAAAAATTCTTATAAATAAAAAAAAAAAAAAAAAAAAAAAAAAAAGGTAAAACAAGCAAACAAACTCTTAATAACCAGTCATTTAGTCATTTATATTTGTTATTATTTTCACCTTGTCCATGCTTTTTCAAGTCCTAGAGCAAGAGTTTCAGTCTGGGGACTGGGTTGAAATACACTGTTAGCATCCTGAGGTCTTCACTAGAAGAGGTGGGATGGTAACATTAATGATGTGATATCAATAGCTTCATCCTCTTCTTCTTCCTAGGATCTGTTTGGAGCCAATTTATATGTTGTCTAGAAAACTTTCAATCTCAAACTTTCAGTCTCAATTAAGTGAAAAATAAAAAGTCACATCCATACTCACTCTGATATAGTATCAGGACACAAAGAATTTCAGAACATTAATTCATGTAGAATTCATTTAACAGTGTTTTATGTCCTTGTGTTGGGTCTGTTTGGGATGAAGTTACCTTTCCCTGCAGCAGCCCACACAGTGCTGTGCTCTGCACTCGTAGCTGGAACAGCACTGATATCACTCCAGTGTTGTGTCTATAGATGCATAGGGCTAGCACAGCATCAGGACTCCTTCCAAGTCCCCAAGAGTCAGCAGGCTGGGGGTGGGCAAGTGATGGGGGGTGGACATCACCAGGGCAGCTGACCTAAACCAACCAAAGGGATATTCCATAACACCTGATGTCACACTCAGCAATAAAAAGGGGGGCTCTTGTTGGGGAGGGGGCTGTCCTCCTGAACAACCGCTACGCTTTGTGAGGCCCTGCTTCCCAGGACATGGCCGACCATTGCTGGTTGATGGGAAGTAGAGATTTTTTTTTCCCTTCTCTCTGTGTTTCTGTGCAGCCTTATTGTTTCTTTTGTTTCTTTTTCTCCCCATTCCCTTTCCCTTTAATTAAACCTTTCTCATCTCAAACCTCGGGCTGTGTTGTATTTTCTCCCCCTTCCTCTTTGAGGAGAGGAGGAATGAGAGAGCTGTTGTGGTGGAGCTCAGCTGCCCACCCAAGTAAGACCCCACAGTCCTGTAATGTAAACATACATACACTTAACACTTAACACTTTTAATTACCAAAAACATTAAAAGCTTCATTGCCAACGTATTAACAAACAATGACAGAAAATAGGGCAACAAAACCTGTCCTTCATCCTGATATATCAATTGTAGTACCAAGCATACAGTAATCACTACTGATAACATGCTTTAAAAAAAAAAAAAAATCAGCAAAGGAGATTTTGCAGACTACCTCAGCACTTTTTAGTACTGCTTGGCCGTTCTTATCATTAGAAAGTTGTACTTAACATCTAAGTGAAATCTTCCATAGTGCAGTATGTCATTCTCTGTCACTCACATACAGAATATGTGTAAAGAAAAAGGACAGCACAAGAATTAATGTGACAGTTATCTGTTCTACTCAGTTAAATTTTAGGGACTGCTTATCATTTTCGATTTGCTCCTTTAGACTCTATCCAGCAGAGTTACATTGTGCTAGAACTGTGTCACCCAAGGCAGAACACAGTTCTCTAATCATATTCTTATCAGTGGTGAATAAAAAAAAAAAATTATCTATAGCCGGAAACATTATTATCTGAAAATGAAAGATGTCATCTTCCATACTCCTGTATCCGTACTCACTTGAGCTTACTGGTATCCCCATCAAATAGTCTATTAATGGTTTATGAGATCTAATATTGCAAACAGTTATGCAACTTTGTACTTTTATTCAGCACTCTAAGAAATGAACTCTTTCACTCATCCTTCTTTTTAAAAAATGGACTTTATGTTTTCCAGTTTTCTGCCTATCGACACTTTAGCTTTACAGTGAAAATGCATTTTTAGTAGTGATTTTGCATTCACGGACTATGGTTTCCTTTACAACTGGAAAAATTGTGCACCTGACTTTGTATGGTTCCCTTCAAAAAAGCTGCTGTCTAAATGCACTGTGAAGGTCACTTGCTAAGTACATTAACAGATAAAGATTCATTAAGTGAAGTCACAAATCCCATATTAATTTATTGATGTGACCTTGGTTAAAGCTGAAACAATAATATTTATTTCTACTTTACAGTAATTAATGCATCTACTGATTAAATAATTTGCTAATCATGAAGATTTGGGACCATTTTTAGAAAGGACAGGCCAGGAAGGTGAGGTGATGAAGTTGCTCTTTACGTGAATGAGCAACTGGAATGTATGGAGCTCTGTCTAAGGCGGGATGGGATGAAATGATGAGAGTCAAGAGCCTATGGGTGAGGATTGAAGGGCAGGCCAACAGGGGTGGCATTGTAGTGGGTGTTTACTACAAGCCACTGGATCGGGAAGAGGAAGTGGATGATGCCTTCTACAGGCAAGTTGCCTCATGTTCACAGGCCCTGGTTCTTATGGGGAACTTTAATCACCTCGATATTTGTTGGGAAGACAAGACAGCTCAGATCAAACAGTCCAAGAGGTTACTGCAGAACATTGCAGATAACTTCTTGACACAGGTGGTAGATGAGCCAACAAGGAGAGAGGCACTCCTGGAGCTGGTACTAACAGAGATAGTCTAGTAGGAAATGTGAAGGTTGAAGGCAGTCTCATCTGCAGTGATCGCAAGATGTTGGAGTTCAAAGTCCTTCAAGGAAGAAACAGGGCAAAAAGTAAGACCACAACCATGAATTTCAAGAGAGCTAACTTTGACCTATTCAGAGACTTAATTGGAGGAATCCCCTGGGTCAGAGCCCTAGAGGGAAAGGGGGTCCAGGAGAGCTGGCTAATATTCAAGCACCACTTCCTTCATGCTCAGGATCTGTGCATCCTTACGAGAAAAAAGTTGAGCAAGGGGGGCAGGAGATCTACGTGGATAGGCGAGGATCTCTTGCGAAAACTTGAACAGAAGAAGAAAGCATACATAGTGTGGAAGAAGGGACAGACCACTTGGGTGGAATATAGGAACATTATCAAAGAATGCAGGGATGCAATGAGGAAGGCCAAGGCCCGTTTAGGACTAAATTTAGCAAGGGACATCATGGATAACAAGAAGGGCTTTTTCAAATACATCAGCAACAAAAGGAAGACTACAGAAAATGTGGGTGTGCTGCTATATGATGTGGCTGCCTTGGTGTTGGTGGATACAAAGAAGGCAGAGTTACTGAAAACCTTTGCTTCAGTCTTCACTGTTAAGGCTAGTCCCCATGCACTAATAAGCCCAGAAAAAAAAGAGAGAAAACCTGGAGAGAGGAAGACTTTCCCTTGGTTGAAGAGGATTGGGCTATTTAGGCAAGCTAGACACCCACATATCATAGAATCATAGAAAATCCTGAGTTGGAATGGACCTATAAGGATCATTGAGTCCAACAAATAAGGATCATTGAGTCCAACACCAAATATATGAGCCCCAGTGGGATGGGGCCACCCAAGAGTGCTGAGGGAACTTGTGGGCTTTATTACAAAGCCATTCTCTACCATCTCTACCATCTTCAAAAGGTCTTGGAGAACAGGAGAGGCGTCTGGAAAAAACAAACAAACAAACAAACAAAAAAACATCATTACTCCAGTATTTAAGAAGGGCAAGAAGGAAGACCCAGGAAACTGTAGGTCAGTCAGCCTCACATCCGTATCTGAAAAGGTGATGGAGCAACTCACCCTTGACGCCATCTCTAAGCACGTTGAGGAAAAGAAGGTGATCAGGAGCAGACAACATGGCTTCATCAAGGAGAAGCAATGTTTAACCAACCTGATAGCTTTCTACAAAGAGACGACTGGGTGGATGGACGGATGGACGGATGGATGGATGGACGGATGGATGAGGGGAGAGCAGTGGATATCGTCTACCTTGACCTCAACAAGGCTTTTGACACTGTCTCCTATAACATCCTCCTGGGCAAGCTTCGGAATTGCGGGATTCATGAATGGATAGTGAGGTAGATCAAGAACTGGATGGATGGCAGAGCTCAGAGGGTTGTGCTCAATGGTGCTGAGTCTAGTTGGAGGCCTGTGGCGAGTAGTGTCCCCCAGGGGTTAATACTGGGTCCAGTGCTGTTCAACTTATTCATCAATGATCTGGGAAATTGACAGAGTGCACCCTCAGCAAGTTTGCTGATGATACAAACCTTGGCAGAGTGGCTGACACACCAGAGGGCTGTGCTGCCATTCAGAGGAACCTGGACAGGTGGGAGAGTTGGGCGGAGAGGAACCTCATGAGGTTCAATAAGGGCAAGTGCAGGGTCCTGCACCTAGGGAGGAACAACCCCAGGCACCAGTACAGGCTGGGGGCTGACCTACTGGAGAGCAGCTCTGCAGAGAGAGACCTGGGATTTGTGGTGGACAACAAGTTAATCAAGAGCTATCAGTGTGATTTTCTGGTCGAGAAGTCCAATGGGATACTAGCCTGCATCAAGAGGAGTGTGGACAGCAGGTCGAGAGAGGTGATCCTCCTGCTCTACTCAGCTCTGGCAAGGCCACACCTGGAATATTGCATGCAATTCTGGGCTTCTTAGTACAAGAGGGAAGTAGAACTTCTAGAGAGGGTGCAATGTAGAGCCTCAAAGATGATTAAAGGAATGGAGCATTTGTCTTATGAGGAAAGACTAAGCGAGCTGGGCCTATTTAGCCTGGAGAAGAGGAGATTGAGAGGTTGATCTTATCAACCTCTACAAATACCTGAGAGGACATGGTAAAGTGCATGAGACCAAACTCTTCTCAGTGGTGGCCAGTGATAGGACAATGGATAATAGGTATAAATTGAACCACAAGAAGTTTCATTGCCGTATGAGAAAAAAAATTATTTATGGTTTGGGTGACAGATCACTGGAACAGGCTGCCCAGAGAGGCTGTAGAGTCTCCTTCTTCAAAGATATTCAAAACCCGCCTGGATGCAATCCTGTGTAACATGCTCTAGATGACTCTGCCTAAGCAGGGGAATTGGACTGGATGATCTTTGGAGGTCCCTTCCAACCTCAACCATTCTGTGATTCTGTGATTTTGTACATGGGTACAGGTATAATATCAGTGGACTTCAGTGTTGATCAGCTGAAGAGAAGAATGGTATCACTCCATTCATGCCACTCTTACTAACTGAAGTTCTTTATTTGAGTTATCTGTGCAGCCAGTCATGTGTGTATGTTTTGACAGTGTGTGTATCCATGCATATCTGCCTATCAAGAATCTGAGCTCCTCCTTGCCACTGGCTGGACCTGGAGACATGGAGCTGCATCAGTTTCATTTCATTGGGCTACTGGATTTAGCAGCCTCTAACATTTACACTACTGATGTTGTCAAAACATTTATTTTTATACTGCCTTCTCCCACGCACCACCTCATTTTGACTTCAGTGAAAAATGGGGGGTAACCATATGTCTGATTCAAGGATTTGTATTGCATGTATTGCCCATATTTCTAAATTAAATCTACAAAATCAGGTCATGAGTAGAATGTTATCCAATTCTTCCAGCCCAAGTGTACGAGACCTGGATAGGTGATGATTTTGTGAGAAACCTCAGAACAGTTGTTTTTAGTGTTTTGTTTCATTTTGTTTTGTTTCTCCTCATGTCCACATAAATAAATAAATAAATAAATGCAATGCAATGCAATGCAATGCAATGCAATGCAACGCAATAAAATAAAATAAAATAAAATAAAATAAAATAAAATAAAATAAAATAAAATAAAATAAAATAAAATAAAATAAAATAAAATAAAATAAAATAAAATAAAATAAAAAGCTTTTCATACTCCCTCCAGAAATTCCCTATAACAGAGGGACCATGCTGAAGTGAGCTCACTGCCTCTGGTATTCTTGTGTTCCCTGTTGGGATCTGGTGAAGTGAGCTGGAAGAGGGTGAATGAATTGGGCACAATGATGATGTACTCCTGGTAGGTTCATTCACAGCAGTCAAAAAAAATTATTTTCCAGACATAGCAAGAAAGAATAAAACTGTTAGGAGTTGGAGGAATATTCTCTCTACATCTTCCCTTAGGACGAACACAGTGATATTTTCATAAGAGATAGAAATAGGGAAAAACATTTCTACAAGATCTTATCAGGTTATTATGGCTGCAAAATCAAATACTAATTTTTCAAAATTCTTTAGCAAGAGAGACAAATGTCTATCTACTTCTATCCTCTTCTTTTCTTCTAAATTGATTTTTAAAATATTTTCAGAAAGACTGAATAAGTGGTCAGAATTCATCTTTTAATTTCCACTAAAAAATAAAATAAAAATCCTTGTTGTTCAAGTATTGTTCCTATGGAGGGGTGGGGTATTAGGTAGGAACTCAATATACTAAAACTATGTTTATTTATGCATTATAACATTAAAAAAAAAAAAAAGCTTTTGACATGATGAGGAGTGTTGTTCAGAAGTGAATTACTCTTTAGTATTACTAATTAAACATTCATTGAGTTTAACAATTCTTAAAGGAAAATACTATTTATGAAGCACTCAGAATATCATTATAATCTGAAATCTGTTGCTTTCTCAGAATGAAAGATTCAAAAACCTTCATAGTTGCATGTTACTGGCATCACTATTTTTTTTTTATTTTGGCTGTTAGAAGGAACGTGATATATTTTAGTAGAAGAATATGATGATTAATTGCAACAATAATATGATTAGTTCAAATATTCTAGTATAGTATAAAAAGGAAAATAATAATAATAATAAAAAATCTCCTAGACTACTGAATAGGGTTATTTTTAACCACTGCAATTCTAGTTCACTTCCTGAAAGCATACTGACCAATATATTCTCCAGAGTATTGGAAGAGAATTTCAGAAAAGATGGAGCTGCTGATGGAGCTGATGTCTGAATCGTGCCTTAAAAGTTGAATTAACCAGTTCAGTGATGCAGAATCTTTCTACTTCCTGGCTTTGATACACATTTCTCTCTGGAGTAGGAGAGGGGACTACCTGAATTATTTCCTCATGAGGCTCAAATATAATCTATATATAGATCAAAACCAGCATATATATAGTTCAATGCATGCTGTGATTATTCCTCTTGATATTAGTACTAGAGATCATTATTCAATACAAGAATTAATTGCAATTTAAAATATTAACATGAATATTGTCAAACTTATCTTTCATAAAAGATAAAAACTTATCGCATAAAGAGGTATATGCATAAGAAGGCTATCCTTATCTCTGTGAAACATTTTGACAGTTGCAAGCTATTTTCTCATTCTTTCTGCCCTCTCTATACCATCTTTCTTTCAAGTGTTTTCTTAGATCAATATTTAATGAGCTAAATTGGAAAGGTACATGTAATTCCAAAGAAATAAAGACTTTGTTAATATACAGTTTGAAATAGAGCTTGTGAGTACAGCACTCTTAAAGAATGCACAGCACCTACCAGTTCCCCTGAATTATCTGCATTCATTCATCTCAAAGGCTACAAGCAATTATTTTTAAAAATCATAGAATGTTGAAGAGAAACCTCAGTTCGGTTTCTGGAGGAAAATGATAGGTAAGATTTTATTTTCGGTATTTTTTTTAAATGGTTAACAACCTCCATTACTGACATTTCTCAGTGGGTTGACACCATAGAATGTAATGAATGTAATGTGTACCACCAATGAGTGCACCCTGTAACTCAGAGTGTATCACTATGTATATAAAGATATATAAAGATAGATATACATGTATAAAGATATTGATAGCCTGAAGTTCAGACCACTCTGTTAGTAAGACAGAGTGGATCTTCAGATCTAGTCCCTGGATGAGGTAAGAAATGTGCTTAGAATGAGGAAAATCTCGCTTTGTAGATGATTAAGTTTATATAAATAGATATACATTGAGACAGACAGCAGTACAGTTAACAAATATTCATAATACAACAGCTATTGCACTCATTTGACTGTTACTCTGGTTATTCTAGTAATTCTAGTATTCTAGCTGTAAATGTCTACTGTTTCAATCTTTATTAGTCCTTCTGTATGCATGACATAATTTTAAACTATGAACCCTGAAGTAAATTCTGATTTAATTCAGTGCGTGGTATGGTTAACACTGTAGAAATTAATTATAATGACACAGCAAGTGAAGCTATTTTCAACACCGCCCCCACCTCAGTTGCCACAGATTTTAAAGAAAGAGCTACGTGTAACATAAGACAGGCAACTGTGGAAAGAGAAGATTGTATCACGATTACGGCAATATAATAAACATATTGGGAAAAAAATATATATTAGTGGGATAATCATGTTTAGAAGTAGCTGTTCTTATAGTTTCTTTCTCTCTCTGTCTCTCTGTCTCTGTCTCTGTCTCTCTCTCTCTCTAATTTTAGGGCCCAGAAGTAAAAAGAAAATGAAGAGAAAGAAATAAAGTTTTCAGAAGCTTTGTTTGCTGAGCAGACATGGCTTCTTACAAAATAAAAATAAATAAATCAAGGTCAAAAGAAAAAAATAAAAGATCAGAATTTTTAGTGAAATAAAAGTGTTAACAAATTCTTAAAATAAAAAGAAAGACGTGTAAACAAGAACAATCATTTAAATGGCTGTTATTGGATTAATCCTCATAGTGGTCCTAACCAGAACACTGCACATCACAGAATCATAGAAAGGCTTCAACTGGAATCTGTTCCAGTGCCTCACCACTCCCCACAGTGAATAATTTTCTCCTAACATCTAATCTAAACCTTTCTTCTTTTATTTTAAATCATTCCCCCTTGTCCTATCATTGTCTGCCTGAGCAAAAAAGTTGCTCTCCATCTTTTTCTAAGACTCCTTTAAGTACTTAAAAGCTGTGATGAGGTCACCCCGGACCCTTCTCTTCTTCAGGCTGACTATCCACAGCTCTCTCAGCCTGTCTTCACAGGACAGGTACTGTAGTCCTCTGATCAACTTCATAGCCCTCCTCTGGACCTGATCTAGCATTTCCACATCCTTCTTGTGCCAGGAGTCCCTGACCTGGATGCAGTACTCCAGGTGGGGCCTCACAAGGGCAGAGTAGAGGGGGACAATCACTTCCCTCGACCTGCTGGCCACTCCTCTTTTGATGAAGCCCAGGATGCATCTGGCTTTCTGAGCAGCAAGCATGCACTGCTGGCTCCTGTCAAGCTTTTCATCCACCTAAACCCCCAAGTCCTTCTCTTCAGGGCTGCTCTCAGTGAGTTCTCCCAGTTTGTCTGGGATTGCCCCAACCCAGGTGCAGCACCTTGCACTTGGACTTGTTGAATCTCATTAGGTTCACACGGGCCCACTTCTCAAGCTTGTCCAGGTCCCTTTGGATGACTTCTCTTCCTTCGGTGTCATTTGCAAACTTGATGAGGATGCACTCCATCCTATGTTATTGTTATTGATCTATGTCTATGTTATTGATAAAGCTATTAAACAGCACTAGTCCCTAGTGACCTAGATGGACCGCTGATGGACATAATTCATCACTGGCCTCTACCTGGACATAGAGCCATTGACCACAATTCTCTGGGTGCAGCTTTCAAGCCAATTCCTTATCTATTGAATGGTTCATCCATCAAATCCATGTCTCTCCAATTTTGAGATCAGAATGTCAAGGCCTTGCTAAAATCCAGGTAGATGACATCGGTCAATCTTCCCTTGTCAACTGACATCGGTCAATCTTCCCTTGTCAACTGATGCAGTCTATCTATCATAGAAGGCCACCAGATCACTTCTTTGTCTTGTATGTGCCTTGACATTGCTTCCAAGAAGATTTATTTGATGATCTTTCCAGGCACAGAGGTGAGGCTCACCAGTCTGTAGTTTCCAGTCTTTCTCTCTACCTTTTTTGAAAATGGGAGTGATGTCTCCATTTCTCCAGTCTCGAGGGACTTCTGACTGCCAGGACTTTTCTAATATAATGGAGAGTGGCTTGGCAACTACACCAGCCAGTTCCCTCAAAATGCTGGGATGCATGTTATCAGGCCCCATAGACTTGTACTTGTTTAGTTTCATCAGATTGTCTCGAACCTTCTCTTTGCTTACAGCAGGAGGGACTTTTTTTCCCCAGCCTCCAATTACTGGTTCAGAAAAATGAAAGACTTGGGGAGGCTGATTATCAGTGAAGACTGAGGCAAAGAAGTTGTTGAATACCTCATTCTTCTCTCTGTCTGTAATTATCAGTTCACCATTCTCATCCGTCAGAGGTTATACAGTCCCTTTGGCCTTTCTTTTTTGAGCAATGTACCTATAGAATCTCTTCCTGCTATTCTTTGCATCCCTTGCCAAGCTCAGTTCCATCCGTGCCCTGTCTTTTCTGATCCCATCCCTGCACATCTGTATGGCATCCCTGTACTCTTTTCAGGCCAAATATCCTTGCTTCCACTCTCTGTGCTTTTCCTTCTTGCACCTCAGTTTGACTAGAAGGTCCTTTCATAGCCATCCCAGTTTTCTGTCCTCCCTTTCTGTTTTCTTACACAGGAGGATGGAGAGTTCTTGTGCTCTAAGAAAAACATCCTTACAGAATTGCCATCTCTGCTCTGTTCCTTTGTCCCTAAGGATGGTGTTCCAAGGGATTTCATCTACTAGGTCTTTAAATATCTTGAAGTTTGCTCTTCAGAAGTTCAGGATACTGACTTTGCTCCTTGCATTGGTCCATATTCCTCGAGATCAAATACTCAAACAAGGCATGATCACTACAGCCCAGACTGCCTCCTATCTTAACTTCTCAAATGAGTTCATCTGCATTGGTATGCACCAGGTCCAGTAACACTTCTCCTCTGGTTGGTTTTGCTTGATACCTGGACCAGGAAGTTATCTTCAATATGCCCTAGGCGTCTTCTGGATTGCTTACAGCCTGCTATATAGCTTTTCCAGCTGATGTGAGAGTGTGTGACCATGATGCCTCTTGCATCTGAAGCAGGAACGCCTTAACCACAGGCTGCCTTTGATTAGGTGGCCTGTAATAGACCCCAACCACAAGCTGTGCTTTAATGGTTCAGTCCTTATCTTTTACCCCCAAAGAGTTACTGACCCACATACAATTAACCTCAATAGGCACAGGCCTGTGCTGCTCTGTTCTTATCTCATGGGCACTGGATGAACTTAGCTGACCATAACGGAGGAGCCCATATGTGACTCCCACTTGGCATCTGGTTAGTACACCATACACCAACTGTGTGCTTCATCTCATCTTATCTCAAAATAAACCAAGCATAGTATACTTTTGCTTGAAAGTATAAATGCTGAACAGAGTTTCACACTTCACAGCATCCTATAAAAGCTCTGAAGATTAAAGTTCTGGTGAACCTTTCTGTAGATGCAATCTGTACTGCATGTCATGTCCTGACTGGAGTTTGTCCAATGCTGCAAAACTTGGGATTTCCAGCATGTGAAGGGATGTAAGACTATCTATTTTATCCCCTTTATTTATTTATTTTCTTGTCTATAATGGCAGATAGATGGCTGGATAGCAGAGCTTGAAGGGTTGTACTCAATGGTGCAGTCTAATTGGAGGCCAGTAGCTAGCAGTGTCCCCCAGAGGTCCAGTGTTCGGTCCAGTGCTGTTCAATTTTTATTTTTTAATCAATGACCTGGACAATGGAACAGAGTGCACCCTCAGAAAATTTGCTGATGACACAGAACTGGGAGGAGTGGCTGACACACCAGAGGGCTGTGCTTCCATTCAGAGGAACCTTGACAGACTGGATAGGTGGGCTGAGAGGAACCTCATGAGGTTCAATAAGGGCAAGTGCAGGGTTCTGCACCTAGGGAGGAATAACCCCAGGCACCAGTACAGGCTCAGGGATGACCTGCTGTAGAACAGTTCTGTAGAGAAAGACCTGGGAGTCTTGGTGAACAGCAGGCTGACCATGAGTCAGCAAAGTGCCTTTCTGGCCAAGAAGGCCAATGGTATTCTGGGTTGCATTTGGAAGAGTGTTGCCAGCAGGTCAAGGGAGGACATCCTCCCCCCCTACTCAGCCCTGGTGAGGCCACACCTGGAGTATTGTTTCCAGGTTTGGGCTCTCCAGTACAAAGAGGGACAAAGAACTACTGGAGCAAGTCCAGAAGAAGGCTATGAAGGGTACTGGAGCACGTGTTGTAGAAGGACAGGCTGAAAGAACTGGGCCTGTCTAGCCTGGAGAAGAGAAGACTGAGGGGAAATCTCATCAATGCATATGAATATCTGAAGGAAGAGTGTCAAGAGGATGGAACCAGACCCTTTTCAGTCGTTCCCAGTGACAGGATGAGAGGCAATGGGCATAAACTGAAACACAGGAAGTTCCGGCTGACTATGAGAGGTCATATCTTTACTGTGAGAGTGACAGAGCACTGAAACAGGTACCCAGAGAGGCTTCTCCTTCTCTATAGATATTCAAAACTCACCCAGATGCCATCCTGTGCAATGCGCTCTACATCTGACAGGGGGGTTGATCTAGATGATCTTCAGAAGCCCCTTCAGACCTCAACCATTCTGTGATTCTGTGATTTTTCTTCTTCTAGTTTGTTTGTTTGTTTTGTTTTGTTTTGTTTTTTCTCTATTTTATAAGTGGTATTTTAATCAATACTTTACACAGTCTGAAAATCTTTCTCACTGTTATCCATGACAAACACTTGTAGCAGATCTGTTTCATCCCACCTAACTTTAGACACATATAATTACATAGCCAAAGGAGAATGACATTTCTGGAAGAAAACTATAATTTTATGTAGGCTGAATTGGTCTCAGATAATGCCAGTTATAACCAATTAATTTTTAAGGAGTATGTAATTATAGATATAGAATATCTAACATTTTCATTGTTGGTAGGATTTAGATATGTATCTAAATTTAGATGGCAATATGTGAGTTAAGGATGTAATTCAGTTATGTAAGAAGACATGTATAGTGCTATATTATATTCTCTAAAATATGCTTCCTAGCCTCTAGCTGATATTTCAAATCTCTTTATTTTATCTGCTTATACTGATAAAATACATACAGCTGTATGTAATTGAAAAAAAATATATATATATCAGAATAATCCAAACAGGAATTGTTTGTTCGTTAGCGTGTTTTTAAAATAGTAAATGTTTAATGCATTTCAAAAGACTTTTTAATTGTTAGTATTTTATTTTTTAACATTAGAAATCCTAGTAGTTGTCAGTTATTGTTCCTAATAATACCCAGAACATATGTCCCCACAAAATCAGAATAATCAGAATATTTAGATTTATACCCTAAAATGTTGTTTGTGACAACAGTGACAACCTATTGTAGTTGAAACCTAAGTGGACAAACCAAATTAAGTAAAATCAGATCCCAGTGATCCTTCCAGATTATCACAGATTCTGCATGCTGACTCTGAACAGCTCTGTCAAAGTAGTGATTACTACCTGACTCAACCTTTTTAAACCTTTCAGCTTTATTCCATTATATATCAGGTATGGATTACTGACAGAATAATGTTGACATAACAGAATAGTACATAGAAAATAGAGGAAATCTCACTGATATATAAAGTGGTTCACCTTCTGTTTAAAATTCATGTTTTAGAGTTTTGTCCCTTAAATTTCAGGGAAATGCTATTTAAATTCACGTTCCTAATATGAAACTAAATATGATGAAATTAAACATTATAAATTTGATTGTAGGTGCAACTTCTAAAACTCTCTTTTATAGGCAAAATTTCATGAAATTCTAGGTATACATAGCATTAAAAAAAAAATGAGTAAGAGGTAAGGCATTTGACTGTAAGTATTATAGTCTGGAAGAGGCAAGGGTCACTTTTCCTAAATGTAGCAAATACACTGTGTAAAATAAGATTTAATCTAACTTTACTATAATTATTTTTCTCTAATTAGTTATTACAGACTTTAACCTGGTTTAGAGTTCAATGTGATTACAAGCCACGGATTTACTTCCTTCCATAAGGTAACTTGTTATGCTGGAGCATTACATAAAATACTAAATATTGTTTTTAGACACATACATAGTATTTAAATAAGCAAATAAATTATAAGTGTTGATAAAGATTTCAAGTCAAAAGAATATTCCACAACCATTCTTAAAACTTCATTTTTTTTCAAACATTGAATAAAACTTTTCTTTGTTATTGTGGCATGATTCCACTCTGTAGTTTAAGAAATTATTAAAACACTGAAAACATCATTCCAAACATAACTGTCAAGTCTGTTTCAGCAAGTAGTGAAATCAATTAGGCTATTTTTATGTTTAAAATTTAATGTATGTTTAATAGTCACAAGGTGATTAATCTCTTAGCAAGTGTAGGATTTCACATTGTGAAACCACAGTTCCTCCTTCTGAATACAAGCCTGCATCCACAGGCTAGCTCCAGTTATGAAAAAACAAACAAACAAACAAACAAAAACAAGGTTTAGAATACATTTTGTTATGTCAGTGAACAAGGAATGAATAGAAATCATGTCAGCTTCACAGAGATATCCTGAATTAATTGTTCTATGAAAACATACTTCTCATAATCTGGGATTACAACCCAGGAGTACCAAAAAAAGTACTTCACAGAACATAAATAGCTGATAATTTGAATGGGTACTTGCAACTGGTAATGAAATACAGAGTTCTAGGACAGCAGGCATGGAATCTGAAATGCATTTCTCACATATGCCAGATAGTAACATACCTGGAAAAAATAAAATGAAATACAGTAACAAACACTTTTTTTTTTTTTTTTTTTCCCAGGGACATCACAATTCAGTGTTAAAGTCATAGAGATTTTGACTCATTTTAACACTCAATGATAGTTAAAATTTATCGCCATTTTATTACCATTTAAATACCACTGTACTGTTCATAGCAATTATTTAAATTAATTCCAAGTACTGAATATATAATTTTCCCACTAACCGTTATATGCCTAATTTTTCCCAGAGGCACACTGATGGTATTTCCAGTCTCATATGAGGTAGCTACATGAACGGAAAATTTACTATAACAATTGAAAGCTAGGTCTTTGCTGGTATACTTCAGAGGAGAGTTTGCCTTGCATTTTGTAACACTGAAGGGGCAACTTCTACATTTTATTTTCTTTGCCCACTTTACAGAGACTGAAATATTAAGGATTTAATTACCTTTTTTATTTGAGTGTGGGGGGGGGAAAGGGGGAGAGAAGGAGGAGAGAGGAGACAGAGGAGAGAGGGAAGAAAAAGTAAATTGACTATGTTAAAGTATATTTGATACCCAAGCTAGCTGTCTTGCATTATGCAAATATATTTGAGTAATAAGCATAAGAAAGCCCACAGGAAAACAAAGATCACCTTCACCCTTTATATGTACACCTTTTACACTGTGTGGAGATAAGTTTTAAGCAAATACCTAATCAAGAGT
Source organism: Aythya fuligula (assembly GCF_009819795.1). NCBI lineage: Eukaryota > Metazoa > Chordata > Aves > Anseriformes > Anatidae > Aythya > Aythya fuligula. The sequence continues at coordinate 156,590,404 of NC_045559.1, forward strand.
ATTACAAGTGCCTCACTATGTACTGGATTCTGCCTACATATAGATTGTCCAATATCAGGGAATATGTCAGTTATAAAGTTACAAGCTGTCATTGTTATGGACCCACAATAACTGATGAATCTGTGGAGAAAGTGAAGCACAGCTGGAGGATTTTGCCTTTGGATATTTCCTGGAGATGCACATGTGGCACCCTGCATATGACATCTGGAATAGCCATTCTACTACCCTAAATAAAAATAAGACAAGCAAGGAATATTATGTGCTGAGTAATTTCACACTTTTTTTTTTTTTTTTTTTTTTAACATGAACCCGAGGCTTAACTATGTCTATGATAATTTGTCCCATTTGCACTTGTGTACTGCTAAGATGACAGGTTAACAATTACTTACATATTCAACATGAATTCTGCACCAGGCAGTACAGCAGAAAGCAGAAGTGAAACATTTTCTGGATATTAAGTTCAATTCTTCTCCACATCAGACTCAATTTTCTATGCTTCAATGACAAAATGGGGTCTCCCAGCTGGTAGCATAATGAGCTGGACTAGACCAATTTCACATCAAAATTGACTGTAAAACAAGTTTTGAAATCTAAAGGTACAGATCATGGATCTCTCTCTCTCTCTCTCTCTCTCTCTCTCTCTTTTTTTCTCCTGATCAGATATACTTTAAACATTTGAAGAGTTGCATATACTTCAGATTCTTCTTTTTACTCTTTTCATAGCTTATTTTGACAATATATATCATTTGGTGGCTTGTGTATTGGATAAAAAAGAAACAAAGCAAATGCTTTAAATTAATTGAAATAAAAATAAAATAAAAAAATATGTTACCGCTAAATCTGGACAGGTTGTCAATATATGTAGGTGGAATCTTGGAGTGACATGATCTTCTGAAACACTGGAAGATAAATGTAAAAACAGCAACAACAACAACAACAAAACACCACCACCACCAACAACAAAAAATGCAACACACAAAAAACACACACAGAGGAAACACAGCATTTAATCTTGTACCCTCTCCCATTATAGTAAAGCAACATATTTTGGAATTTTGATGTAAAATAAAGTGACATTGGTCAGGTGCTGAATGCTTTTGTTTTTTAAACTGTTGTCAACTGCACCATTATAATGTTTCAAAAATATAAAGAAGTGGAATTGTAAATTTACTACAAATTATTCAGAATATTTTCTATTTTAAGCAGCACATTATTACAGAATAAACTACATAATGGAAACTGATTCAAACAAGTTATAAAATTAACCTTTCTTTTCAAATGTCTAACGTCACTGATATTGTTTGCTTTTAATCATTTTTTGCTGAATAATTCATATCTGAAAAGGTTACTAAATCTGTAGCACAGTTTTGTTTTCATCAATAAAATAAACTTTTGCTTGATCTCCTTCTGCTAAATTGCACAAAATCTATTGCACTGGGAAATCAAGTTTTATGTTTAAATATTAATTGAAAGAAAGGAACTGCATGAAAACTGCAAATTGTGTAGTCCTATATGTCTTAGGGTAATCAAGAATCTTAGTCTTTTGTCTCAGTACAAGGGAGAGGAGAGGAGAGGAGAGGAGAGGAGAGGAGAGGAGAGGAGAGGAGAGGAGAGGAGAGGAGAGGAGAGGAGAGGAGAGGAGAGGAGAGGAGAGGAGAGGAGAGGAGAGGAGAGGAGAGGAGAGGAGAGGAGAGGAGAGGAGAGGAGAGGAGAGGAGAGGAGAGGAGAGGAGAGGAGAGGAGAGGAGAGGAGAGGAGAGGAGAGGATGCTCATTACTTAACAGTATATATATATATACACACACATAAAACCATCCTTTCAGGCACTGAAGAGAAGGAAAGGCCTTTTCCTCCTCTTTACTTTTTAGGTAACCATCACTACAAGTATCAGTCCAATGTTTTTCTTTGACCTCCTCTTGTTGACATACTTGAAAAAAACCTTTTCTCTTTTCTGACACCACAGTGGCCAGAGTCAACTCAAGTTCATCTTTATTTTTCTCCCAGAAGATGTGACCTGCAGCTCTATAGTCTCCCTGTGAATCCAAACCTTGTTTCCAGAGGCCATATGGTTCCTTTTTCTGCCTTAGTTCCAGGTTCAGTTGCTTTTTCACCCAGACCAGTCTTCTGCCCTGCTTGCTTTTCTTGTGGCACTTCAGTCAGAGTTAAGAAAGATGAGAAGAAAGCTGCAAAATACTGAAACAGTATATACATGTATCATTCATTGTCAAATTCGTTGTTTTAACTAAAAAAAGTCTTCATTTAAGAATGTGTTCTAGGTAGTGCCCGATCTTATACTTGAATTAGGATTGTTCATTAAAACATAGAATTGTTCTTTAAAACAAACAAACAAACAAAACTGTTGATTAACACATTTTAGCCATGTATACTGACTTAGTTCAATATTATCTAACTATTTTACTCTAGAATATAATTAATATATTCATTTTCAGATTAATCGCCAGGGAAATATAATTCAACGTATTTTGCAGTAAAGGAAACCTCTCTGAAAACTAAAACAAAACCGCAACCACCACCAACAAAATCATTTTACCTCCTCAAGAGTAAAGCTAAGAACAAGCTACGAAAAATTATGTATGTATTTCTACACCACTGGGGGGAGAGTGAACTGAGAAACCGTCCATTTGCCTTTCTAACATCCAATACTTTTTACCCTGCATTATTAACCCTAACAAAGCTCCAATTCAAGAAAGCACATGAAAATGCACTTACATTTTATTTCTCAAATGTTGCTGTTTTTAAAAACAATAGTATTGTCATCAATGTATTTCATAAATGTTTTTTGGTAGACTGTATAATAACTAAAAAACTTGAAGTCTACAAAAACAACCACCTCTGCCTATTTCCATCCATTTTCATTATTGTCACTCTCTAAAGTCCTGTCTTTTTTATCTAGGTCTGCAACTGCATACAAAAATGGGGAACAAACAAAGGTTTGCATTTAAATGGTGAAATATGATTGATTTTGGATATTTTTTTCCCAATATTGATTTTGAGGACAGTCCAAGAAGTGAGTTAATATTTGGTGCTCAGAACCTACATAGTCTACGAACATTTGCCTTACAGAGATATTGTTTAGGGTGGAAGCTTTCTGAGAGCTTTTTTTGAACTTTTAGGGTGGACCTTTTATATTCAGTCAACCTCACTGCTGAAGCAGGTCTACTTATAGAAATTTGCCCAAGACTATGGCCAGTTGGGTTTTGAATACCTCCATGGATGGAGACTACACAAATTTTCTGGGTAACCTGGGCCAGTGTTTTCCCAGGACTGCCCCTCACAGTAAATGAGTGTTTGCCTGGGTTCAAATGGAATGTCATACCTCCTGTACTGTCAGTTAACACCTAACAAGAGTCTGGCAAGATGTTAGTGAAGACGAGATGTCTTCATTGTATCTCATGAAGCATTTGCACACTTTGGTAAGATCAGCCCTAAATCTTTTCTAGGCTGAACAGTCCCAGCTCTCTCGGCTCCTCCTCATACAAAATATGTTCCTGTTCCTTAATCTTCTTTGTTGGTCTTTGCTGCACTGAGTCTGCTAAGGCCAGTCTTGTACTGGGAACACTGGAACTGGACCCAGTGCTCCTGATGCAGCCTCACTTGTACTGAGCAGAGAGAAAGGATCACTTTCCTTGAACTATTGGCAATGCTGTTCATAGTATAGCCCAGCATCCTGCTGGACATTTTTGTCACATACTGTGAAATTTTGGCTTGTGGTCAGCTTACTGTACACCAGGATCCCAGGGTCTTTCTCAGCAGATCTTAGCCTGCTGGCCTCTGACATTTAGTGGTTCATGGGGTTATTCCTCTCCAGATGCAGAGCTTTTCATTTTCCCTTGTTGATCTTCATAAGTTTCCTCCCTGCCGATTTCTCCAGCCTGTTGATGTTCTACTGAATGGCAGCACAAATATCTGATGTATCCGCCACTCCCCCAAGTCTTGATTCATCTTGTTGTGGTTTGACTCTGTCCCATTGTCTACATCATTACTAAAGAGGTTAAACAGTATTAGACTCAGTAGTGACCCTTGGAGTACACCGCCAGTGACTTTCCTTCAGTTGGGATTTTTTCTACTTATAAAACTTGTTGGGCCTGATTATTTAGCCAGTTTTCACTCCATCTCAATATACGCTTATCTAACCCATACTTTGTCATCTTTTCCATGACAATGTCATGGGAGACATTGACAAAGGTTTTTATAAAATCACCAAGTCAGTCACCTACGATGAAGATAAGATGAAACTTCTTAGTATGAAAAGGCTTCCATAGAACATGACCCTTATGTATGAAGTAGAATTATTCATACACCTAGAAGAAACCTTTTTTTTTTACAGTTTCCGGGAAGAAGGTCATTCAAAATTGGCAAGGAACTGATGAGAACATTAGGAACCTCTAATCTGTAAAAATGCAGTAAACACCAGATCCTCACAGAAGCAAATGCAAACAAAAGGAAATCCACTAGTTCCAGGAAAAGACCCTGCACTCAACTCATACATGTGCAAGAAAAACAACAAAACAGAATAACAGTAGTCCTGATATTACAAGACAGCTCTTTGCAGTGTCTCCTCTTCCACTCATTTTAACAAACCTTGCTTTTTTTTGTTGTTGTTGTTGTTGTTGTCTTCACCTACTTAAGAATGTAGACCAGTTTAAATAACTCCTTCAAATTCTCCTTCAGTATTATCTTGTGACAAGCAGAATACCAAAAAAATAAGAAACAGAAACAGAAGAAAACATATGAAAACAGAAAAAAAGAAAAAAGAAAAAAAAAAAAGGAAAAAAAAAAAGAAAAAAGGCAACATAAGAAACAGAATACTTTCAGTATTCAAATAAGAAACAAACATATCATTTTGCACCTAAGTGTTCATCTTGATCTAAGCAGACAGTCCAATTTTACTCTGTTTAAAATATATATATATGTATATTTTGATTCCTCAGAAGACCTTCAATAATAATGAATAATTGATAGCATTTGAGTTCAAGAGAAAGATGTATTATGAACACAGATAAAAACAAAATATACTGTTGGAAATAATTCATCTTAAGAAAAAATATGAAGAAAAAGCTCTTGGAGGAAAGTTTTCATTCAAACACATAATAGCCAGCTTTCACTTTAGATTACAGGCTTGTATCAATTGGGTTTTAGGAAAGCTTAAGAACAGTATTATGAGCCATTTAAAATCTGATTCCTTTTTCTCTTTTCCTTTATTTGTGGAATCAGCCAATATCTTGTTCACATCATTTATTTATGCAACCTTAGTTGCACAGATGTATTATTAAAAAGGTCTACACCTTTTCATCTCTGACTTTGCACTCCTGATAACCCATCTACAAAAACTGTCGAAATGAACTGAAACTCTGCCAAAGTCTTGCCACAGAACTGCTTAGGCTAACGCTTCAGACAAGTAAACTCAGACAAGTTCAGCATAAATTGTTAAAGTCTTATTTTGCTAAAAAATTTAGACACAGATAACTTTCCCTGTGAATATACATAGGATTTTTAGGGGGTACTGTCAGTTTATTGAAGTGAAACTGATACTGATATGAAAATTTTTGATACAAAAAGAGGACAAGGTGACCCGAAGCTAGAATGATTCCTTATCTTGCCAAACATTCATATTTTGGTAAAGTCTAGAATGCATTGTCTGTATGTATGTGGAATCTAGTGGAGATTAATTCATATAGTGTACATACATACACTCTATAAGGCAGTAGCTTCCCTTAAAAAGAAAGAACCATCCATCATGCCATTTGCCGAGGCGATCGGCTCCGGGGCAGACGCGTTCAGCAGCGGAGCGGGGGATCGGGCCAGGCAGGGCTAATTTTTCCGGCAACGAGCCTACTTGAGGGAGCCACCAGGACCCGGCAGCCCTCGTGAGGGAGGCTGACGAGGCGAAGGCGGAGCCAGCAGCACCCCCTCCCCAGCCGTTCTAAAGCTGCCCCTAGGGAGCGCGAGCGACCAGGAGCGCGGCAACCAGGGCGGGCAAACAGGGCGTGGCGCGTCAGAAGGGAGTGGCGCGGCAGTTAGCGCGGCAGTTCGCGCAGGAAGGGCAGAGCGCTTCCCCTGCCCACACGAACACCTCCTTAACGACAGCTGTTAGCTAGGTGATAATGGTCTCCACGAGGCACGGTGCGCTCTCCAGGAAGTCGGTACACACCCAGACCGACTACCCGTTAAAAAATGCAGCAGTTCAGGTCACCGGATGCAAGGAGTGTCTGAGCCTGTTGCTGACATTGGCGGGAGGCAGAGAAACTGCGTGCGTGAGGTGCGAGCAGGTGGATGACCTGGTCTGCATGGTGGCGGAGCTCAAGGAGGAGGTGGAGAGGTTGAGGGCCATCAGGGAGTGCGAGTGAGAGATAGACTTGTGGAGTAACTCCCTGCAGGGCCTCAAGGGGAGGTACCGAGGTGAGACTCCTCAAATGGGGGTGGACCCCCTGTCCTGTAGCCGTCGGGCAGAGGGAGGGGATCTGGGAGCTGAGGAGGAATGGAAACAGGTCCCTGCTCGACATTGCAGGCAATGCCCTCCACTTCCGGCCCCGCATTCCCAGGTGCCCTTACACAACAGGTTCGAGGCCCTGGAGCTCGAAAGACCGGTAGCTGAGGAAGAGGTAGCAAATGTTCCCAGGAGCATGCCTAGGGCGAGGAGGTCGACTCCACGCCTCAGGACTGCCTCCACCAAGAAAGACAGGAGGGTTATTGTTGTTGGAGACTCGATTCTTAGGGGAACAGAGGGCCCTATTTGTCGGCCTGACCCTACCCGTAGGGAAGTCTGCTTTCTCCCTGGGGCCAGGGTCAGGGACGTTGCCAGGAAGCTTCCCAACCTGGTACGCCCCTCTGACTATTACCCTCTTTTGATAGTCCAGGCGGGCAGTGACAACATCGAAGAGAGAAGCCTCAAGGCTATCAAAAGAGACTTTAGGGGACTGGGTCGGTTAGTGGATGGAGCGGGAGTGCAGGTGGTGTTTTCGTCCATCCCTACAGTGGCAGGGAGGGGTTCAGAGAGGACACGGAAAGCCCACCTGTTAAACACGTGGCTCCAGGGCTGGTGCCAACGCAGAAATCTTGGGTTTTTGGATCATGGGGCACTTTACTCAGCACCTGGCCTGATGGCCGCAGACGGGTCCCTGTCTTTTAGGGGAAAAAGGATCCTGGGCCAGGAGCTGGCAGGGCTCATTGAGAGGGCTTTAAACTAGGTAGGAAGGGGGATGGGGCTGAAGCTAGGATTATTGGGGCTGTGCCAGGGGGAACAATGGCAAGGCCGGAGGATAATGCAATGGCCCAGCTGAAGTGCATCTACACCAATGCACGCAGCATGGGTAACAAACAGGAGGAGCTGGAAGCCATCGTGCGGCAGGCAGGCTATGACTTGGTTGCCATCACGGAGATGTGGTGGGACCACTCTCACGACTGGAGTGCTGCAATGCCTGGCTATAAGCTCTTTAGAAGGGACAGGCAGCACAGAAAGGGGTGGTGGTGTGGCTCTCTATATTAGAGAGTCTTTCGAGGTTGTAGAACTCGAGGTTGGGAATGACAAGGTCGAGTCCCTTTGGGTTAGGATCGGTAGGAACAACAAGGCTAGCGTCCTGGTCAGGGTCTGCTATAGACCGCCGAACCAGGATGAGGAGACGGATGAGGAATTCTACAGGCAGCTGACAGAGGTTGCAAAATCGTCAGCTCTTGTACTCGTGGGGGACTTCAACTTCCCTGACATATCCTGGAAGCACAACACAACCCTGAGAAAGCAGTCTAGGAGGTTTCTGGAGAGCGTGGAAGATAGCTTCCTGACGCAGCTTGTTAGTGAACCTACCAGGGGTGGTGCCCCGCTAGACCTTCTCTTCACAAACAGAGAAGGACTGGTGGAGGATGTGATTGTTGGGAGCTGTCTTGGGCAGAGTGACCATGAAATGGTGGAGTTCACTATTCTTGGCGAGGACAGGAAGGGGACCAGTAAAACCGCTGTATTGGACTTCCAGAGGGCTGACTTTGAGCTGCTCAGGACACTGGTTGGTGGAGTCCCTTGGGAGGCGGTTCTGAAGGGCAGAGGGGTCCAGGAAGGCTAGGCGCTCTTCAAGAGGGAAATCTTAATGGCGCAGGAACGGTCTGTCCCCACGTGCCCAAAGACGAGCTGGCGGGGAAGAAGACCAGCCTGGCTGAACAGGGAATTGTGGCTTGAGCTTAGGAGAAAAAAGAGGGTTTATAATCTTTGGAAAAGTGAGCGGACCACTAGGGAGGACTTTAAGGATGTAGCGAGGATGTGCAGGGACAAAATTAGGAAGGCCAAAGCTCATCTGGAGCTCAATCTGGCTACTGCCGTTAAAGATAACAAAAAACGTTTCTATAAATACATCAACACAAAAAGGAGGACTAAGGAGAATCTCCATCCTTTACTGGATGTGGGGGGAAACTTAGTTACAAGAGATGAGGAAAAGGTAGAGGTGCTCAATGCCTTCTTCGCCTCAGTCTTTAGTGGCAATACCGGTTGTTCTCTGGATACTCAGTACCCTGAGCTGGTGGAAGGGGATGGGGAGCAGGATGTGGCCCTCACTATCCATGAAGAACTGGTTGGTGACCTGCTAAGGCACTTGGATGTGCACAAGTCGATGGGGCTGGATGGGATCCACCCAAGGGTACTGAGAGAACTGGAGGAGGAGCTGGCCAAGCCACTGTCCATTATTTATCAGCAGTCCTGGCGATCGGGGGAGGTCCCAGTTGACTGGCGGCTAGCAAACGTGACGCCCATCTACAAGAAGGGCCGGAGGGCAGACCCGGGAAACTACAGGCCTGTCAGTTTGACCTCAGTGCCAGGGAAGCTCATGGAACAGATCCTCCTGAGAGTCATCATGCGGCACTTGCAGGACAAGCAGGCGATCAGGCCCAGTCAGCATGGGTTTATGAAAGGCAGGTCCTACTTGACGAAACTGATCTCCTTCTATGACAAAGTGATGCGCTGGGTGGATGAGGGAAAGGCTGTGGATGTGGTCTACCTTGACTTCAGCAAGGCTTTTGACACCGTCTCCCACAGCATTCTCCTCAAGAAACTGTCTGCTCTTGGCTTGGACTGGCATACGCTTTGTTGGGTTAGAAACTGGCTGGATAGCCGGGCCCAAAGAGTCGTGGTGAATGGAGCCAAGTCCAGTTGGAGGCCAGTCACTAGTAGCGTCCCCCAGGGCTCGGTGCTGGGGCCGGTCCTCTTTAACATCTTCATCGATGATCTGGACGAGGGCATCGAGTGCACCATCAGTAAGTTCGCAGATGACACCAAGTTAGGTGCGTGTGTCGATCTGCTTGAGGGTAGGAAAGCTCTGCAGGAGGATCTGGATAGGCTGCACCGATGGGCTGAGGTCAACTGCATGAAGTTCAACAAGGCCAAGTGCCGGGTCCTGCACCTGGGGCGCAATAACCCCAAGCAGAGCTACAGGCTGGGAGAGGAATGGTTGGAGAGCTGCCAGGCAGAGAAGGACCTGGGAGTGATGGTGGATAGTCAGCTGAATATGAGCCAGCAGTGTGCTCAAGTGGCCAAGAAGGCCAGTGGCATCCTGGCTTGTATCAGGAACAGTGTGACCAGCAGGGCTAGGGAGGTGATCGTCCCCGTGTACTCAGCTCTGGTAAGGTCGCACCTCGAGTACTGTGTTCAGTGTTGGGCCCCTCGCTACAAGAAGGACATCGAGGTGCTTGAGCGGGTGCAGAGAAGGGCGACGAAGCTGGTGAGGGGCCTGGAGAACAAGTCCTACGAGGAGTGGCTGAGGGAGCTGGGCTTGTTCAGCCTGGAGAAGAGGAGGCTCAGGGGCGACCTTATCGCTCTCTATAGGTACCTCAAGGGAGGCTGTAGTGAGGTGGGGGTTGGTTTGTTCTCCCACGTGCCAGGGGAGTTTTAGGTTAGATGTTAGGAAGAACTTCTTCACTGAAAGGGTTGTGAGGCATTGGAACAGGCTGCCCAGGGAAGTGGTGGAGTCACCATCCCTGGAAGTCTTCAAAAGACGTTTAGATGTAGAGCTTAGGGATATGTTTTAGTGGGGACTGCTAGCGTTAGGTCAGAGGTTGGACTCAATGATCTTGAGGTCTCTTCCAACCTAGAAAATTCTGTGATTCTGTGATTCTATGATTTCCTCTCACACCACAGAGGACAGCATCTAGCTGGTGAATTGTTTATTCCAGCTGCCTCAGTGGGCATATTAACTACCAGTGGGTAATCATCAGATATCAATGTACTTACCGTTTATTGTGTTTTGCAATATTTCTGTGCAGTATATGTTCATTAGCAAGGGTCTATAGTGTCCTTGCCTGTCTTCTGTGCTTTCGATGCCATAAAACAGTAAGAATTTCTGTGGCATTCCCTTGTGACTTATGTGGCTTTTGAGCTACTGTTTAAGCAAAAAGATCAATCTCTTGTTCAACACTATTATTCTGCATAGACTAAAAATAAAATAAAATAATATCAACCTAAACATACTACTCATTCACTTCACATATTCACTCTTGCTTTTGCCTATATACTTCTACTGTTTTTTTTCCTGTTACTGTGAAGTAATTTTACTACAGCTGTTACCTGTTGTCAGCAGACAGGATGTGTGACACTTTTACTCAATTAAAGTGACACAAGGAAACTTCAAATATTTCAAAACTTTGGAGTTACTTTATATTAAATATATATATATATATATAAAGATACAACTAAAAATGTACTATCTTAAGAGAGACTCTGTCCATTTCTGTATATTTTTGACTTCAACTATAACTATTTTGTCAGTTCTGTAAATACACCATTTTGAACATTATTTGTAGAGATACCGATTTAATATTTTTAATATTTATATTGTGATAGCTGCAATAAATTAATAGAAAGAAAAAAAAAAAAAAAAAAAAAAAAAGCTACCACCAAAAATCTGTTAAATATCTGATCAAAATATTAGTGTATTAATTTCACTAAGAACTGTCCCACTGCAGATAAATATGTCCATTTTCATTCCTATAAAATAAATAAAATTAGGTCAAGTGTATTTAAACACTGACTCAGGTTCAAAACTGCTTTTTAAAATATATATTTTATTTTACACTGAAAAAAAAAAACACAGTACAGCTTCAGAAAAATTTTTGTTTTGGTATTCTCTGGCAAAAATAGGGCCCTGAACTTAGCTTTAATTTTACCATGAAAATATGTAAGGTTTACAATAGGTCACTCTCTGTTTCTTTATAGAGTTAGTGATAGCAGAGCAATAGTAACTCTGTAAATCATTCTGATCTCAAGATACATCTGTCAGTGGCCGAGTCTTCAATTTATCAACTCATTTTGCAAATCACAAAATACTTGCTTTGTTTCTCAGATAGAGGCTGAAGTAATCACAACATAGCTTCCTTAAAGGAAAGGAAGGAAGGGACAGATTTTCAGCTATTACAAACTGGCAAAACTTTACTTGCTGTTGAGTGCAGTTAAGTAATACTGTGAGAGACTTTAGTCAGTAGATTTACTTAATATTACACTTCAATGATTTATACCTTTATCTTCACATAAAGCTTGTCAAGGGGAAAAAGGAAATACGAAGGAGTCATCTTCCCTTTATTACAGATAAGATTAGATATTACAGATAAGATAAGATTTAGATTACATACTAAACCAGGGTGGGTTGACCCCAGCCAACATCCAAACACCCACAAAGATGGTCACTCACTTCTCTCTCTTGCAGGATGAGGAGAAAACAATGAGAAAGTGAGAGGACTGAGAGGACTAATAGAATGAGGGAAAGATAGTTTAATAAGGAAAATAAATGCTAAGGACACCATTAGAGCAAAGAAGGAATTAATCCACTACTTCCCATCAGCAGACAGATGCTCAGCCATTTCCGGGAAAGCAGTGCCTCTGCACATATAACATTTACTGAGGAAGACAAATGCTGTAGCAACAAATCTTGCCCCTTTATCTCCCTTTCTCTGAACTTTTATTGTTCAACATGATGTTATATGCTATGGAATATCCCATTGGTCATTTTAGGTCACCTGATCTAGTTGTATGCACTCCCAGCTTCTAATGCACCCCCCAGTTGCTTTGCTTGCAAAGCGGTAGAATATGATGAAAAGTCCTTGACAAAGTGTAGGTGCTGCTCGGCAAATACTAAACCCATTATTATGAGTGTTATCAATATTATTCTCACCCTAAATTGAAAACACAGCACCATTCCAGCTACTAGGAAGAAAATTAATTCTATTCCATCTGAATATTGAAGACAATAACCACCTGTAACCATTATAATATTGTAATAACCAATGTAACCATTCTGTACCATACCAGCTTCTTACCCAACCTCAGTCTACTCACTGGCAGAACAGTGTCAGAAAGAGAAAAGGTTTTGATGTTTTGCAAGCACTGTTCAACCATAGAAAAAGCACTGTTGTTATCAACAATATTTTATTCACAAATCCAAAACACATCACCATATGAGCTATTATGAAGAAAATAAATGCCATTTCAGTCAAACTAATTATACTACCAAAAAAAGTTCAAATATACGTTGCATCAGTTGTGACAGGTGCTGGAGACATTCACAGTCTGCTTATTATAACTTATCTTATACACAAGTCCCCAGATCTGAGAGTTTGTTTTTGTAAAACCTTTAAATATATGCATTCTGTATCATTACTAATCAGATGGATACTTATATTCACGTAATTCTTCATATAATCACATTATTTTCCCAGAACAACTAGTATATTTTATAACTACATATTTTAAAATGTTCTCAGTAAGGATATATACACAAAACATTAATGTCTGAGTAATACAGTTAGATTTTCCATTACTGTTCATATTCTCACCTATTTATTAAATGTTGGATTTGACTCCTCTGAACTGTTAGAATAATACTAGGAAGTTAATGGTGTATTTCTCTTACTTAATTTAGACATTTCATTCCCCTTTGACTAATTTAGGATGAAATTCTTTTCCTTGGAAGTGCCTATTTCTCTCTATTTACTGTATGGACATTTACTAGCTAAGGCTTAGATGTACACCTTTAAAATTTAAAATTTAAACTGTTGAGTCCTACTGTAACTTTGTTTTTTTTCAAGCCACCGTGTCTTCCATTTCATATGTATTAATATATCAAATTCTGGTAATCCGGGTTAAATACTGGGAGATAAATAATTGCTTCAATTATATAAACTACTCTAGCACCATATCATCAGGATTTAGTGTTTGTTTCAAATATAGAGTGTTTTTTTTTGTTTTTTGTTTTTTTTTTTAAATTAAACCTTATTTATTTATTTATTTATTTTATTATTTAAGATCAGAAACAGTGTAAATGAAGGGACAATCCAAGAGAGCACCTGGAATGCATTTTTCAAGTTCCATAGAATTTGGGATGCTAAGGAGCATCATGACAATCTTGCACTGGATAAGAAACTTTCCAGGATGCTCTCACATCCTAGAAAATCTCTTTGAAATCTCTTTGAATTTTATTATATTTATTGAATTTTATTATATTTATTATATTATTATTTCTTTCATCAGCAATCATATCCTGCAGTATGACTGCATTTGTGGCTAAAGCCTACATTTTACTGACACATTTCACAGTTTCCTAACTATCATTCAGGAATCTGTCTTTATTGTGTCAATTATATAATTACTTTTGTTGTCTAGATATGTTTTTCCAACAACAGCAAAAAATCAATCAGTCCAAAACATGGCCCTGTTGCTGTAGTTTGGAAGGTAGTAAGAGACCTGTGTTTCCCAGTGCTGATAAAGGAGGATAACAGTAGTCAGGCAAAAATTCTTTTGCTGTGGTCCAGTATCCCAGAGAATGCAAGGCACAATCTGTTGTTGCTTGTGTTCAGTGACCTCTTTCCTAAGTATTAGATGTAGCTGCTCTTTCAGCAGAGGGAAGTACTGCACAGCTAAAGCCATTTAAAAGGACTTGTGACCACCATGATGAACAAGTGGTATTGTTCACAAGTGAAAGAAAGCAGAGGTTAGTGCTGGTTTGGCAGTTCAGGGAGGAATATGGCAAGTGTGTGGGAGTATGGGAGGAGGAATATAGCATCTGATTATTCCTAGGCCTCTTATGTAAATGCTAATATGAAATGTGTAAATTGTCCTCCAGAAATAACAAGAGAAGCTATTTGCTTTCCTGAATCAAAGACTTAATTACTATGCAATTACTATAGCTATACATATAACATATATATATATAAAAGCTTTTCCTATGACATTTAGCTTAGACATGTCACAATGACTTAGACATTTTAAAATGAAATCGAAATATAGAGGTTTAAATATCATAGCACAATAACTTCTTGTTGTTACCAAAACCTCATGAGAATCTTGGAAAATATAACCTTTAATATTGAATTGAAAATGTATGTGTATTAAGAAGTCAGAGCTTATAATTTTCTTTCAATTTAGTACATGGTTAATCACCATTACCTAACTTAGCACTATCTAATTTTATCTCCATTAGATTGTAGTTGCACCAATACTATTCCATTTTAAGAGTGCAAGTCACTATCATTACAGTGAATCACAGTTACCTAGGAGATAACCCAATAAAACAGTCTTTCTGATGCAGCTTCTCCAGTGAAGAAAGGTACACTGTAATAATACTCTACATTTATATGGCACATTTGTTCCAAAGCACTTCACAAATTATGTACAAAGAGCATCACAAAACTGGGGCAGCTTCTAAGAAGTGAAAGGCAGAAGGCAACAACCACTGCCTGAGAGCAATGGAAAGGAAGAAATTTAAGTGACACTTCCAATTTTTAAATTATGCCTGCATTTCCAATACCTACACACCCAACAAATAACTCTTTTGCATTTTTTCTATGATGTACATGGAAGAAAAACAGAGAGCAAGAGATAAGCTGTGGCCACCATAAGGTCCCACCAGTGTCTTCCATTCTCTAGAATGAACTAAAACTCTCTCTTCCTTCCTTTATAAAGAGAAGTGCTCCAGCACTCGTATCTTCTTCATGGTCCTCCTCTGGACTTGTCCATGTCTCCCTTGTGCTGGGGGCTCCAGGGCAGAATGCAGTACTCCAGGAGGGATTCTCACAAGAGCAGAGTAGAAGTGGAGAATCACCTCCCATGTGCCCATCAAAATGAAAAAGTTTTTAGTTAAAGCATAGATCATACAAAAACCTCCAAATAACCAGTTCTATATTCCCCAAAGCAGCCCAGAAAAAGGTCTGCAAACCAGTAACTAGGAAGAAAAACTAATTCTGTTGAAAAAAAAATAATTAAAAAAAAAAAAAAAAAAAAGTGTGACTCATGGGCATTATTATATTTTATATATATACATGTATATAGATTTATTTTTTTTTTCAGTGTTAACACAGAATAGAGAACAGTAGTTGGAAAACCACACAAGGCAAGAAGGTGTGAGGGATAAGACTGTAAAAACTATTAAAAGAAAGAAAAAGGAGAGAGATTTGGATGGATTCAATAATGCCTTTAATAAGTCATAGGAAATTTCTTCCACATAGAAATTAGGAGTTTTAAAAATGAGAATAAGAGAATGGAGAAGAAAACTTCATTTTATTTTATTCTATTTATTTATTTATTTTAAACAAAAGGAATTTACATGATTGATATCTGTGCTAGAGCACTGTTATCTAGAGAGGTTAATTTCATAGAATCATAGAATTTCTTGGGTTGGAAGGGATCTTAAAGGTCACCTACTCCAAACCTGCCTGCCATGGACAGGTATGCCACCCACAAGATGCCCAACCTCATCCTGACCTTGTCCAACCTGGTCTTGAACACCTCCAGGGATGGCACATCCACCGCTTATCTGGGCAGCCTGTGTTACTGCCTCACCACACCCCACAGTGAAGAATTTTCTCCTAACATCTCATCTAAATCTCCCCACTTTTACTTTAAGACCGTTCCCCCTTCTCCTATCATTGGAGCAAATGGCCTGGTTTCCATCTTTTTTTATAAGACTCATTTAAGTACTGAAAACCTGCAATGAAGTCACCCCAGACCCTTCTGTTCTTCAGGCTGAATATCCCCAGCTCCTTCAGCTTGTCTTCATAGGAAAGGTATTATAGCCTTTGATCAGCTTTGTAGCCCTCCTGTGGATGTGCTCTAACATTTCCACATCCTTCTTGTGCTGGGAGCCCCTGACCTGGTTGCAGTACTCCAGGTGGGGCCTCACAAGGGCAGAATAGAGGGAGACAATCACCTCCCTTGACCTGCTGGCTGCTCGTCTGTTGATGCAGTTGGCCTTTCTGAGCAGTAAGCATGCACTGCTGACTCATGTAAAGCTTTTCAACTGCCAGAACCCCCAAGTCTTTCTCTGCAGGGCTACTTTCATTGAGTTCTTCACCCAGTCTGTGCTCATGTCTAAGATTGCCCCAACCCAATTTTCTCTAAATGTGAAAGCCTTGTGGCTTTTGTCCTATATAATGGGAAAAAAACTTGTGAAGACAACACTGATGAAATAACAGGTTTAACTGGGTAGTTGTCTCTAGACGCAATTACAATATAATTTAAATTTAAGGGTTTGGGCTTTGTTTTTGTAAAACACATAAAAATGAAGCTAAATAAGCATTAATCTGAAATATTATTATGTGCTGGAAATTCCTAAGCTGGTTATGCCAAAATTTTGTAATGAAGATAAAACATAGTTTTATTCAGAAACAACAAAAGGAACACTTTCCTCTAAATTGCCTTGAGAACTTACAAAATAGGCAGAATAAACCTAATTTTATTAGGTATTGAAAAGTGTGTCCTGGTTGCAAAGGTATGTGTTAAATATAATGTTACACCAGGCACTTTTGAGGAAACCATCATTTTAAATAAGGGTATATATACACTTGTGTTATGGTGTAGCAAATACTGCTAGGTTTTGTTACAAATGTTCTCATTAACATACAGTCTTGTTATTTGCCATAAATGACGGTTTTAGAACACTGAAACAATAAATGTTTGCTACTTGCATCTTCAATGGTTTTCCATCACATTGCTATTCAGCCTAAGGTTTTGTTTTAACATGTTTTACCTAATCTGACCAATACTCGGCCTCCAAAGTTCAGCTGAAAAGCATTACATAAACTGACAGAGTATCTTGTACCTAAGAAGGACCATCTGAATGAGATCACAATCTTTATTGATGTGACATCTGATACACATTTTCAAGGTGTTAAGAACGAATGTAGATTTTTTCCTATGTCTAAAATGCCATGGTGTCTATCTCAGACTAAAATAGTCTGTACAGTTTGATCTCATATGTTAACAATTTTGTATTTTATGATCTGTGTGATTTCCTGGAAGTAGGAGGTCCGCCAAGATGTTCTGGCTTCTAGGATAAGACATCAATATTTTGTCATTCCTGATCTCTGCAAGCATAAGCTTCTTGACCTGGGCATTAGATGAACAATGAGAGGCACTTTAAGCATAGATGATGTAACAGCCTGAGCTTTAAGGTGGATCAGCCTAGTTATTTCCTCCTAGTGATCTCTTCAAAACTCATAAACTTAAAGGAAACTCAAAATATGTCACAGGACAGTTGTATTTTAAATGATAAAACTTGTGGTAGCTAAGGAAGAAAACAGAAAAAAAAAAAAAAAATCCAAAAAGATCTATTGCCCTTCTTAGTATTTTTCAGTACCCATGTTTCTAACTTCAGAGTTGCTTTTTGTCAATTTATTGACTAATTTGGAACAAACTATACAATTCTTATTTCTAGGAGGATTCCTTCTGTTTCTTCTGATACTTTCTCTTTCCTGGTCTTATAGAAAATCTTTCGAGCTACAGTTTTACAGCTCATTTCTGGGACTCTTCATTGCTACTGCCATATTCTGCAATGGAGCTTACTTTTACTCAGCAGGTTCAGTAAGTCACCAAGAAAAAGCAGTCTCCTCTCCTTCAGAAAGTTCACATTAAACAGTTAGTTTTAAAGGAGAATAGAATACTACGGAGAACACATGTAAAACATTCACACTCTTTCACTTAGGCTCAAGTGAAACTTTCATGAAATAGAAGAGATTCTCTCTCTCTTTTTTTTTTTTTTTATGTTCAGATTTATAAGGCAAAAACAAGAGGCGTTATCTGTTCCATGGCACTTTATATCTTTATATATATATATATATACACACACAATAAATTAAATAATTCTCTGAAAGAGATATTCTTTTTGATTGAGACACTTCAAAGGTTAATTTGCCTTTCTATATATACAAGAAGCCTTGTTATTTACAATATAATTTTATCTAGCGTCATGTATGGAATACATTTATCTGAATCTTTTAAAATACGGGCAAGAGCCCAACCTTCCAAAGTCATTTTCAAGTTGCATAATTGTAATACAAATTGGTTTGCAGGTACCATTCAGCATTTTGACACAGAGCTAAGAAAATAATGCTAGAAGGTACTCCTTATTTCAGCAGTGTTTCAAGAGCAGTAAAATTAGTAACAATAATAAAGAGGTTTTTTTGTTGCCTAAAGCAAGAGAAACTGATGGAAAGCTAGATTCATGATAACTACCCTTAAAGTATATGATTACCTTGATTAAATAACACTAGTGACAAGGAAGTCCAAGCAAACTATTTAAATATAGAAATAAATCATAGTTTTGCAAATTCTTTCAGCAAGTTACTGTAGAGTTTTGAATTCAAATTCTTTAAACACAACAGTTCCTTGGTAAGCAGGCTGATAGGCAGCCATCTGGCCTTGAAGCTGCTGTGAAGAGCTGACGGACAGAGGGCTGGAAAAAGCCTTTTAAGGAGCTCTTCCTTTTGACTCTGAAGCTTCCTTATGGCTGGGGCTTTTGCCCCCGGTGCCTTTCTGTGCCTGGTTGTGGTCTCATTCATCTGGACCCAAAGCATCCCCTGCATGCTAGCACCTTGACCTGGCCCTGCTCCAATATCCACAGCCCTGCCAAGAAATTCTGAGTCTGCATCTGCGTCTGATTCCCCTGGTCAGGTCTGATCATGATTGCCACCCATAGAATCACATCCTAGCACAGCCTCGGCTGATCCCCATCCCCTGGGAGGTATCTGATGTCCGGGGCTGGAGCTGCACCCTAGCCGCCCTGTTTTTGGATGGCTGACAGTCCCTGTCCTGCTGCTCCATGGACACCCCCCCCACTGTTTCTGGCCTGCAAGGAGCTGCCAGCCCCTACAGCAACCTGCCTGATTTTTATTGTTTGTTTGTTTGTTTGTTTGTTTTCACTTTATCCTCATGTGACACATAACAAAAGGTAGTTTTCTAAAAGGCATGATGCAGCTGAAATAGCTTAGAAAGGAAAAAAAAAAAAAAAAAAGAGAGAGAAAGAAAGAAAATAGAAAAAAAAATGAATAAAGAAAACGAGGAATAGGAAGTGGAATTTTCCAGATAGTTTTACAAAGGATCATATGAATACAATTACAACAGTTATGGTAAGCACAGCACCCAAATGATTGTTTTGCTTAATGAAGGAGGATTGTTAAAGTGTGCAAACTATTTCAGTTTCTCAGTTGAAACCCATTGATTCATCTGATAGAGTTAAATCTGACAGAGTTAAATAATAGGAATGTAACTACTAACAATCAACTGAGCTTTGGGGGAGGAGGGGGAAAACATCTGCTTTTTTCCTCATTGATGAGATTACAAGATTGATTAATAAAGAAATTGCAAAGAAATATTCTAAATGCACAGGATTTTTATAAAGCAAGTGTCTGAGAATCACACATCAGTTTGGCCTCCATATCAGAACAGTTGTTGAAGAACTGTAGTCTGTAGAAACATCATGTTGGATCACTTCAGGAAGGACAGCATCCTATTGAATCATTGGGATTAGAAATTAGAGAGCAATTGATTAAGAATGAATAGGTGCTATATTTATGATGTATTGTGCCTGTGTTGCGCTTAGACCTCCAGATAACAGGAACCCCTCAAACCCCAAGAACCAGATCAAAACAACCTCATGGTTCAGACTTTAACCAAGGGGTCAGAGATAAGGAGGACTGTTTACAAAGGGACAAGATAAGGAATGTTAAACATACAAGTTCAACCCTGATGAAGACATCTTACTTCATCCCCACGACCCTCAGCGCCCACCACCACAAGGCACTGAGCAAGCGCAGACAAGAGGAATTTATGGAAATGACTTCTTGTAGCTAATTTTAATACTAAGCAGGGACAGGTTATGCATATGTATAGGCATACTGGGAAACTTCATGCACATGTAACTCTTTACTGCATATAACCACGGCAAGTTGCTGTGTTAGGGGTGCACAACTTTGGTGGGACTACCCCCCGTGCTGCCCAGCGCTGAATAAACATACCTACTTTACAATCTTACTGATTGTGGAGTCAGTTTTCTGTGAGTCACTATGGGAGGGACTCCAGACTGTAGCAGAGGAGAAGAGTGAAGATGAAGGATTAGCAGAGATGAAGTATTATGGATTGACTGCAACCCACCATTCCTCTGCACAACTCAAGGGAAGGAGGTAGAAGAAGTAAACTGGGGGGAAATTGTTTTTAGTTTCCTTTTAATTTCTCACTTCTCTAGTCTGTTATTAGCAATAGACAATAAATTACATTAATCTCTTATGCTGAGTCTGTTTTGCCCATGACAGCAGTGAGTGATCTCCCTGATCTTATCTCAACCCATGATTTTATTTCAACATATTGTCTCCCTCTGTTTTTTTGAGGAGAGGGAGTGAGCGAATGGTGTGATAGAGTGTAGCTATCCATCATTGAAGAAAATTATACATAAAGTAGGAAGGATTCATAGGTTTTACTGAAAAAAATCTTGTAGTTTAACTTGGCAGGCAGTTAAGCATCACACAGCCATTTGCTCACTCTGCCCCAGTAGGGTGGGGGAGAGAATCAAAAAAGTAAAAGTACAAGAACTTGTGAGTTGAGATAAAGAGTTTAATAAGAGATGGAAAACAAACAAACTAAAAGGGATTAAAATAATAATAATAAAAAAGAGTGATGTACAACACAATTGGTCACCTTCAGGTGACTGATGACCGAAGTCCAGACAGTTTCTGTCACAAAAAGAATTATGTGTTTCACTTGTAAGAGAGAATCAATACTATATGTATTGATGAAACCAGTGATTTAGCAAAGCTGAATCATGACTAAAACAGTGATTTAACACACTTTTAATGGTAAATATGACATTAACAAGATTCGTGATAGAAAGGTCACTTGATTATTAACTGCACAGAGGACAGGGTCAGTCTAAAGGCATCAGGGAGACCCTCATATTGAGTAACATATTTCAAAATCAAGTCCTTTTTGCCATCCAAACTCCAAGGAGTCTTGATAGGACTTAATTTTATCCTAATCCCAGATTTAACAGTTTATGCATGTGATGGTGTACTCCCCACCACAACCTTCCTGCTTAAGCAGAGCATCCTGCCTAACCAGATAACCATCAATGGCAGTCATGATGGATGTGTCCAGTAACAATGGCTGTATCCTCTATATTTGGGGGAGACAGAAGACAAATAGCCAAGGGATAGTCAAAGCAATGTACACCTCCTATCCCAATGCTGGACAAGTCTGAAAGAAAGTCCAACTCAAGACAAATGTGGATGAAAATTATCATCTGTGTGTAATTGTGACCATAAGTCAATCATCTTATCTTATAAATTATGAGCAGCTCAAGAGCTCTTTAAATTCCCCTGGCATGACAGCAGGCTGCACATTGAGACCTTCCTTTGGGCAGGGACACCTCCCAAAGTTACTTCAGCAGATTGAGAGGACCCTTATTGCTACAGAGAGTCAGTAAGCAGATTGGGAAAGTAATAGCCTGCTAACATGCTATAATGATGCTTTGTGGTCACACTTCATAATCTAAGCTAAGCAGCATACAGGATTCACATCATGCATATGAGCCTTTAGACATAAACTGCTGAGCAAGTCTGTGACTAGGATTGTATTCAGCTGCACCTAGGTTCCTTACCCCTTCAGTGCAAGGAGTTTAGAAAGCAAAAGGGTCCACTCAGAATCTCGTGAGTCAATGAGGGTTTCCTTACTTTAATGCTGCCTTACCCAATTCCTTATGTAGTGTTTATGTAATATATATAATGTCTTTCATTTCATGTCTTAGGGTAGTATAAAGCATCTTTTAGGCAGTGTGCAATTAATATCTTCCAATTGTAAACAGGTGTACCTTGGCGTTACCAAAACTTTGTTAGGTAGCAATAACTTTATTATCAACAAATCATATTGCTGCTTCTGTCTTCTAAGCAAATTTCATATTATTATCGTTCTTTTTTTTTTTTCTTTTTTTTTTTTCTTTTTTTTTTTCTTTGCCCATCCATGACAATACCTAAAGGATTATATGCACAATCAATCCTTTATATCACTTATGTAAGATAGCAAAGTTTCAGCATGCTTAGCAAATTACTTGCAAAGTTTCAACAAGCTAGCTATTAGTCACTTACCAAGCTTCACAAGTTAGGGATATCTCAGCCTTGAGGAGTAAGCCTGGTGCAGTACAGGAGAGTTCAAAAGGCTCTGGGCTTTCCCCTGTTTAGGGGGTAAGATGATTGACTACTAGTCATATTTGCATAACAGACATTCTTCAGTGGTGCATGATAAGCTAGTCCTTGAATCCACTTCCCCCTAATTCAACATGAGACAGGTTCAGCTATGAAAACCATCTTTAGCCAGGTTCAGCTATCATAACCAGATGAACCCAGCAAGGGTGGCACTGATGGCTATTGCCACAGCAGAGTTTAGGGAGAAAGGTCAGGTTAAGAGGGTCAGGGGGAGTACCACTACCCTTCCCTCTTGTGTTGGGTCTGTCTGAGCTGGAGTCACCTTTTCCCTGCAGCAGCCCACACAGTGCTGTACTCTGCACTCGTAGCTGGAACAGCACTGATATCACTCCAGTGTTGTGTCTATTACTGCATAGTGCTGGCACAGCATCAGGACTCCTTCCAAGCCCCCAAGAGCCAGCAGGCTGGGGGTGGGCAAGTGATGGGGAGGGGACATTGCCGGGGCAGCTGACCTAAACCAACCAAAGGGATATTCCATAACACCTGATGTCACACTCAGCAATAAAAAGGGGGGCTCTCGTGGGGGAGGGGGCTGTTCCTCCTGAACAACCACTACGCGTTTTGAGGCCCTGCTTCCCAGGACGTGGCCAAACATCACTCATTGATGGGAAGTAGAGAATATTTTTTTTTCCCCTCTCTCTGTGCTTCCGCATGGACTGATTGTTTCTTTTGTTTCTTTTTTTTTTTTTCCTCCCCATTCCCTTTCCCTTTAATTAAACCTTTCTCATCTCAAACCTCGAGTTCTCTGTGTTGTATTTTCTCCCCCTTCCTCTTTGAGGAGAGGGGGAGCGAGAGAGCGGTTGTGGTGGAGCTCGGCTGCCCACCTGAGTAAAACCACCACACCTCCCCACCTCTCCCAGTTCTATTGTTGACTGTGACATCATATGGTACGGAAAATGAGATGGTGATTGATGCCAGGCACTGTGGCTTCACTAAGGGCAAATTGTGCCTGATGAAACTGGTGACCTTCTACAATGGGGTTACAGCATTGGTGGATAGGGGAAGAGCAACTGACATAATCTACCAGGACTTGTGCAAAATATTTGATGCTGTCCCCCATGATATCCATGTCTCTAAATTGGAGAGGCATGGATTTAATGGATTTGATTTCTTACACACCCCCAGTGTGTAAGGAATTGGTTACATTCAAGAAGTGAGACCCCATCTGGAGTACTGTTTTCATTTCTGGGACCCTCAGAATAAGGAAGACATGGACCTATTAGAAATAGTCCACAGTAGTGCCAAGAGGATGATCAGAGGGCTGGAACACCTCTCATATGAAGACAGGGTGAGGAAGATGGGGTTGTTCAGCCTGTAGAAGAGAAAGCTCTAGGAAGACCTTATAGTTGTTAGAAATAAAGTTGTGTTTTTGCAGTGGAAAATTGAACTAACCTTGCATATTCAAAAGTGATTGTGCAGGCATAACAGTGGCACAACAGTGGGGAGTAAGTTTTGGGACAGGTCCCACTGTTCCAAAATAAGGAGGATAGCTAAGAATAACAAGATAGGTGAGCAGCGTGTAATTGGTTAAAAAAAAAAAAAAAAAAAAAAAAAAAAAAAAAAAAAAAAAGCCCTCTAGTCCTCTAGTCATGAGAGAAGAAGGAAAAAAAAAAAAAAAAAAAAAAGGAAAAGGAGAAGTTAATAGTTGGTCAAATAAAATTGTACATATATAGTGTTGCAGGAAGAACGGCCGAAAACATGACAGACACCAGTACACCAGTATGGTCAGATCATACTCTCTCTTTATTACCCGAATAGCCTAACTTTTATAGCAAACTTAACAGGGGTGAATAGTGTCTCACACAAGATTATTGGTCAAAAGTGCTCAGACAAACAACTGCAAGAAAACAACCCCACCTGCAAGAAAAAAAAAAAAAAAAAAAAAAAAGCTTGTGATTAGCAGTCACATAGATCTCGTCCTTGAAGCCAGCTGCTGGCAACAATATTTTTTAAATTCCTCAGTCAGGTGATGTGGTAACATTGTCATGGGAACTTCTCATAGTCATCCTGGTAGCTTGGTTTGCTCAGCTGCAGCAAGTCATGGCCTCCTTGCTGTTTCAAAAATCCCTCAAAACTATAGTATAGTAATAAATGTCAAGTAGTTCGTGAACCTCTAGTGCTCAGCCAATGAGGAAATGGGAGGAATCAAGCGTTGGGTAATAGGGAATATAAGGTTACTATACTCTTTTACTGTGTGCTCCTGCTTGCAGGATGCCCGCCATTGCAATTGCAAATAAAAATACTACTTCAGTAAGATCCTTGCCTGAGCCTGTGTTATTGGCTGCAGATTGTTTCTCACATAGTGGCATTTCAGTACTTAAAGGGGGCCTACAAGAAAGCAGGAGAGGGATCCTTTGTCAGGGAGTGTAGTGATAGGACAAGGAGTAATGGTTTTAAACTTTTAGCTTTACATTAGATATTCAGGAGAAATTCTTTACTCAGAGGGTGGTGAAGCACTGGAACAGATTGCCCAGAGAAGTTGTAGATGCCCCATCCCTGGAAGTGTTTAAGGCTAGGTTGGATGGGGCTTTGAGAACCTTGGTCTAGTGGAAGACATCTGGGCCCATAATGGGGGAGGTTGAATTAGATGATCTTTAAGGTCCCTACCAACCCATTGTAAAATTCTATGATTAATTCTAAATCTTAAACTGAAATTCTTTATTTAGAATCATAGAATCATTTAGATTGGAAAAGACCAATAAAACTATCAAGTCCAACCATCATATAACACTACCAAGTCCACCACTAGACCATGTCCCTGATCACCACATCAACATGTTTCTTAAGTACCTTCAAGGATGGTGACTCCACCACTACCTGTTATAGGCTATTGTAATGCATATTCTCCCTTTCTGAGAACAAATTTTTCCTGATATTGAATCTAAATCTCCTCTGGAACAACTTGAGACTATTTCCTCATGTTCTATCATTTTTCACCTGAGACCAACATCCTTCCTGCTACAGCTTTGTTTCAGGTATTTGTAGAGAGTGATGAGGCCTCTCCCCAGCCTCCTTCAGACTAAACAATCCCAGTTTCCTCGGACCCTTCTCATATATCATTTTTTCTAGTCCTTGCACCAGTTTTCTTGCTGTTTTCTGAGTGCAGTCCAATGACTCAGCATTTCTTGTAGTGATGGGCTCAAAACTGAGCACAGTACTCAAGGTGCTTTCTCATCAGTGTTTTGTACAGAGGCATAATCATTTCCCTAGTCCTGCTGGCCACACTGTTTCTTATGCAAAACAGAACACTACTGGTCTTCTTGTGTACCTGTGCATACCACTGGCTTATGTTCTGCCAGCTGTCAGTTTCTTGATGATTTCACCTATCAATCAAGGATTTAAAGCTAGGAGGAGTGGCTGACATGCCAGAAGGCTGTGCTGCCATTCAGCGAGACCTGGACAGGCTGCAGAGATGGGCAGGAAGAAATCAAATGAGGTTTAATAAGAGCAAGTATAGAGTCCTGCACCTGGGAAGGAACAACCCAAAGTATCAGTAAAGGCTGGGGGATGACCTGCTGGAGAGGACCTCTGACGAAAAGGTCCTGGGGATCCTTGTGGACAACAGGTTGACCATGAGCCAGCAGTGTGCCCTTGTGGCCAAGAGGGCTAATAGGATCCTGGTGTGTATTAAAAGGAGTGTGGCCAGCTGGTCAAAGGAGGTAATCCTCCCTCTCTACTCTGCTCTGGTCAAGCCTCACCTGGAGTACTGTGTCCAGTTCTGGGCTCCCCAGTACAAAAAAGACAGGGATCTCCTGGAAAGAGTCCAGCGGAGGGCAACAAAGATGATATGGGGCTTGGAGCATCTGCCCTATGAGGAAAGGCTGAGAGACCTGGGTCTGTTCAGCCTGGAGAAAAGAAGACTGAGAGGGGATCTCATCAATATGTATAAATACCTGAGGTGTGGGGGACAGAGGGATTTGGCCAACTTCTTTTCAGTGGTTTGTGGGGACATGACGAGGGGTAATGGCCACAAAATGGATCACAGGAAATTCTGCACCAACATGCAACAGAACTTCTTCATGGTGAGGGTGACAGAGCACTGGAACAGGCTGCCCAGGAAGATTGTGGAGTGTCCTTCTCTGGAGATATTTAAGGCCCATCTGGATGCCTACCTGGGCAGCCTGCTCTAAGGATCCTGCTTTGGCAGGGGGGTTAGACCCGATGATCTTTCGAGGTCCCTTCCAACCCCTTCAATTCTGTGATTCTGTGATTTGATCTTTTAGTTATGAAATCAAGTATGTATAAATAAGGGGGAAAAATCAGGAAGTTTTTTTTCTTTTTTTTTTTTTTTTCTTTTTTTTTTTTTTTCAAGTCAGTAGCACAGAGATTACTATGCAGCTAAAAAGTTCTACAGTTTTGATGCAGGGAGATTAGGTTGTAGTCTGGGGAGCTAACAATCTCTCACTGTTTAAAATATGATTCAGTTGCACTCAAAATACATTTGCTTTAATTGAGCTCTTAAATTCCTGAAAAAAAAAATACAACTTTTATTTTTTAATGAATAATCAAATGAATTTGCTTTATAAAGATTAAAGGCTACAGACCATATTCTAGTTGTCTTGTGAATTTCTGCTCCCTTTTTGTATGCCTATGCAAATATCAGCCAAAATTCTGTAAGAACACACAAAAAGGCTTTATAATAAATTGATGAAAGGCCACATATTAATACTGATATGAATCAGAATAAATCTCAGCAGTAATTAAGGACACTTTTTCTCAGCAATGACCAAGTTTCAGAAATTTTGCTTAAAAACAGTGTAATCACCATGACTACCACAAGGTGCAGTGAGCGATAATACCAGTTGAGGTTACTCATATTTGAACCCTTCCTATACTTCTTACATGTGACAAGAACATATGTAACTTTTTCAGGTTAAGTCTCCATACACAAGTGAATAAAGAATATGACACGACCGCATGACTACATTTTCAGGATAAAAAGACCAACTCTTAAATGCCTTTCTAAGTGGTCGTTCTTTCTGCTGAACCTCACAGTTAAGCAAATGGGAAATAACAGTTCTGCACTGCTAACTTTCAGATTAAATTTGTTTCTCACAAATGTTTCATTTGGATTTGCTTTCATGTTTACCCAAGTTTATGCAGGGGTTCTTTATTTTGTTCTTTCTTTTTTTTTTTTTAATGACTTTATGTACATGTATTATTGTTAACTCTAACTCTATCACTTTCTGTTTTATTTTTTTAATTATTGAAACAACAGCATAATATGAAAAAGGAATAACCTAAATAAATCATGTCAAAACAGAAACAATAGCCTATTACTCACTGCCAAGAACAGTTTTATTCAATTTCCCTCTGACATCTCTTAACAAATCCATTCATAATTCTAAATATCTACAGCAGTACAAATGCTTTGTCTGAAGTAGCCAAGAGTTGCTGATGGTATTTTTGTAATTAGAACTACTGTGGCTGGGTGCCCAGAGTCAAGCAAGTCCGTTGCATTGCATTTTGGCTTTGTGCTTAAATTGTAAGGAGAAATGTATAGACGTGCCAGTTTAATATGTTTTGTCTAGTGTCCATTTTTGTTACTGCCAACCACAGCCTGACACATAGGATTACTGAACTACTCCTTTACTTAAGCATTTTTTTCAAGCGGTTCATCTTCATTTGATCCATTTTTATTTTTGTGTGTGCACAATCAGTGTGCAATACTACTGCAGCTTCTTTTCTTGTTAATTTATCTATATGGTCAAAGAAAAGGTACTGGCACCTTTATATTTATTTTGATTTTTATATTGTTTGATAGCTTCTACACTGAAAAGAAAAACTCTGATTTAAATTTTCTGTGTTTCAACATGTTTCCATTGCCTCTTATTCTTCCAATGTATAATTCTGAACTTCTGTATCTATATATAGATATATATAAAAATATATATATTATATATATATTTATAAATATATATATATATCACATATATATATATCTCTCTATATATATGTGATATATATATATCTATATATATATATAGATAAATATAGAGAACTCTATATTTAAGAATCCCTTGCTCCCTTGATTCAGGCTGAACTCTCTCTTTAGAGGCTTTTCTTTCAGCCTCCTTTCATATACCAGTTTTTCCAACCTCTGACTTGCTAGGTCACCACTGGACTCTATTCAGTGTCAGTGTCTTTCTGTTATCTATAGGTTTATGCCCGGTGCACCTGACCAATAAGCACACAGAGTTGGAATCCATGCAAAGGTCTTTTAATTAAATAATTAATTATATAGTTCTGCAGAATCAGGTGCTTGCCAGTCTTTCACAAAGAAAACACACCTCCTACTTGAAGCACTGTTAATTATACACATCTAACTTGAAGGACTGTTGTTTATACACAGATAACTTGTGAAACAATCTTTCTAGCTAATTCTGATTAGTTGTTTTAGTTCACCTAACTTATCTCTATTGAGCATGTGCATTACAGAGGACCAATGGGGGAGGGAGGGACACCAAATCCTGCATTTCCATACATTTGCATTTTGATGGGTGTGTTTTAATATGCTAATGATCCTTAATGCCAAAATGTTACTATGGGTCAGTTCCTTCAGCTGTTTTCCTCCTTCTTGTTTTCATCCCTTATCACTTCTGTTTTTTCTAGTTCAAGGCTACCAGCCTCTCTGTTTTCTTCAAGGTCTTCTTGTTTTCTTCAGTTTAGGACTACAGTTCATGTACTGGGGAGTCCATATCTGGACACAGCATTCCAAGTGTGATCTCAGCAGTGCTGAGAAGAGAGGATGGATCACCTTCTTTCACCTGATAGCAATGTTTTTGTTAATGTACCCTGGAATGTTACTGAACTTATTTGCTGCAAAGACACATTGCTGGCTCACATCCAATTTATTTATTTTTTCACAATAGTTTTCCTGGTATTTTATTTTATTTTATTTTATTTTAATTTTATTTTATTTCTTATAGCTGCATCTTGGGAATCTGCATTGATCACTTATTCAAGGTTAGACTCTCATTGTCGTTTTTTCTATGAAACATGCAGCACATTCTTTTGTCCCTTGCAGAGTCTTGGTGAAGACCCTGTTAAATCTCCTGCTTATTCTTCCTAATGATGCAATAGTAATTATTTATCCAAGAACATTTTGAGTAAGGATTTCAAAATGATATTTCACAGAATCACAGAATCACAGAATCACAGAATTTCTAGGTTGGAAGAGACCTCAAGATCATCGAGTCCAGTCTCTGACCTAACGCTAGCAGTCCCCACTAAACCATTTCCCTAAGCTCTACATCTAAACGTCTTTTGAAGACTTCCAGGGATGGTGACTCCACCACCTCCCTGGGCAGCCTGTTCCAATGCCTAACAACCCTTTCAGTAAAGAAGTTCTTCCTAACATCTAACCTAAAACTCCCCTGGCTCAGCTTAAGCCCATTCCCCCTCGTCCTGTCACCAGGCACGTGGGAGAACAGACCAACCCCCACCTCGCTACAGCCTCCCTTGAGGTACCTATAGAGAGCGATAAGGTCGCCCCTGAGCCTCCTCTTCTCCAGGCTGAACAAGCCCAGCTCCCTCAGCCGCTCCTTGTAGGACTTGTTCTCCAGGCCCCTCACCAGCTTCGTCGCCCTTCTCTGCACCCGCTCAAGCACCTCGATGTCCTTCTTGTAGCGAGGGGCCCAAAACTGAACACAGTACTTGAGGTGCGGCCTCACCAGAGCTGAGTACACGGGGACGATCACCTCCCTAGCCCTGCTGGTCACACTGTTCCTGATACAAGCCAGGATGCCACTGGCCTTCTTGGCCACCTGAGCACACTGCTGGCTCATATTCAGCCGACTATCCACCATCACTCCCAGGTCCTTCACTGCCTGGCAGCTCTCCAACCATTCCTCTCCCAGCCTGTAGCTCTGCTTGGGGTTATTGTGCCCCAGGTGCAGGACCCGGCACTTGGCCTTGTTGAACTTCATGCAAATATTTGATATTTGATGTTTTAACTACTAATTTTATTTATTATTATTATAATTAGTAGTATTGTTATTATTATCTCTAGTCCCTATGAATTTTAATATGCAGCTACACTACATTCTCATATTTTCTGACTGTTGCCTGAAGAATTTCTGGTGTCCAGACTCTTCTTTTGTCTAACACTTGATTGCTTGTATGGTTAAATACCTACTTAACATTAAGCTTGTGAGTACTTTCTCTATAGTTAGTTCAATTGATTAGTGTTAAGTATGAGCTTAATTGTATTGTTGGACTGTGGCCAGAATGACTGATGCCTCATCTATAGCAAAATGAGGTTTCATTTATTCTAGAGTTAATGGATATCTATCTCCTATATTTAGATACCTAAGACTGAAGTTGAAATTTACTACTAGAAAATCTAACTGACTATTCTGTGGTCTCTGTGACACAACAGAGTAAGTCTAAGGGCTTCATAAGATCCGTTTTCCCATTGCAAGGCATGCAAAACAAAGTATTCCTAAAGATATATATATATATATTTTTTTTTTTTTCATTGTTGCCTTTGGAAAGAATGGAGATAACTGAGTTAGAATGAGTGATAAACATCCCATAACAGAATTAGTGAGAGATGAATAACACCTTGATAATCAAAATCTTATTAAGACACTACAGTGCTTGACTATTGGATATAAAGTATGGGGGATAAGTATGTGAGAAATTTATTTATTTACTCTTGTGCCATATAAAAACACAATAATACAGAAGGCTGTCCTTACCTGTTGACCTGTGTAGAGAGGAAGGCAGAAATGCTAAAGAATCTGAACTTTGGGATCATAATTTGTGCAGCAATTTTTAGAGGATTTGCAAGATGAAAACCACCTCTTGATCCAGCTCTTCATAGTAGATATTCAAAGTTCAGTGTGTTGATAGCCATAAAATATTCAAATTCACCTTCTCTGGAGAAATGACATGGGTTTCCCATCAAATTACACTATGATAATATCTAATTATGTTTAGTGTGTTTGAGATTTTGAGCAAGGGTATATAACAAAAAAAAAAAAAAAAAAAAAAAAAAAACTGATAAGGAAAGAGTTAAAACCAACAAACCAACCAACCAAAATACCCGATTTACCAAACCAACCAAAATACTCTCTACTGAGCAACAGAGTAAAGTTTTATTGGAGTAAACGTACAACAGTCCAAATAAACTCAAGTAGACAGAGAATAACATTTTCAACTTAAATATTAAGTCATAATGGGGCAAGTCATACAATTAAAAAGGTAAAAATAAAACATCTTAAATCACACTAGATTTAGGATCTATACAAAGAACTGAAATAATTTATAGATAAATAGAAGCTAAACAGGCTGCAAAGAGGAGGTGGGAAATATTAGACTAGAACCATTAAATTATTTTTAGCATACATGTTTCTGATTGAGGAAGACAAAGAAATCTGCTTTTAAGCTGAAACTTCACCTTTATGAAGGATGAATTTTTCACGTGTCAGTAGAGGTGGTTTTAAAGCAACATTGATGAGATAAACACATTGTCTGGATCAGAAATTGTTCACAAAATAGTTCTAAATTAGATCACATTTTAAATTGCTGAACCTTTAGATGTGGTGTGTATCACCCTTTGCACTAGAAGAATGGAAAGCAGGAAACACAACACCACTTTTTTTTAAAGGGGCCCTCATTAACCTAGGGAATTGTGGAACAGAAGAAATACAACAGAAGATATAATACAAAAAAAAAAAAAATAATATAGAGAAGTCAAGAATCAGAACACAAAGCAGCAAAAAAAAATTATCAGTTGACTTCCAGACACATTTATGAAAACACAGGAGGAATAGAATTAGTGCTTATAGTATAAGTATATATAAGTATTATATAAGTATAGTCTATATGAAGAATAGCATTTTCAGAGGAAATTTGCATCCCAGACAAATTGCCTTTATTAGAGAATCTCTGAAAGCATGTTTATAAAGCTAGAATCCGTAGTCAGAGAACTGAACTCACTCATAGGAGCCATATAATCTTAGAAGGGTTTGAGCTGGAAGATCATCTCCTTCCAGCCATGCCACTGTGGGCAGGATAGTTTCCACTAGATTAGGTTGCTCAAGATCCCATCCAACTTGGCCTCACAGAATCACAGAATGAATGAGTTTTGAAGTGACCTGTGAAGGTCATCCTGTTCATCTCCCTGCTCAAGCAAAGTCAGATAGAATAGGATCCCTAGGACCATGTGCAGACAATATGGTCACCACTGCACTCAGTGCTTGAGAAAGAACACAGTACCAAGAATCGCTTTGTTCTGCTGCCTACAGAGATGAACTCTGGGTAAGCAGACTCTCTAAAAGCTGTGGTGAAGTTTAAAGTGATCTAGAACATAACCAGAAAATCACAGGACATACTGCAGGCCATATGTTAGTGCAGACACAGCTATAGCATATGTAGATATATAAGGAAAAAAAAAAAAAAAAAAAAAAAAAGGACAAGAAAAAGAAAGGAAAGAAATACGTACAGTGATACACTGTAAATTAATCATCAAAGTTCAGGAAAAAAGTCCTAAAGTTATTTGATAGTGTTCTGAAAACAGAAGAAAGATGGTTATAAAAACAAGGATGTTTGTATTGGGTCTGGTTGGAGTGGAGTGAATTTTTTTCATAGTAGTCTACATGGAGATGTGTTTCATACTTCATAGACATAGAGAAACATAGAATGGTTTGATATGGAAGGGACCTTAAAGATCATTTAATTCCAGCCTGCCCTGCCATGAAAACTTCCAGGGATGATGCTTCCACAACTTCTCTAGGTAATTTATTCCAATGCCTCACCACCCTCACAGTAAAAATTTTCTTCCAAATATCTACTCTAAACATACCCTCTTTTAGTTTAAAACCATCACCCCTTCTCCTATCACTACACCCCCTGATAAATGTATCTTCCTCTCTTCCCTGAAGGTCCCCTTTAAGTATTGGAAGACCAGCGAGTGTCTCCTAAATCTTCTCTTCTCTAGGCTGAACAACCCCAACTCTTTCAGCTTTTCTTTATATGAGAGGTACTCCAGCCCGCTGGTCATTATTATGGCTCTCCTCTAGACCTGCTCCAACAGGTATATGTCTGCCATATGCTGGGGACCCCACAGCTATATGCATTACTGCAGATGGGATCTTACAAGAGGAGAGCAGAGAGAGAGAGAATCACCACCCTCCCTCAACCTGGCTTTGTGGGCTGTAAGCACGTATTGATGGCTCATGTTGAGCTTCTCATCAACCACTACCCCTAAATTCATCTCCACAGGGCTGCTCTCAATCTGTTCATCATCCAGCCTGTATGGATATTTGTGATTGCCCTGAACCAGGTGCAGAACCTTGTACTTGGTGTTGTTGAACTTCATGAAGTTCACATGGGTTCACCTCTCCAGCCTGTCAAGATCCCTCTGAACAGCATCCCTTCCCTCTAAAGTGTCAGCTGCACTGCTCAGTTTGTTGTCATCTGCAAATTTGCTGAGGGTGCACTTAATCCTACTGTCTGTGTCACCAGTGTAGATACTAAGCAGTACCAGACCTAATATGGACCTGTGAGAGACACAACTCTTCACTGCTCTCCACCTGGACATTGACCCATTTACCATAGCTCTTTGAATGTGATCATACAGGCAATTCCTTACCCACTGAGTGGGCCATCCATCAAATACATGTCTCTCTGATTTAGAGACAAGATGTAGTGCAGGACAGTATCAAATGCTTTACACGAGTTCCACACCCACATGTCAGTGGTCTGCTTCTGATCTTTTGAAAGATCATTTTTTATTCCCGAGAGACTTTTTTTCCCCACATATTAAGTATTTGAAGTATTTATCTACTGATAAAAAGAGTGATGCATGATTATTATGTATATAGCCAGAAGGAGGAAAAACTGAGAAGAAACTTCAGTCCTCTGTATATTCAAATAAGCCTTAACTTTAGAGGTGAGGTCTACCCTAATGGGGAGACCTCATGTTTGTTTTTTGTTTGTTTGTTTGTTTGTTTGTTTGTTTTGTTTTGTTTTTAGAAAAATCATTCTATTAACTAAATAGCTTAAAGATTCCAGAGAAATTAGACCAAATGGAATTCTATTACAGTGTAATGGGGATGATATTGGCTCTAAAGCCAAAAGTAATCCCAGCATCCCCAAGCTACAGCTAATCTATTTTAAAATAAAATGTTAATGTTTCAGATGCTCTTTGAAGCCCTGTGATATTTAAACAAAGTATTAAAATAGCTAAGCAGTGTTAAATAATCTTCTTCCTTCACGAAACTATCATGCTTTTGTGACTGTTTTCCTCCTGGTTTGAACTACTTGCCTTTCTCATTAGTCCCTCTATTCTAACACAGTAAGGTATAGTGTAATTCCTGTGTCTAAGAAGTTTATCATATGAATACTAATACAATTCTTAAATACGCTCTTCTACGTTCTTCCTTTTAAATGCTTGTTTGTATCTGAATAAAGATGTGCAATATTGTTGTAAATCACCATCACTATATAATTATTTTTAAGGCATAATGCAAAGTTGTAAATGTTTTCATGAGCTGTAAGCAGTAAGCTAAGGGTTCAGACTATGGAATCAACCTTATAGTGTTATCAGACTTATAGTGTTATCAGACTTATAGTGTCATCAACAATATAGATTGAAAACTCTTTTAAAAGTTCCATCTATACTTTAGTCTAATGTCTGACTGAACAGCAGAAACAAATTCCATTTGTAGGACATAGTACCTTATCTCAGCAAGACATCTCAAGGTGCTTTACAAGAGATGCACAGTAATTAATAACAGAGCTTCCAGTGCCAAACTAATGATGGAATGCAAAGGGAAAAACAAGTCAGTTTTCAGTCCTGATTTAAAGCACTCTGACAGTCAAGGCATATCTTGGCAGACAGTATTAAAGCTAGGCTTTTATATATCTGAAAGAGCAGCATCCTAATGCAGGATGTAGTGAGATACTAACAGAACAAGTACTGTACCTAGATACAATCTTAGTGAAATGTAAGAGATCTGTAAAACATTTAATTTTTTTTTTTTTTTTTTTTTTTTTGTTTATTGGTGAGACTGTGTGATTATAAGTGTCATTGCTAGAATGTTTCTTGGGGGTCAATGAGATACATTTTTTCACATTTTTTAAACCAGGATTGGAGTTACATGCCACAAATCTCCAGTCAAAATCCTATAAACATTATATTCTTTCTGTACAAAGTATGTGTTTATCTGTGCCTGGTACAACTAATTAAAGACAAGGGAATACACAACTAATTTAAGACAAGGGAATCTAAAATAAACATAAAAACCACATATACCTTGAACATTATCTATTCTGGTGTTCTAAATATAAAGAATACTTAGGAACCCTTCATGAAGACTTATTTCTTCCTTTGTGTAAACAGAATATTTTTTATGCAAATTGCTTAGAATAATTCATATAATCCAAATGTAGACTTCAGGTGTTGCTAATAAATAAATCTAGACAAGTAACGGACAAGAGTCTTCAGGCTTCTATTGACTTATAGAATCATAGAATGGTTTGAGTTGGAAGGGACCTTAAAAATCATCTAATTCCAATTTCTTCTCAATTTCTGAAGGTTGTTCCTAAATGAAGTGGACATCATTATCATAGCATTTAATAGACATTTACAGAGCCATATATACACAAACAAAAACATACAAACAACAACAACAACAAAAAAAAACAGACCATGAACTCATACATTTTAAACCAATTTATGATTGGTTAAAATCCCAGCATGGCTAGGAAAGCTGATCCCATCTAACCAAGTGTCCATATTGTATTCCATACCATATGTAAGCTTAAGGAAAAGAGAAGGAGGAGTGGTTATGTCCTTTGTCTTTCCAGGTCACTACTGCATGTGCTGTGTCACAAGTTATCTGTGCATAAATAATGGTGCTTCAAGCAGAGGTGTGCTTGTTTTGTGAAATATCAAGCACCTGATTCTGCAAAATTACACAATTAATTATTTAATTAAAAGACCTTTGTGTGGATTTTAGCTCTGTGTTCTTATTGGCCAAGCACACCATACACAAGCCTATAGATAACAGAAATACACTGACTAACCGAATAGAATCTAGTGGAGACCTAGCAATCAGGGGTTGGAGAAACTGATATATAAGAGAGGCTGAGAGAAAGGCATCTATCATTAATACCTGTATCATTCTAATCCTATGTAGAGTCAAAGAAGTAAAATTGACAGCACTGGGATCCTGATGAACAGAATGGAATATTTTACTTATACACACACACACACACACATATATATATATATATATATATATATATATTGTTTTTTTTTCATTATGCAGCACTAAATGGTCATAAAGTTGAACCATTGGACCCAAAGATACAATATAAATGACTGGGCACTGGCTGGGAGTCAGCAGTCTACCCCTCTCTCTTGCAATTTCCAGACTCAAGACAGATCTGCATTTTGTTTTGCTGTTGCATCCTGGATAATGCTTGCTAAAGCATATGTGAAACACAGGCTGAGGGCTTGGACAGCAAAAGAGAAAGAGAGTGACATAAGCTAAAACCGAGAAGCAGTGGAATTTCAATTCAATTTTAGTTAGTGTATGCGTTGCATTTTTGTTTTCACAATAGACAGAACACCTTGAAGTTTTTACCTACTTTCCCTTAAACCTTTTGTCATCACTTCATGTTATATTGCTGGAGATATGGAATCTCATATACCCATGAGGCTGATGTGATCTGTTTTAAAAACTTGTACACTTCCAAAGACCATATTTGCGATGTTATATCCATGTTGAAGACACTTAAGCAAGCAAAATGTGATGACATTTCTCCAAAAGATGCTTTTATAAAAGAACTAATTCACTTTTTTAACATTAGGTTTATTAAAGCTATTTTATTTCCTCTGTGAAGAAATTGTAAATGGTTATTCAAAAGAATCTTGATATCAAAGGTAATGTTTGAACTGCTTTGCAATTATCTCATCAAATGTTTGATTTAAAAAGCAACAATGACCCCCAGTATATTTCACATGGCTTCTGGTGAGCAAATATATTTTGATGTCTATTTCAAATTGATCTTAATAAGTTAAATACTGGTCCTGTTAATAACATAACTATGTTTCTAAGAAGACAGTTCAAATTAAATGTTGATACTGACTAGAATGAAAATACAAATCTTAACATTTAATTCTTTCAGACCCACAAGCGTTTCATTATAGTGAGACAGAGTTAATAATATATAAATCAATTTCATTGCACTTGAATCTCAACTACCTATTGTTTTAAAGAAACTTGGTCTTTATATCGATGGTGGATAAGAAAAAATATTTAAGAGGGATCATCTTTTACTTTTGTGTCTGCATATCTTGCAGGCTTGTAATTGCTATCAAGATCATACACCCTCTTAAAATAAATATTCAGTCTCTCCACATTCCTTGTATATCAATACAGGCCTTTTCATTATGATGAATATATATATATATTAGAAACTTAAATGATTTGAAACTATGTTATTTTTCTGGGTTGTTTTTCCAAAGGTAGCATTTTAACATTTTGTATGAAATATGGATTCTTGTTTGAACTGTTTTAGAATTTAAAAAAAATAAAAATCAATTGAAATTGACCTGCAAAGGTCAAGTCCAACTGCATGACCTCTTCAGAGCTAACCAAAAGTTAAAGTGGGCATTATCCAAATTACCCTTGAACATTGACAGGCATATGGCATCAACCACCTCTTTGTGAAGCCTATTCTAGTGTTTGACCACCCTCACAGTAAAGACTTTTTCTTAATATCCAGTTTGAAGCTCCCTGGCATTGCTTTGTGCCATTCTTGTGCATTCTAGCATTGGTTTCCAGGGAGAAGAGGTCAACACTACCCATTCCACTTCCCCTCCTCAGGAAGCTGTAGAGAATGATGAGGTCACTCCTCAACCTCTTGTTCTCCAAACTAGACAAACCAAGTGTATTTAGCCTCTCCTCACAGAACTTGCCTTTTTTTTTTTTTTTTTTTTTTTTTTTTTTTTTTAATATGTAATTTTTACAGTATAAAATAAGCTGCTATAGATACAAAACTTCTATTGTGATTTCAAACTTTTCTCTGAGAATTTTACTTAGATATTTTTTTTCATTTAAAGTTGGAAAATAAATCCCAAATTCTGTAAATGCAGATCCCTTCATAGCATTCAATCCAACCATCTCCTTTTTATTTTTTATTTTTTATTATTATTGTTTTCCCTTTTCAAATGCAAATTTGTCTTTCCTCTCAGTGGTTTCAACAACATTTCTAAAGATGTCTCAAAATATTAAGATGTATACTCTGTTATAGTCATGGTAATTTAAATAATGGGGTCACACACTTTTTTCTAGATTAGAGCTGATCATTGCAATGCTTGTTCTGACCTTATCTGCCATACAATTGTACTCAGAAGACCTTAACTGAACCCCAATTGTTTACTAAATCACCACTATCAACATATCTGACATAAATCAGATGTTTAATTTTTACTCTGTTCAGCTTCAAAATTCAGAAATTGATCCTTGTCATGCTTTAGAATAATAAAGAACCTGTGGGATTTAGCATTTTCTCTCAAGAGATAAATAAATGAAGAAGGAATCTCTTAGTTTTGTAACTGATAATCTAAAAAGTTCTACATGTTCATTTCCTCCCCGGAAAGTATTTCCTTCACAAAGGTCGTATCATTTTACTGGATCTTCTGTGAAGTTTCTTGAGTCTTTTTGACAAAATCTGCAGTACTCAGCAGTATACAATATTGAAGTTTCTACCTAAGTAACATGGACCAAAGGAACAAAATCAACATCCTACATCTTGGCACTACATTAATGTCTCACGTTCAATTATTTATATACCATGATCCCAACATCTTTTTCTTAGTCTTGTTCTGCTAGTATACAGTTCCCTGTGTAGTAATACGACCTGTGTTCCTGGTTTCTAGGCAATATTGCATTTGACATCTTGAAATCCTGTTTTGTTCTAGTGAATGCAGCTTAAGCAGTGACCCAGATCATTCTGTATGACTGTCCTGTATGGTTCATTGTTTTCCACTCTGTCAGTCTTGTACAATCTGCTTATTTTGTCAGCAATGATTTTATATTTGCTTCCATGCCACTGATAAAAACATTGCCAGATAGTTCACTTCAGAAATTCAATGGAAATTTCCAGATTCAAACATTAATCGTCACAGAAAACTTCAGAGGCCATGTTAGCCAGGCCTTATCATGCTTGAAATGGGTATTTTTAAATTCATAATATTTTTCTGTACTAAGCTAAGTACCAAAAATAAGTCTATTTCTATTTACAAATAATAAATAAATACAAATAAAAAATAAATACAAAAATATAAATACAAAACAAAACAAACAACAACAACAACAACAAAAACCACAGGCAAAACCTAGAGATTATGCTCTTTACAAACAATAAACTATCAAACCAAATATATAATGACATTGTTGAAGGATGCATAGAACATACACCATGTAGCAATGACCTGTTATCCTTCTATATTTATTGTATGAATTTTCTTTGGTATATTCAGAAGTTGTGTTAAATATATATATATATATTCATCTATGTTCATAGAGCTACACGTACTCTTATTCACCATTACATTTTCAGTTGTACAGATTACATACTGTTAAAGATCACAAGGTTAAAAATTTATTACAAATAACTCAAAAGGAAAAAAAAAGAAACACACATAAACAAACAAACAAACAAAAAATAGTGTATTTAGACCTAGTTCTACAACTATTTTCTAAGAAAATAATGTACAGTGAATCAAATTTTGATATACTTATTTCTTTTATATTACTGCCATTCACTCTGTAGAATCATGAGCCAAAGTAAATGAGTAAAGTAAATGAGATAAATTTAGTATTTTTAGAAGAATTAAAAACAAATAATTGATATATTGCAAACAAATTATATTATGCCATACTAATGACCCTGTTCTGATAAACATATCTCTCTGAAAACATCATTTATTTTTACTAATAAAATATTAATTCCTTCATGTTGGAGACCACTTCAAGATGAGGAACATACGCTTAAATTTGCTATTTGCAAATTATGGCAAAGCACTTTGACAAGAAATTAGATTGTAGTCTCTGAACTGATTTTACAAAATATAATAATATTCTTATGATAATAAAGCTGAAGCTTATGACAATTCTAGAAATTAAACAGTTAAGTAGGTAAGCGGAAGGAATTGAATACTGCAAATTTCTGTTCATGGTACTTTATGCAAAACAGTGGAGATTATCAAGCATAATGCAAAATGCCGCATTTTTATTTCTCTAAGGGAGCGCAGTATTGTATTTTCTTGAAAATAAAATGTATCATGCCATACACAGTAGCTGCTAGAGTCAAAACCCAAGCAAAGCAAATTTTTTGACAATAATCCTATTGTCAAATGATTCTATAATCAAAACATTTTGATCAATTCTTATATGAGGTTGCATCAAAACTTAGTCTCAGTAATTCTGTAGGACCGATGTTGAATTAGCTCACCACTTTAGTTCATTTGGCTTACCACATATGTTGTATAAACCAAATCAATCAGGAAGCAAAACAGGCATATACAGCACGATTTACTTCTCTAAATTGTAGGTACTTATTGTCATTTAAAATATTCCTGTATATTCTTCATGATACTCTTCTTCCAAGATGGACCATGTGAGGAGGTGGAGAATTGCAAGTTTTCAAGATATCATCTGTCATTCTTACAATGATTCCCTCTGAATTTCTATTCATCTGCCAATCATTTGTTAACCAACAAGCAACAAATACTTGTTTCAACTGTCTTGACATATTTGCAGTATTCACATAGGATTTGTAGATTAGTGTTCTTCTGAAGAGGCAAATAGTGATCAGGTAGGATATCCTAGTGTTCCCATAATGATATGACAACTGCATTTAGACACCTGAAAAACACTGTTAATGTCAATAAATGATCAATATATAACATTGTTTTTGATTAATGTATTTCACATTTGTAGATCTGTTCAATCACATTAAGCCCGGGTATTTAGAATAAGAATGGTATGGGTTATAGATCCCAGACCTCCTTTGACAATAAGGGGACATAATACAACATTTAAAAAAAAGCTCTACATTCATTTCTCTTCTTTTCTGTTATTGTTCTTCTAAAAAAAAAGGGAAGGGAAGGGAAGGGAAGGGAAGGGAAGGGAAGGGAAGGGAAGGGAAGGGAAGGGAAGGGAAGGGAAGGGAAGGGAAGGGAAGGGAAGGGAAGGGAAGGGAAGGGAAGGGAAGGGAAGGGAAGGGAAGGACATATTTGTCATATATGTATGGATATATATACTTGCACTCTTCTGTTTCAATTTATATTAATCGTTAAATAAATATAAAATAACATAGCTCTAACTTATCTTTTATACATACAGAAAAAAAATCTTTTTTTTTTTTTTTTTTTCTTAAAATGTTTACATTAGTTACTCCCTCTATTTGAACACCAGTTCCCTAGGTAAAACAGCTAACGGACTTTGTTTATTGTAAAGCACTTGTACTTATTAACATCATGATCATTGTCACTAGGTATTTTTTTCTGCTTTGTTAATTGTAATTGAAAAATTGCTTTCTGACAAAGACCTCTGTTCAAACTCATATATATGCTTATTTCTTTGTTAGTCATCATGTTTTCATTAAATTCAGTGTATATTTAAAATTCTCATAAACCTTCTGAACTACCATAATCATTTATTTTGGGCAAAAATAATTGTCACATTACAGCTTTGTTTCTTTTTTTTTTTTTTTTTTTTTTTTTCTAATCACAGATGCTTCTTCTACTGAAATGGTAATAAATCTATAAATTAAGGCAGATAGAACTCTTGTCTAGTACAACCACCTAGGGAAAAATATCATCTTCTGAAATAAGTTGAACAAAATAATTGACATTTGTCAGCCATTAAAGAAAACTTCCATTAGCTTGCATGTTCTGAATGTTATTAAAAAGAAACAAAAACAACAACAAACAACAACAAAACAATCACAGTCCACTGTTGCAACCCCACAGTTGTTGAAAACTTTGAGTTTGTATCTTTTGATAGTTTCATATCTAGTAAGAAATTCATAAATCTTCATAAAAACCTACTTGGAAACAGAAAGGCATTTTATATAAATATATATATATATTAAGAAAATACATTGTTTCTCATTGATTACTGTTTTTCCTTAGGTAGGACCAAAATTTCCCATTACTTGTGCTCTCCCTTCACATCAGATTCTCCTAGCATGTACCTGAAGAATCTTATTGCCTTCAGTGACATGGT
Organism: Aythya fuligula; assembly: GCF_009819795.1. NCBI lineage: Eukaryota > Metazoa > Chordata > Aves > Anseriformes > Anatidae > Aythya > Aythya fuligula. Next base: position 156,633,167 of record NC_045559.1, read on the forward strand.
ACTGATCCAAAAATATTCCTTTAAGACAAAGTCACCTCAGTGTTCAATTTAAAATGAAAATTATTAAAAATATTGTAGATGGCATCTGAATGAGAAGTCAGATAAAGGCCTGTTTGAGCTAACCCTAAAGGGACCCTCTGCTGCTCAGAGCCAAGCCAATAAGCGATGTTGTTTGCGCCTTTGTGAGAGCAGATTTAAGAAACAGAAAATAACTGCTGCATATCTTGCAGCTGTGAGGGTGAGGAGTGAGAAACAGCCCTGCAGACACCAAGGGCAGTGAAAACGGAGGGGGAGGAGGTGCTCCAGACACCTGAGCAGAAGTTCCCCTGTGGCCTGTGGAGAGGCCCCTGGTGGAGCAGGCTGTCCCCCTGCAGCCTATGGGTCCCACATGGAGCAGATCTCCATGCTGCAGCCCCCCCGTGGGTGGAGGAGCCCCCGGTGGAACAGGTGGATCTGCCCTAAAGGAGACTGTGGCCCACGGAGGGGCCCTGCAGGAGCAGGCCCCGGGCCAGACCTGCAGCCCATGGAGAGGAGACCATGCAGGAGCAGGTAGCCTGGCAGGAGCTGCTGCCTGTCGGGGGCCCAGGTTGGAGCAGTTTGCTCCTGACGGATGGACCACATGGTACAGAGCCATGTGGGAGCAGTTCTTGAAGAGCTGCTGCCTGTGGGAAGGCCCCACAGGCTCAGTCCCTCCAGCATGGGAGGGACCCCATGCTGGAGCATGGAAAGAGTGACCAAGAAGGAGCGGCGGAGACACAGTGTTATATAGACTGACTGCAACTCCCATTCCCCCTTTTCCCTGCACCACTTGGGGGCAGGATGTAGAAGAGGGTGGAGGGGGGGAAGGTATATTTGGTTTCTTTCTTTTGTTTCTCACTTCCCTAGCTTGCTAGTAATACTCACTAAGTTTTACTAATCTCCCTACTCTGAGTTTGTTTTGCCCATCATGATAAGTGATTTCCCTGTCCTTATCTCATCCCTTGAGCCCTTTGCATCATACTTTTCTCCACCCTTCCCTTTGAGGAGAGGGAGCGAGAAATCAGTTGTGGTGGAGCTCAGCTGCCCACCTGACTGAAACCACGACAACATCAAGCATTGCTTTCCCTTAAAAATATTTTGCAGACTCCTTTTTTTATTTTTTATTTATTTAATCCCTTCTGCTCCCCTTTAATACAATAGAATATTTGATTTCTAATGCTTTCTAGTTCAGCAGTGTTTTATTATAAGAACTTTATGTGAACTGCTGATGCATTCTGAATCCACATTTAACATTTCATTTTGAATTTATGTTTATGATACCACCCCAAACTTCCCCTGCTTTCTCCTTCTGTACTGCAGCTTTTATTGCTGAACATGATGTCTTATGGTATGGAATATATTTTTGGTCAGTCTGCATCACAGAGCCTGGCTGTGTCCCCTCCCAGGCTATTGTGCACCCTCAGCCTCCTCACTGGCAGGGCTGCATGAGAAGCAGAAAATTGCTCTGCAACAACTGAAAACATTGGTGTATTATCACCTCTATTTTCATCTAAAATGCAAAGCACAGCATTGTATGAGCCTCTATTAATAAAATTAACCCTGTTCCCACCAAAAACCTTGATGATGGAATTTTTCTTCCCAAGAAACCATTGGCGTGATGAACCCTGCTTTCTCACAAGTGGCTGAACATCTTCCTGCTGATGCAAAGTAGAAAAAATCATTCAGTCACAGAATGGTTTGGGTTAGAAGGGACCTTAAAGGGACCTTAAATCTAATTCTAACCATCTGCTATGAGCAGGGACACCTTTCACTAGGCCAGGTTGTTCAAAGTTTCCTCCAACCTGGCCTTAAATGTAGCAAATGAATTCCTTGTTTTGCTTTGCTTGCACTCCCAGCTTTTGCTTTACCTTGTAAACTGTATTTATCTCTGTGAGTTCTTGCACTTTTCTGATTTTCTACCCCTCCACACACACCCTCCCCATCCTACCTGGGGACAGTGAGCAAGCAGCTGTGTAGCACTTTGCTTCCTGACAGGTTAAACCCCAACACACCATCAAACAGAGCCACGCTTCAGGTGGTACTCAAGGTGTTCATCTAAAGATATTTCTTTCCATAACAGTGTATTACACCAAACATTTCATAATGTTTTAAATATTTTAATGTTTTAATATTTTACTTTTTTGAATAACCTTCTAGTTTCTAAAGGGGGGGCGGGGAGGAAGGGAGGCGAAGGTGTTCTGCTACCCATCCCAGATTTCCAGTTCAGGAGGCTGAGTACCCTGAGGATAAGTGTTCTGATTAGTAAAGACAGATATAAGGAAGGCATTAAGACCCTCCAGTCTTTTCCTTATCCTCAGTAGTCATGTTCCCTCCTGTGTCCAGTAAAGCATGGAGATTCTCCTTGGCTCTTCTCTTGCCATTAATATATTTATAAAAACCCTCCCTACTAGTGTCCCAGATAGTTCATTGTCTGCCCTCCAGAAGTCCAAGGTAGCAGTTTTACTGCCCCAAGAATAGAGAACTCTACCATTTTGTGGTCACTCTGCCTAAAACGGCTCCCCACCACCGTATGTCCCGCCGGTCCTTCTCTCCCTCCTCTCTTTGTGAACAGGAGGTATAGCAGGGCACCCCCCCAGTAGCCTCACTAACCATTTGAGTCAGGAAGCTATCTTCCACACACTCCAGGAGCCTTCTACACTGCTTCCTCAGGGCTGTATTGTATTTCCAGCATACATGTATGTCTGGGAAGTTAAAGTCTCCCATGAGGACAAGCGCTGGTGATCAAGTGACTTTTGCCAGCTGCTTATATAATTCCTCATCCGTCTTTTCATCCTGGTTTGGTGGTGTATAACGCACCAGGATGTCCATCTTGTTGGCCAACCCCCTGATCCTTATCCACATAGACTCTACATTATCATTCCCAACCCTGATCTCAGCAACATCAAAACACTCTGTAATATGGTGAGACATGCCACCATCCCTCCTTTGTTGCCTGAAATGTTTTACAGAAATGTTGCCTGAAACATTGTATGGAAGCAGCCTAGAACTGAGACCTAGTGAACACTGCTAGTGACAAGCTACCAGCCAGATGTAGTCTGATCCAGTATGATTTTTTGAGCTTTCCCATTTAGTCAGTTCACCACCCAGCATTTCATGAATCTGTTCAACTCACAGATGACATATTTGTCCAGAAGTCTACTGTGAGGGATGACATCAAAAGCTTTACTAAAATCCAGAAATGTTATATCTACCACCTTGTTTTCTGTCAAAGTAGTAGACTATGCCTGATGATAGCTTTGCTTTTGAAATGTCTTTCAATGGCACCCAGGATAATCTTCACCATATTTTTTTTTCCAGGTACTGAGGTTAACTAAGAGGTCTGCAATTCCCCGTGTCTTCTCTTGTACCCTTCTTGTAGATCAGTATAATATTGGCTAACCTCCAGCCAGCAGAGAGCTCCACAGCCTCCCAAGTCTTTGGTAAACTGTTGAGAGGGATCCAGCTGTAACATCTGCTACCTCCCTTGGTACTCTGGAGACAACCCTGTCAGGCCAAATAGATATATGAACATTCAACTGATGCAACTAACAAGTCTCTTGCAATTTTGGAGGCCACCTGTGGAAAGTCACTGCTCCCCCAGTCATGGTCATCCAACTCAGAGGACTGGGCAATCCAAGTTCTATCATTAATTTTAAAATCTTCTTCCTAATGTACTTCAGTTCTAACTTATATGGGGTGATGTATATCATCACTTCAAGTGACATTCTAAAAATTTCAGTGAATTATTTTGTGTATTAGAGTTTATTAAAAATAAAAAAGAAAATCTAATTTATTTATTTGAGAAAACATTTTTAGTGCAATCTTTTTGAAGAGATTCAACTTTAAAGCATCTAAATCAATCTTGAAATGACTACTGTGACTACTTTATTTTTGGATGGTCTCTCCAGTTCTGTTTTAAATGCCTTAAAGGGACACTTAAAGGAGAATATTTCAAGAATAATAGAAGAAAAAAAAAAAAAACACACACCAGAAAACAAGTTGATAAGAGACAAGAAAATCATTACAAGTACAGAAATTGGGCTTTATTTTGAACAATTCAAAGTCTGCATAAATCTAGTTTATTCTGAGAAAGATTAGGAGGCTAAAAGTCAGCGACTATAAGTATCTACATGAAGAACAATAATTTGAGATTAGATGGCTAGGCAGTATAGCAGAAAAGCAAAATCCAAAGAATGGTAATAGAAGCTGTAAAGAATGGAAAACAACAAACAAACAAACAAAAAACACCAAACATCTTCTAAGAGTGAGAATAAGTACCAATAAGGGAAATTTGCTGTGATTTTGATATATTTTCTAGCTTAGAAATTTTAAAATAAATCTGATTGTTTTTCTCAGCTATGTCCCTTCATTTAAGGAGCTACGATGCAACAGAAAACTTCTGTCTTTTGCAAAATATCAGACTGAATAATTTTTTTTACTGTTACAGTTGACATTTTCCTTTAGCCATTGATGAAATATCAGAAAGCAGGTACCCTTTCAGAAATATTGTGACTATAGACAACTGCATTTGCTTAGCTCATGAAAAGTCATTTTTGGTTTTCTTGGCCACTGGAAAAATAAATTGCCTGGACAAGGATGTCATATTATGATGCCAGGTATTCTTCTGACTTCCATCTCCTAGTCCAGAACAAGTCTTCCATTGGTCCTTTGTTATATCTGCTGTTCTTGTTCTAATGAACATCTAAAGAAATCCTGAAGTACCAAAAATAGCCAGCCATGATTAGAAAGCTGAATTCAATACACTGACTGAAAAAATAGATTTAGGTAAATTTTGTTTACTCATAAGTAAACAAAAATATATAAACACCTACGTTAGTACTCTCCAATCTTGCTTCATTTTTTTTCCTAATTATTATTCTTTTCAGGGCTTGATCTAATCCAACTGTAAAGGTAATCATAAGTTACTGTCAAGGTATGTACTAAGATACACAATATTTGTCAAACTAAATCTCAAGACTCAAGATCATAACCTTTCAAGAAATTAGTAAAGTTTATATAAATGGCAAAATAATACTTAGACAAATCTGAGACATTGGTCTAGGTAGATTGGATCATTCTTTTTTATTATTATTATTTTTTTATTTACCATTAATAGCTTATTTGCATTATAATTTTTTGAATTATATAATATTTAACTGCTTTTGACAAGTAAAAATTACAGAAATTTGACAATGTTATTTTCCCAGCAGAAATGAAGGTAAAAGAAGCTCACTCATTTTCAACTTAAAACGTGTGCCCTTAAGGCTCAGATTCTGTGACTGAAGGTCAACAACCAGTGTGTGCTGATCTGCACATTCAAATCAATCCCTACAGATAAGATTTACCAAGTAAGTGCAGATGAATAATTATCATATTTTTTGTAAATCAGTCTTCTATACAATGCTGAATTCATTATGCTTACCCACAAATTGTGCTCAAAATCTTTCAACCAGTAAAGCTGACAGTGGGCCATGTAGTTTATTATTGGATAACATAGCCCTCTTTCTTGATGAGGAAACTGAGAAAAATGTATTGTCTTGAAAGTGATTTTTCTTCATTTCAGTGTCCATAGATATTCTAGTATTTTATTATTATTATTATTATTATTTATTTATTTTAATTTTTATTTCATGATTAGCATCTTCATAAGTTTCAGTTTAAATTGTCCATCATAAAATTGGGGCAAAATACACCTCTAAAAAGTCACAAACCTTATGTTTTTATGAGAACATAATCTTAAAATAAAGCATGAAATTTTGGGTTATATATTGTAAAAGCTACTCTTTTTGTTATATCTAAATATAAGTGTTACATGATCAGAAGTTTCTGGGTCTTTTTCTCCTCAAATTAATCATATCAAATCATACTACACAACAACCAACTTTAAGCCCTTATTATTACATTTTTAGGCATTATGGGCATAAAAGACAACTGTAAGTATTGAATTTGTGCATACACAAACAAGAGGAACAGGAAGTGTAAAAAAGAGTGGATGTACTCAGTCCAATAAAGCCTTAAGAAAGTATTTCCTACAATCAAAGGGGAAAACCTATTCTGCATATTTGGGACTAATTTTTTAAAGAGTTGCATCACCCTGCTCAAACCCATACAGCATATAGCCTTTGGGCCTCCCATTTCAGCATAAAATCATCCCTGTCAGTAGGTTATTTCTCCATATTTAAGAAGAACAAAAGAAAACAACAACAAAAAAGTGCTTGAATGTAAAATGGAATATTTTTACTCTGAAAATGATTGTTTTTGTCAAATAAATTTCTTGTGTGGAAATAGCAACAGAAAAGCTACAGCATAGACAAAAATATCCAACTTGTTCTAGAGACAAGATGAGAATGCTAGAACCACCAACACATTATTCTGACTTTTTTCTTCCATTCAAAATGTCCTCTCTCATAGGGAACGTACACTGAAAGGCTCCCTGCTGGGTAGCTATCTTAACAACCGTTTTGTCATATTTGAGAGGGTATAAAATGTGTGAGTGCTATCACATGCATATACTTGAAGTTCTATTAAAATCTGTATTTCATTTAAAATCTGTCATAGCCTGGTTATAATCATTATTCTTCTGTACAGCTACAGGCTTTGAACAGTCTTCAACCATTACATCAATCACCTTAGTCAAATTATGTTTTCTTCATGTCCTTGCTGGTATAAAATGGTAGGATAAGCTTCCAAACACTAACATTTCAGAGTGTTGTCAAATACTGAGCATCAAAGTAATGATTCTGCAGGCTTGTCTGTGCTAGTTCAGGCATCTGGTGCATATATCAGAAGAGAGATGGCCTGAAGCTATTTTCTGTCACTTTTTAAAATATAGTGAATGGCTGAGAGGTCAGCCAATGAAATATTACAGAAACTACCTCAAGGCAAATCTTCACTTGTGTGGTATTAGTTGCACAGAGTAGAAGATGAGAATTAAACACCATCTGCTAAGGCTGAGCATGTATGTGCTGCTATCAGTCTACGAGTAAAAGTAGCTTAACTTCATTGTACAGAATCCTGTGAATATCCTGCAGGCAGAGTGATGCTGTAGGAAATGAGGGTCCTTAAAACAATAACAACAACTACCACTACCACCAACAATAAAAGTCTATTACTTTTCTTTTTTTTTTTTTTTTTTTTTTTTTTTTTTTTTTTTTTTTCCAGGACTGTTATGCTTTGGCAGTCTTAGCCAACATTACTCATTCACTGGTCTGTCTCCCTTCCAGATCCAGAATATCAAATCTCATCAGGGTATCATATATATTCATGAATAAAGCTTTGTTTTGTGATCATACTTTACATATATATATATATATAATGTATACCAAGGCAGGAAAGTAAGAATTAGAGTCACTAATAGATTTACAAAAGTTGAGGAAGTGAATAAAAGTGAAATTAGAAGAAAAAGAGAGAAAATAGTGTCTAATTGTTAAAACAACTCCTAAATTAGGAGAAATTAGTTGTATACACCTGGATGTTCTTGGGAAAAACAAACAAACAAACAAACAAAAAAACACACTTCATACATCCAACTCTAAGGTATAATAGCTTAAAACACAACCAAGAAACAAACAAACAAACAAGCAAACAAACACAATTGCAAATTGTTTTAACTAAACTGCAGAGGTATGTTTAGAGCTGGTTATAAACAAACAATATGAAAGCAATTTTGTAACAGGAATGCAATACCATTCCTGTATTATATTATGTGATTCCTGTATTATTTTATGTAAAATAAAATGTATAAAATGAGTGCTGTTCCTAGCTAATAAAAATGCTTTTGATTTTTAATACATATATTTTTACAAATAGCAATTGCTTTTCAAATTCTGTCCTTAATATTACTTCACTTTGTTATTGTATTGTTTTATATTGTTATTCACTTATTTTCAGATGAGCATGTACAAAATGACAAAATTTTATATTTTTGTTTTTCCCAAACTAGTGAAAAAATATCCAAATTCTGACATTTAATATTTTGTAAAATTTTGTTTTCCAAAAATATGTATGAGGTATCAACCCTCTTTCTCAAAATAACTTTTTTTCCTCTAATTTCCTAAAACAGATAGGAGAACCTAGAGAGTTTCACAGTATATCAGTTATCTTCCTTTCTTCCTTCTAAGGGTTTTTTTCCTAAAGAAAGTTAATTAATTCTGACACACACAGTGCTAGTAGCATAAATCACATACTTACCTTTGAAGGTCTTCAGTTACATGATGGGAAATCCTGTTCCAAGTATTTGCTGTTGTTTTTGTCTAATCAATGTTTAATGAGATCTCAGATATTTTGTTTTCTTTTCAAAATGCTTTGGAACAGTTTTGTTCTAAATGATTCTTTTTTTCCCTACACCAATGTGGAGTCCCCCACATGGGATATACAGTCTTTCACAAACTCATCAAGTGTGGGCTTCCTACAAGCAGCAGCTCTCCAAGAACTGTTTCAATACATGTCTGTACCATGGGGTCCATCTGTCACGAGCAAAATCCTCTAACATGGGTCCCCCACAGCTGTCACTTCCCCCCAGACCCCCTGCTCCTGCGTGGGCTCCTCTCCACGGGCTGCAGCTCCGACTCAGGGCCTCCTCCTGCAGGGGCTCACCATGGCCTGCAGCCTCCTCCAGGCCACATCCACCTGCTCCAGTCAGGCTCGTCCATAGACTGCAGCGTGGTACACCATGGGCTGCAAGGGAACAGCCTGCTCCACCATTGGCCTCACCACAGGCCGCAAGGGAACCTCTCCTCTGACATCTGGAGCACCTCCTCCTGCTCCTTCTTCACTGACCTTCGTGTTTGAGGGGTTGTTTCTCACTCCCATCTCTCCCAGATGTTGTTGTACAGCTTTTTTTTTTTGTTTTGTTTTTTCTTTTCTCCCCCCCCCCCCCCCCCCCCACCTTTTTAAAATATGCTCTCCCAGGGGCACATCCAACATCATTCATTGGCTCATCTCTGGCTGGTGGTGGGTCCCCTTTAGAGACAGCTGGAGTTGGCTCTGATCTGACATGGGGCAGCTGCTGGACTCCTCACAGAAGCCAACCCTGCAGCCTCCTGCTATTAAACCAGTGCCACACAAACCCAATACATTCACAGAAAATAATGCTGTATTAGAAAAATATTTGACTAATGCCAAAAAGTTTTCACAATGAAATTAGTAGGAGGGTAAGCCTAACTTGCATGAAAAACATTTGTCTCCCTGAAGACTTCCAATATTCTGAAAATGTAGGTCGATCAAGCTCAGCAGAAATGTTTATTGTTCTTATTCCTAAACTGTAGCTTTTTTTACTTATCACATGCTTTAGTTAGAATTCAATTTAACAGATGTAAGTGCAAATAAAATGTTTGAAGTATCAACATGTTTCTCTAAAATCATGGAGGAAGTCAATTCCGTTTGGTACAAAATTGGTAAAAGTTTCAAATGATAGCACAGTTCACAGAGCTAAGGATAATTATACAAATTTCTCACTACTTCTGCCAAATACATGCCAGCAGATCACAGGTGTTTGCCAAAAGAACAGGTGAAAATGAAATTGTGTTTGGTTTCACTATGTCTGTCACTAAAAGGTACTTGCCAAATGCACCTGTAAATCTGTTAGACTGATGACGCACACTGAATATGTTTTTGTCATATCTCTTGCTTCCTGTGGTTATGTCTAGACAGGGAAAATCTACATTTGTTATTTTAAAGCCTGCTCTTTTATAAATAGAATCCTAAATATATTTGGCTGGTCAGTCATTTAGGTGGAGGCAGTTTTACAGTCTGACAGCTAAAGGCAAGTTGACAGCAAGAAATACTTTAATGGAAATCTATTGAAAACGTTACTTTCTCTCAACACACCATTGAGAAAAACTCCACAGGAGCTGCAAAAGGAGCCGGTTGCCTACTATCAGCTAAAATTCTTGAACCACAGGAGCTAGAACAATAGCAAAACAATAAGACTTTGCTGTGGCTTGATGGTCCATACAAGTTTTGCCCAGTGTGATTGCAGGAGACATGAGAGGTTATATAGTACAGTGCCTTGTCTAAAAGATAAAATGGTCATTCATAAATCATGAGGTGTGACCTGTCACATCTCAGTACAGCCACATTACTGATGGGCTGACAGAGCACTTAAATTACCTAAAAGGCTTAAAGAAAACATCTTTATAGCAAAACTGTTACTTACTCCTAGAGAAGCTGTTTTATATAGAGGAAGAAAACAAATGACCATGGTTTTAACCTGATGGTAAGTGTTATATAAAGTCTTTATGCACTTATCTGAGTACTCTGTCTTCCTAGTAAAGCTATCTAGGAAAACAACAACAACTACAACAAAACAGTAGCAGGGTGTAATAAGAGGTTGTTTATTATTAATATTATTTTATTATTATTATTAAGGGTATATACCCTTGTATATGTGGTTATATTTATCTCTAAATAATATCAGAGAAAGACATCATTCTCAAGTTTTATGATACATAAGCATCTTTACAGAATTAAGTAGGAGATTTGCCTCAGCTTTGTAGACAAAAGAGGCCTGTTGCACTCAAGAAACAGAACAGACTGCAGACTAAGCAAGGTATAAATAGTGTTTTACTTGCCCCAAATCCAGCATAGGCACAACAAAATAGCATGTCCAGCAGCAGTGTGTAGGCATTTAGTGACATAGGTAAACATAAGTGTTTAAAAAACATATATTGACAAAGAAGCAAAGGAAAACTTGTGTTTTATTTGCACAAAAGGAGAACTGGAAAATATGTGCAAGTAGTAAAATCTGCAAGATAAAAACAGAGAGAAGAATCACAGAATCACAGAATTTCTAGGTTGAGAGACCTCAAGATCATCGAGTCCAACCTCTGAAGAAGTAGGAGAGATGCCTGACAAAATCAGAACCAGTCTTTTGTTTAGTTTTTGTTCCCAGAATAAGCTGAACTATATTAGAGGCAGATATGATCCTTACGTTTTTTCAGGAAAGGGACCAGGAGCATAAAAAAATATCTGGAATGAGAAAAGTGATGGGGAAGAAAGAGTTTGTTCACTTCAATTCTGTTATTTAGCATCAAGGAACTCTTAAGTCTGGCCAATTTGAATATGGTGAAGAACATGGCAAAGCCCACAGCCACCAGCAATGACTACACAGGTCTGCATCTGGTCTGTGGTATTTTGTACCCTCATCTGATATAGGATATAATCAGCAAGTAATAACAGCTTCAAAAAAAAAAAAAAATTAAAAATAGTGTTAACAATTGATGTAATGGGTGATATGTATTGTTATCTTCGGACTAGCAGTACTGTTTTGAACTTGGAAACTGAACTAATTTATCAGTTATCTCAACACTTCTACCACACTAATCTCTAATTCCCTAACTGATATATATCCATATTCAGTTGCATCATGTTTTGATGTCTAGGGGATAAATGTTAATACTTGAAATGACTTCCCTTGCCTTCCTTTATATTAATTTTAGAAAAATAGGCAACCTTAGGCGAAAATTTGTCTGATCTATCCTAGTTATCTACCTAGCTCTACAGATAAATTGTCCCATGGAGTGCATACCTCACTCAACTAAATATAAAACGAATACTAAAATAATCATTTCTCTAGTTTCTTTTAATTTATCACTCTACCTTTGAACATGAGTAGCAAAAACAGTAAGACAATACGATCTTCTGGCTTTCAGCTCACTTCTAGTTGCTGTGGGGGAAAGATCGTATTTCCAAGAGGCAATAGGTTCCTTCCTTCCTTCCTTCCTTCCTTCCTTCCTTCCTTCCTTCCTTCCTTCCTTCCTTCCTTCCTTCCTTCCTTCCTCCCTCCCTCCCTCCCTCCCTCCCTCCCTCCCTCCCTCCCTTCCTCTCTCCCTCTCTCCCTCCCTCCCTCCCTCCCTCCCTCCCTCCCTCCCTCCCTCCCTCCCTCCCTCCCTCCCTCCCTTCCTCTCTCCCTCTCTCCCTCCCTCCCTCCCTCCCTGTAGTGGGTTTACGTGGCAAGGTTTTGGTAGCAGGGAGCCATAGGGGTGGTTTCTGTGAGAAAGATCTAGAAGCTGCCCCATGTTTGGGAAGGGCCCCATTGTTTTCCAGATCCGAGCCAATAAGCGATGTTGTTTTGCGCCTCTGTGAGAGCATATTTAAGACAGGGAAAAAAACGCTGCGCCAGACAGCAGCCGGGGAGTGAGAGAACAGCCTTGCAGGTGCCAAGGTCAGTGTAGAGGGAGGGGGAGAGGTGCTCCAGGTGCCGGAGCAGAAGTCCCCTGCGGCCTGTCGTGAGGACCATGGTGAAGCAGGATGTCCCCCTGCAGCCCATGGAGTACCACGGTGGAGCAGGGTCCCACGGTGCAGCCCGTGGAGGAGACCACGGTGGAGCAGGTGGCCCTGCACCGATGGAGGCTGCCGCCTGTGGAAGACCCCTGCCGGAGCAGATTCTAGGCCGGACCTGTAGCCCATGGAGAGGAGCCCACGCAGGAGCAGGTGACCTGGCAGGAGCTGCTGCCCGTAAGGGAGCCAGGTTGGAGCAGTTTTCTCCTGAGGGATGGACCCCGTGGTATGGACCCATATCTGGAGCAGTTCTGGAAGAGCTGCTGCCTGTGGGAAGCCTACGCCGGATCAGTTCATCAAGGACTGCATCCCGTGGGTGGGACCCCACAGCACAGGGGACGAGAGTGACCGAGAAGGAGCAGCAGAGAAGAAGTGCCGTAGACTGACCATAACCCCCATTCCCTGTTCCCCTGAGCCGCTCGGGGGGAGGAGGCGGAAGAGGGTGGATGGGGGGGAAGGTGCTTTTTTTTTTTTTTTTTTTTTTTCCTTTGTTTTCTCATTTCTCTCGCTTGTTAGTAATAGGCAATAAATCTTACTATCTCCTTATGCCGAGTCTGTTTTGCCCGTTACAATAATTATTGCGTGATTTTCTCGTCCTTATCTCAACCCTTGAGCCCTTTTCACATATTTTCTCCTCATTCCTCTTTGAGGAGGGGGAGTGAGAGAGCGGCTGTGGTGGAGCTCGGCTGCCCACTCGAGCGGAACCATGACACTCCCTCTTAGGTTGAGAGTCAGAGACCAACTTTTTTCAGAGACCAACAGTTTCCAGCAACTGACAGAAAAGTAGAACAGATTTTTTCCCAGGAGTGAATCCAACTTTCTTTTCTCCTGCCTGCTGGAAGCTCATTACACCTGGCACATGCTCTGCAAATGAACCGCTTCCTTGTTGCCAGTTCTTTCAACCTGAGTTGGACTCAAAATGAAATATCTAGAATGCATCACTAAGAGTCATAGGACAAAAGTGGTGAACCAGAGTAAGATGTACTGTTATGGGAGCAGGAAGGCAGCAAGATGAAAATCAGCTGGGACTCTGAGTGAGAGTGCTCTTCACAAAGGCACGTCACAGTTTTTAGGAGGGTAAACAGCCCTCTGTTTAAAAAGTTATGAAAAACTGAAAAAGTTATGCTAATTATGGAGGAAACTAGTAGAAGCCAGGGACATGAAGAAAAAGCGTTATCCGTATCACTGAGTTATACAAGTAAAACTGGCTAAAGTTTTGATTATATACTCATGTGAAAACATAATCATACACACCCACATATGTGTGTGTACACACCCTGCTCTTTCAACAACTCAGAAACTTCTGTGCTGGGTATTTCAGGACTGATTCTGCAAAACCATTTGACCTTTCTGCCAGAGTCTATGAATATTTCCCTAAGTAAATACTCCACAACACATCCTAGGAATTTCATAACCATGGTGCTAAATGGACATATTCTTCATGGCTGTACCCTTTAGTGAAGGAGCCTAATTCCAGAAATGTAATGACCTGTTCTGAAAATCACCACAGGATTGAGGTTAATACTCACAAGAATAAATAAAAATGTCCCTATTTCAATCCACAAACTGAAAAGGCATATTTGTTTTGGAAAATAAATAAATAAATAAATAAAAATAAAAAATCTTTCTGAAATACTGATTTTTTCTGAACTTTCAAATGTAATAATTTTCCAGAGTTGTAGATTCACTTTCTATTATCTGTACTTGAAACAAGTAAGCAAAATGTGACAAATTAGACTTTCATTAAAACTATTCTGAATGCTTTTTGATGTGGAAACTTCACATGATTAATTAAACAGTACTAGAACTAGTAACTACTTTATGAAATTATATGGCATCTTTACAAGTATTCTGAGATTCCATTTCACATATTTAAACAAAAGAAAAATCATTTTCAGGGAACAAAAACAAACAACAACAAAAACACCAGAAAACATTCCTATTTTCTGATGAATCTGAGGTTGGTATTAGTCATGTGTCCCATAAGTGGACAGACATCACATGCTTCATATTATTTCTAGCACATGTTATTATCAAGGTTGTCAAATAGTTTAAAAATGAAACTACATCTTAATGAAAATTAAAAGCTGTCACTTGTGATACAAAATGTGTTGACAGAAAATATCCTGCAAACATACAATCTCCATTTAGAGCTAAAGGGTGTATGGAATTTGATTAGTAATGTATTTTACTTCTATAGCTATCCATTTGACAAAGAATCTATTAAAAATCCTTTTGGTGAGAATAAGCTATAAAAATCTACATGCTCCCTTAGTAAAGCACTATATTGCAATGGTTTGGCCTTCATACAGATGATTTTTCCTTTAAATATGCTGAACTAGCTAATTCAGTGTTGCAAAATTAGTAAGCCTTCAAATACTGTTTTGCAGTCATAGATATTTGAAGTCGCAATATCTGATAAGATCATTTTAGTAAATGTGAATAAGTTGATCTAACACAGATTCGGAGTAACCTGCAAAAGCAGGTTATTTCTTTATTATTTATTTCTTTTTAATAAAAACTCTCACAAAACCCATCTTCTGGGTGGAATTGGTTGTATTTAGACTGGATTGGAGAGGTACGGAGAGGAAGGATGACAGTATCTGAAACGACAGGACACAAATGGCTTCAGAATATGTATTCCACATATTTTCCACTTCAGTGAGAGAAAATGTTAAAGCTGACACTGCTGAGCTGTCAGCCAGAGTACCACTAGTTGTATCTACATTGAAAAAAAAAAAAAAAAAAAAGACCAGGAACAATTCAGAGGATGAGATGCCTGTCCATACATACTCTTTAACTATTAGCTTTTTCTCTGGCTATGGTTTGGACTCTTCCAAATAATTCTCTTCAAGTTGATATCTGATGTAGTTCTGTGTCTACACCATTGTTGGACTTATTCTCCAGAGACAAAGACAGACTTCGCATCCTTTACCCTATATTGCTCTCTAACACAGTCCCCAGAGACTTGGTACCATCACATACCTGTACTTGACTCCATCTACACCGAAAAGCACGCAATAAAATCTCTCTGTTTCTCACTACAAAAGTATTACTCTGATAGCCACGAATCTGTTCAAACATTATTTCAGTCACAATGCTCTGAATAACACACAAAAAATAATAGCACCTTGGGGACAGAGGTGCACAATTTAGGACAAGAGGACACTGAGAACAAAGAAGAAAAGACATGGCTAGCCTTCACCAGAGCCTAAGCAGAGTGGAAAGAAGGCAGATTCTGAAATCTGGTCTATAGGCCAGCTAATAAGCTCTGATCTTCTCTCTTTATTATTATTATTGTTGTTATTATTGTTATTATTTTGGTAGTACAGATATAGAATGTCAAACTAAACAGGTTTTCTAAGTAAAAACGTGCACAGGAGTATTGATAGCAGGACTACTTGCTTATAGTGCACTGGAAAAGAGGAGAAAAATGTTATTTAAACAAAAATAAAAGAACTAATTTGATGAATGACTGTTGACAGCATGACAAATCAATTAAAATTGTACAGGATGTGGTTGTCATCATTCAACTCAAAGAAAAGAGAATTTTCCTAAAAATGGAGATATAAAACCAAGTATCTGAAGAAGGATAGAGGCAAAAAGGAATGGGAAATATAACCAAGGCAAAAATGTTAGTTTTATGGAAAGCCAGCCTTGTAACAGTGACTTTTTATATGTTTATCAAAGAGAAATTAGAAGTGGAAAGGCTAGGAAACTTAGAAACAAGCCGTCTATATTGAAGCTATTTATTTCCTAGGAAACTTTGAAATACGCTGTATCTATACACATTTGGCTTTAAATAAAGTTAATGATGAAATGAAACTATGGTTTTTATGCATGGGTAGCATTGCACAAATAATATTTTCTACTTTTTGTCTTTTATTTTTCAGCAACAGTGAAGCTTCCATTTTCTGCCTAGTCTAGGCAGCTTCTGTGGTTTAACCCAGCAGGCAACTAAGCACCACACAACTGTTTGCTCACCCTCCCTCAGAGTGAGGTGGGGGAATGGGTTGAGATAAGGTCAGTTTAATCGTACAGAAAAGGAATGGAGACGTTGTTGTTATTGTTATTATTACTTTATCTCTAAATAAAACAAGTGATGTATAATGCAATTGCTTACCACCCCACTGACTGAGGCCCAGACAGTCCTTGAGCTACAGTGCCCCCATGCCACCTGTACTGGCCAACTCCCCCAAGTTTTATTGTACAGCATGATATCATGTAGTATGTGTTGAACATCCCTTCAGGCACCTTGATTCAGCTATCCTTGTTGTGTGCCCTCACAGCTTCTTGTGCATCCTTAGCCTCCTCATTGGCAGGGCAGTATGAGAAGCTGAAAAGACTTAGTAGTTTAAGCACTGCTCAGTAACAACTAAACCATCAGTGTGTTAACAGCATTATTCTCATCCTAAATCCAAAATAAAGTTACTAGGTAGAAAGTTAACTCTATCCCAGCTGAAACCGGGTCAGCAGTGCAGCCTCTTCATAGGGCACTAGGAGCAGCCTTTACCCAGTGATCATGTTTGTGTTGAGGCAGCACACAGGGACCATTGTGGGTATCTTTCTGGGGTGCTCTCTTGTCAGCAAGTGCATTGTCAGGGTGTCACGAGCAGTATGGAGATACATAAAACTGGCACAGCCACATCTCATAGGAGAGAAGCTTCCATAACTGGGGAGCTTTCCCCTGAGAAAAGAAATAAACAAACAAAAAACACATGTTGTTGTTAATTTTCTTTACAATTAATCCTGTATAACATCCATTCCTGTGAGATTTAAAGATGGATGGAGAAAAAAAAAATCTTTAAATTGTTGATTTCACAATCCTCGTGATTTAAGAAGGAAGTCGTTTGCTAGGATAATATTATCCTTTAAAACTTTTGTCATTTGAGGCTGACATTTTGTGAGAACAGCTCCAAAAAATGTTTTACTAACTAATCACAGACCAACAGGACCTTCAAATAAGAATTTTCATGAGCTCTCACATCTGTTGGAGAAATTGATCCTGGCTTTCCTTCTAGGTCTATGAAATATACTTTCTCATGTCTGAAGAGAGCAAAATGAGTTCAATATTATATCTATAATAGTGATATTGATGATCACTTTCACTATCACAAAAATATTTGAGTTGTGCATTGACCTCTGTACAATATATATGTCATATAAATGAGACAGACTGATTCCAAGAAATCATTGCTTTGCATTGAGGACTTTAAAGTCAGTTGTAATTGCCATGTTGGTACATTAAAATAATGCCTAGTTTGGAAGTTATTAATTATTAATTAATACATTATTAACACATTATTAATAACTTGTTTTCATGATACTACAAGCACATTTTCCTGTTCCTATATTGTCTTTATGTGACTTCTAGCAGAGATTGTGCATCCAGACTGATAGAAAAAGGAAAGCAGTTGCCTTCTATGTTACTGTCGTCACTTACAACTCATTTTGTCATTCAACAATGTACTCTAAGGGGAAGCATATACTCCTTTTTGAACTATAGCTTAATTTATGCATGAATATCCAAGCTCTATATTGGGCTTGGAGAAACTGATGAAAATAGTAGATGATAGCTGTCTGTTAGCTCTGACACTCATGCTTTGCTAATTTCTGTAACTAACAGAAGCTAATAGAATTTTGAATCCACAGTAAGTTTTAGTGTGGTGTGTGAACTTCCCTGCATATTTAAAAGCCATTACAGTTGTCACACTATTTGACACTCTTATAGTCACATTTTACAAGTATTATGTCTAAAGCTAATGCCATGTTGAACCTTTGTTATTCTTATCTGTTACTTTAAACCATGAAGCTCCTCATAAACTAAATTAATCTTGAAGATTTTTTAATTTATACCAGTGACCAAGCAGTTGAGTAAACTGTCTCATCACCTCAAAGGTTTTATAATGAGATTGTTAGAAATGGCTCATTCTTCAAAATAGAATTAAATAAAAAAATAGGATTTATTAAAAGAATAGAGGTAAACAAACAGTGCTGGGTGCACCAGGAGTCTCCGCTCCACCAGGACGCACACCAGTTACATCAAGTAGCTGATTTTTATGCTCCTAGACTAATACATATTCATTACTACTTCTAAAAAAACCAGGTTATTATAATTAGCTTCCGGGGTCCAGTCCCTCCTACTGGAGCATGTGCATCAGTCTCCGGTGGTCCCTCTGGGGGTCTCTAGGGGTCTTTCATGCTGAAGGCTCGTAGTCTTCCTCTCCAAGTTTTTTTTTTTCTCGTCTTTCCTCTTTGTACTCCCTTGGCACCATATCAGGTTTATAGAACATCCCCTGCAGGTCTTGTCTCCCAGCTGTCCTTCAGCTTCTTTTTTCTTCTTCTTAATCTCTTGGCCACCTGGCCAGATATCAGAGGCCTGCATAGTATCCCGTAACAGTCACTAGTGTTTATCAGTTGTTCTGAAACCCCCAGACATCAAAGACTTCATACAAACACAAATAGCTTTGTTATTGACACTTCACGAGTAATTAAAACATTCTTCACCAGCCATTCACAGGGACAGTCACACCTATAGCAGTGTTAAATTAATCTCGAAGAAGACAGAAAAAAGGCTGTAACTGTTAGAAATAGAAGTCCGGAATAACGAAAGCAAACAAGTTCATAAATTTGAGGAGTATTTTCTGAAGACTTGATAAATTGACTAGAATGAGGGGGAGACTGGGACACACTGCATCTGTGGTTCAAGAATTAAATTGCCAGTTCAGGGCCCAGAGGCAGACAGGACTGTTCTTTATGGACACGAATTGTTAAAACATTCCTAACAAAATCAATCCACTATTCCTATTTTAATAGCCAATATATATTCAAAGAATGAAAAATAAGGTAATTCTCTTTTTTTACCACAATGATATATGGTGAATTTAGACATGTAAAAAAAATAAAATAAAAAAAATAAATAAAAATAAATAAATTAAAAAAGGAATAGAAATAGGGAAATTCTGGGAAACATGAGAAAGAATTGCTATGCTTCAAAGTTGTTTGAGCCAAGATGACTTGAAATCATTCACATTTTACATGGGCTGGAGGACATCTACATTTGATTTCTATTCAAATTTTTGCTGTGTTGTGCTTTGGACTATTGTCTGTTTGTCTGTTTGTCCTGCATAAGAGACAGTTTGCCTGCAAGTTTCAATCTATTTCCACTTAAAAAAAAATTGTGAAAATCAGTTCACACAGAATAAGTTTGTTGTTACAGTAAATCCAGAATGATTAAAAGTAAACAATCGAATCCCTGTTTTGTTGTTGGTGTCATTGTTATTGATGATGATGAGATATTATTTAATTTAGCTTAAATAATTAAATATTATAATATTTTTATATTAAATTTATATATATATATGCTAAGCGATGAGATTCACATACTTTGTGTTCAAGCCTTCTTTTTATTACATCACTCTTTTTGCTTGTTTGAATTTCATATTTCCTTGAAAGCACAAATGGCTATCAGACATTGTACTGGGTCTGGCTGGAATGTTAACTTTCCCTGAAGCAGCCCATACAGTGCTGTGCTCTTCACTTGTAGCTAGGACAGCAGTGTTATCACACCAGTGTTGTGTCTACTGTTGAGCAGTGCTGGCACAGCATCGGGACTCTCTCTAACCCTCCTAGGGGGTGGGCAAAAAAGTGAGAAGAGAAACATCACCAGGGCAACTGACCTAAACCAACCAAAGGGATATTCCATACCACATCACACTCAGCAATAAAAGGTGGAAACAGGAGGAAGAAGGGAGGGGTGGGCTCTCGTGAAAATGTCAGTCCTCCTCCCAAACACCGGCTACGTGCGTTGAGGCCCTGCTTCAAGGACGTGGTCAATCATCGCTCATTTGTGGGAAGTAGAGAGTAATTTCTTTCCTTTGCACTTCCACATAGTCTTTATTTGTTTTGTTTGTTTTCCTCACTTTTTCCCTTTCCCCTTCCCTTTTCCCCTTTTCCTTTTTTTTTTTTTTTTTCATTTTGTTAAATTGTTTAGTTAATAATTATCTTTCCTTAATTATTATTATTATTTATTATTATTATTATTATTTACCTTTAATTAAATTATCCTTATCTCAACTCATGAATTGTTCTTTACTTCTTCCCCTCCTCATCCAAGGAGGGGGAGTGAGAGAGCGGTTGTGGTGCTTTGCCACCTAGCACGGTAAAACCACCACAGACATTCAAGTGAATGCAAAGGTCATCACTCTTGAGAGGTAAGTTGGTAGCTTAAGATTTTCCAATTGATTTCTCTGTATTATTACTGTCTGATGTGCTGGTAGTTATTGAAATATATAATGATACAATATTTTTATTGTGAATATTGTTTATGTATATTTTATTTTTTCTAACCCAAGCTGAAATTAAATTTTATATTAATTTTCTTTGTTTTCTCAAGGTATTTTAAGTCAAGGATTTCTAACTATACATACACATTTTCATGAAATTAAACTTTTTTCTTTTTTTTTTCCATAGACAATAAAATGATGTGTGAACAATATAGGAAAGTTCTTTATTTTAATATTAAGATAAAATTATGTTTTGAACATAATAGGATCTGTGTAATCATATTAGTTCATAAGTTTGAGGATCTTGATCTTGCTTTAGAAAGCTCCTCTAGAATTTCATCCCATATTTTAAATATGTAATTTGATTGTAATTTGAAATCCCCAACTACTTACTTATTCTGATGTGTGCAACAGATAACCATTTTTATCTAGAAGTAAACAAAATGCTTCATGTTACGTTGTAAACTATGGCCTCATTGTAAAAAAATGTGCCTCATTGTACACAGCACCTCATGGAGCAGACCGCAGGACTTCGCTAGCACACAGTCCCTTTGATTCTGACATGCCATCCGTTATAACTGAGAGGCCTGGTTGTATCCCTTTACCCCTTTGACTCTAGTTTAAAGCCCTATCCAGCACCCTTGCTAACTCCTGGGCAAAAATCCTTTCCCCCTCTGAGGGAGGTGCATCCCATCTGGTGCCAGCAGGCCCAGTTATGCATAGACCTTCCCGAGATCAACAAACCCAAAGTTGTACCGGTGGAACCAGTCTCAGAGCCATGTACTGATGAGCCGAGTCTGCCTGTCAACATTGAGCCCTGCTATGAGAAGGACAGGAGTAAACATGACCTGTGCCCCTGATCCTTTAAGCAGTCACCCCAAAACCCTAAAGTCCCTTCTGATTGCCCTTGGACTTCTCCTTGCTACTTTGTCATTACCAGCCTGAAAAACTAGTAACAGGTAGTAGTCAGAGGGCTGTACCAGGTGAGTGACTTTCCTAGCAATATCTCTTACCATAGCCCCAGGGAGGCAGCAGAATGAGGGAACTTTTGTCTTTTGTGTAGTGGCTGCTTGGTGGGATAAGGAAACCTTTGTTACTTGTGTGTTACTCTTGAATTTGTCTAACGAAGGGTAGAGTATGCTTCCATCAGTCGATTTCCCTCTCTGACTCCCTCATGCTCCTCAGCCTACTCACCTCCTCCCAAAGCTTCGACATCTAGCTGAGCAATTCTTCAACCTGGGCACACCTCCCACAGGCATACCCACTGCTGCTGCTGTCAGATACCAACAGAAGACTCAGGCACACCCTGCAGCCCAAGACCTGGATGGCTGCGTGTTTCCCTGAGAACTCTGTCTGGGTAGCCACATGGGTAGCTGTGTCTGGAGAGGCCACAAGAAATGCAGAGACCGTGGCTTTCTGCCAGGTGGATACCATGGCTGGGCTCTTCACGAGCAGTTTATAATCACCATTAGAAAAGAACAGAAAAGAGCAGTGAGAGCACTTTCCCTGCCTGCACCAACTGCCACACCATGCCCTGTTTGCCAATGCTGTTCACTGCGCTCCTGGTCACTGGCACTCCCTAGGGGCTGCCTTTGAACAGAAAGGCCAGGAAGGGGGCACTGCTGGCTCTGCCCACACCTTGTCAGCCTCTCTCGTGAGAGCTGCCAGGTCCTGGTGGTTCGCTCAGCTGCCTCAAGTGGCCTCAGTGCCAGAAAAAAAGCCCTGACCACCTCAATCACCTGTTCTGCTGCAGAATGCATCTGTCCCAGAGCCAATTGCCTTGCAAATATATAACTGGGTTATTTTGTGTAATTTAATTCTGTGTTCCACAGATTTTTAAAATAAATCCACAGTGAAATTCAGGAAAAAAATATTGCATTTTCATTTTTCAGAAAATGCTTTAAAAGTTACTTCATACAAATGTTTCTTGTAATGACCCAGAAAACCTACAAAATGAAAGTAAGAAAGAAAATGAAGAAAGGAAGGAAGGAAGGAAGGAAGGAAGGAAGGAAGGAAGGAAGGAAGGAAGGAAGGAAGGAAGGAAGGAAGGAAGGAAGGAAGGAAGGAAGGAAGGAAGGAAAAGAAGAAAGAAAGAAAGAAAGAAAGAAAGAAAGAAAGAAAGAAAGAAAGAAAGAAAGAAAGAAAGAAAGAAAGAAAGAAAGAAAGAAAGAAAGAAAGAAAGACTAACAGAAAAGAGAAAGTCATAGAATCACAGAACTGTAGAATGGTTTGGGTTGGAAGAGACCCTTTTTAATCATAGAATCATAGAATAGAATCATAGAATCATAAAGACTGGAAGAGACCTTCAAGATCTTATGGCACCACCATCACCCTACTACCAATATCACCCATTAAACCATGTGCTGAAGTGCCAGGTCCTACATTTCCTTGAACACCCCCATGGATGGTGACTCTACCACCTACCTGGGCAACCTGTTACAATGCCTGACTACTTATTCTGAGAATAAATGTCTCCTAATTTCTAACCTAAACCTTCCCTGGAGCAACTTGAGGCCAATCCCTCTAGTCCTAGTTCTCTAGTCACTAGTTCTCTGTGAGAAGAGGCCGACCCCCAGCTCCGCACACCTTCCTTTCAGGTAGCTGTAGAGAGCAAGAAGGTCTCTCCTGAGCCTTATCTTCTCCAGACTAAACAACCCCAGTTCCCTCAGCTGCTCCTCATAGGACATGTGTTCCTGACCCTTCACCAGCTTTGTAGCCCTTCTCTGGACACATTCCAGGGCCTCAATGTCCTTCTTGCACTGATGGAGCCAAAGCTGAACATAGTACTCAAGGTGCAGCCTCACCAGAGCTGAGTACAGGGGGACAATCACCTCCCTGGTCCTGCTGGCGGCACCATTCCTGATACAAGCCAGGATGCTGTTTGCTTTCTTGATCATCTGATTCCAATCCCCCTACCATGGGCAGGGATGAATCCCACTAGATCATGTTGCTCAAAGCTCCATCCAGCCTGGGTTGAACACTTCCAGGGATGGGGTATCCACAGCTTCTATGGGTAACCTGTTCCATTGCCTCACCACTCTGAGTAAAAGAAATTTTCCAAATTTACAATCTAAATCCACCCTCTTTTAGTTTAAAACAATTATTCCTTGTCCTATCACTACACTCCCAAATTATATATGACTGTGCTTGCATAAGAAAAAAAGAATATATACATATTACATATATATATATTTATCGTTCAGACTAGGATTGAGCCTCACTTTCTAGACATCTAGTTATTAGCTAGGCACTTTAGCAAGTATACACTTAAAAGTTATTATATTCAGTACAGACGTAGTCAATACAGCCAATGGATCTCAGTTCAGCAGCCTAAAAATAGGACTGGGTACCATTTGAGACTCTCTAAGATATCTGGGGTTTTTACATGGAGCTGTAAGATATGGCACAGGATCTACAGAGTACCTTTATCATTCAAAATTGGCAAGTGGATGCCAGGATGTCATCTCAAATATCATTGCACAACCTTATGGACAACTAGGATTAGACGAGATGAACTGAGTATACTAATTAATCATAAAGAATGAAAGCATAATCAGTACACTTTGCAAATCTGTAGATACCTGAATTAGATATCTGCAACATAAGGCCGAATAACTAAATGCCAAAAATCCCTGATAGATTATTCCTGAATATAACAATAATTTATGCACTTAGTTTACAGATAGATCTCTGTTTTGGTGCCTATAACCTGGAGCTGAATCCCTCCTTTAAATCTGAACATATCAAGTCAGTTGCATATCTAGAAAATATATTAGATAAGCAGCATCACAGAAATAATTAATTCATTTTACTATCTATAAAAGAAATCTACATGCCAAACTCTGATATATGCATCCATACTGAAGACATCTACAGTTCTTATTCTTGGTATTCATTCCATCTGCGCAAGCACAGGTGACTGGTGGAAACTGATCTGTTCTAGGTCTTGCCATTGACTCTGGTTGCAAAACAGAAAGATAGAGATATTCAGGTTCCCTAAGTGTTTTGATATCTCTTGGTATTGCAGGTGGCACTAAATATCTATATTTATGCAACTGAACTGTTCATATAATCACAATACATGATTATTTCTAAGCAAATGCTAAATTTCATTATTTCAGGAGTGATATTTTTAGCCACATACTTGTCTATAATTTTAGATACAGCTTCTACTGCTGAGTATTTGTAGCAATATGAAGCTTGATACCATGTAGTTCCCAGGTCTCTCCTCCTGCACCCATACAAGTCATGAAACTCACTGTGATTCAGCAGTTCCTTAGAGAAGGAACCTCCTTATTAAGTTCCTTATAGTCTAGAAGATGAGGAATACATACTACATGTTCCTGTGGATTTTGATTTGTTTACATCCTGCTGTTCACCTCTGCAGTGCTTTAAATCATTAAAGCATTAGCTGTCTATCTTAATCTGAAAGGAAGCACACTTAGTAATTTATTTAGCATTAGTCTGAAAAAGGGACTTCTCTATCATCTTTCTTTCAAGGTGATATAAATGTTCCATGTTTCTTGCTTTTTTTGTTGTTGTTTTGGTTTGGTTTTGATACCTGATAGTTCATCACATATATATATATTTTTTTTTTCTCTGTGAACAATGTAATTTATTGAGACTGAATTTGAATCTACATAGTTTCATTTGCTAGTAGTCTCCCACTGCTATCAGACAATACACAAAATATAATTTCACTTTCACAGCTGGCAATAAAATCTATGATAGATTTTAGAAGCACTGAATATATTAGGAATGAATGTAGGACATTTTTCTCTTCACACATTCAGAGAATGTGTTCTGAATCTATGAGAAATCTTTACATAAATAATGTATAATTTTCACAAAAATAAGGTAGAAGATTTTCCTTTTAAATTCAATTAAACAGCTTTTGTTACACAGCAAGAGAGGGTCACTGACTCTCACCAGCTGAGCCAGATGCTTGAGGGAATATTTCTAGTCAGCTCACAAATTGACTCTCAGAGGTGTAGGCAAGAAAATCACCGCAGAAAGAGTGAATAGCCAATATAGCTCACCATGACACTTAAAATTGCAAATAGTGGCAAATTATGTTACCAAAGCACCCAACTTGTCACTTGATTGTAACCAAGTACAGGATACACTACTGAAAATAAACACACATATGTGATTTGATCCAATCTCAGGTGTCATTAGTTGGGGAATTCAGGGTCTTGTGTTGCTTTAGCGGAAGACTTCTTAGTGTTAGGTCAGAGGTTGGACTCAGTGATCTTGGAGATCTCTTCCATCCTAGATGATTCTGTGATTCTGTGATTCTCAAGTAACAAATTCTATGTTACAAGGTCAGCTTTTTCTAAGTTCCTTTGTTCCTTTCCTGGCAGCTCTTCATTGGGTTGTTGGGAGCTTGTAATAGATTTGAATAACAATGCCTCCCATTCATTATATAAAATCTGTTTGTGATCTCTGAAGTGCTGCAAAAAGAAATCTCTGCATACCACAGAGAAGAGAGAAGATGATGAGACAAGAGAAAAGAAAGAAGGACAATGAATGGCTTAGACCTAATAACTTCAGTGAGATGATCTCAAAGCAATTATCTGCTTAATTCAGAATAAAAACTCGATTTATATCTAAAAATACTGTCAAAGACCACATCCTACTGATCATCCAGATGTTGCTTTCCTCCAGCAGAAAATGTAATTCTTCAATTTTATATAAATAATTTATGAATTGAAAGAGAGGTTACGGGAAGAATTCAGCCCCACTCACTTTTTATGTTAGTCTGATTTAAGCAGAATGTGTTATCTAAGGTTTTCTATTATCTATGGCTGCCTAATCTTTGATGCATGCAATATTTTTTAGTCTTGTAAATAAAGTTCTCTTGTCACTTAATCACAGTTTGCTAGATAAGCTCATAAACATTCTTTTCTAAACCAGTGGATGACTAAGAGCAACTTTGATTTAAAGATAGGCCAAAAGAGACAAAATTCTACTTTAATTCCTGGAAAAAAAATGCATTAGAGATGCTTAAACCATTCTTTAAATCACAGAATCACAGAATTTCTAGGTTGGAAGAGACCTCTAGATCATCAAGTGCAACCTCTGACCTAACACTAACAAGTCCTCCACTAAACCATATCACTAAGCTAATATCACTAACAAATAAATGTCATTATTAAAGTAAATGCATGAAACTGTCATTTCCTTATATGCAGTTGCATATAAATAATATGGGCTTATGGGCTGGCTGCTGAGTGGGCAGGGGACTTGGTGACAGGATATAGAAAAGGTCAGAGTACTCAGTGCCTTCTTCACCTCATTTTTTCCTATAGGATGACCTGTTGGCTATAGGAATCCCAGGTCCCTGAGACCAATTAGAGATCCCAAAGCAAATAAAAATTACTCTTGGTAGAGAAAGTTAAGGAAACTTTAAACAAATTGCACATAAACAGATCTATCCACAAGTGCTAAGGAAGCTGACCTCTACACTGCAAAGCCTTTCGTGATAAACTACGAAAAGTCATGGTAACTTAGGTAAGCTCCTGAGTACAGGAAGGAAACAAATGTTGCTCCTATATTCAAGAATGTCAAAGAGAATGATCCAGGAAACTTGATTCCTGACAACACTTGTCGTGGTTCCGCTCGTAAACCCACTACAACACTGTAGAGTAAATGATCCTGAAATCATTTTAAAGGAAGTGAAGTCCAAGAAGGTGAATGGAAGTAGTCAGCATGGATTTACACAGGGTAAATCATACATGGCCAACCTGACAGTGTTTTACCATGAACTGATTGCTCAATGCTTGAGGGAAAAGTAATGAGCATTGTTTCTATCAACCTAAGCAAGAATTTTAAAACTGTCACATATAACAACTTCCTAGCCAAACTGAAGAACTACCTGATCGATAAGTGGACAGTGAGGCGGACTGAAAATCAGCTGAATTTCCACGCTCAAAGAATTGTATCAGCAGCATGGCCCAACAGGAGGTCAGACACTAATGGAATACCCTGAAGTCAATAATGGAGACAATACATTTATGCTTTTATTAAGGATCTAGATGATGGGACAGAGTACATATTCAGCAAGGCTGCAGATGATACAAAACTGGAAAGATCAGTTCATGCACCAAATAGTTATACTACCATTCAAAAAAATCTTGACAAGTTTGAGAAGTAGGCTTAACAGGAATCTCATGAAAGTTCAAAAAAAAAAAAAAAAAAAGTGCAAAGAACTAAAGAACTTGTCAGGCTCTTTGCTTGAATTTATCTTGGCCTGCCTGACTTACTTTTCCAAAAAGTAAGGCTTTTATTTATTTATTTATTCTTTTCTTTTTACGATTTACTTCCTTTAATTATCTGTTTATTGATAATTCCACTCCAGTAGGTAACTACCCAGTGTGCCTCTTATAAATTCAAGCTTTGTTTACACTGCATTTTGAGAGTAGACCTAAGACTTCTGAACATGCTAAACACACTTGTCTTCCATGTATAAGCTGATCCTTCAGTTGGAGACACTGGCAGTCAGTGTACATGCTCTAAAATGCGTAAGTCCTTGTTATACCTGAATATGTTCAATGTAAAAACTTCCTATCAAGTACAGACACCATGGGCTGGCTTGGTGGACCACAAAAATCTTCTGTCTGTGTGTCTAGAAGACTGACAAGAGGTAGAGAAAATTTTATTTATGACTGATCTACAGTCTATTCTTTCAGACGTTATTACCACTGGTAGAGTTTCCACATTGGTAAGTTACTGTAACACAGATATGAGTATCTTAATCATCAAAGATGAATATGCCTGAATATTTCATCTTTCTTGTGCATATTTTGTTCTTTGCTCTTTATTTTGGAAATTCTTACATGAGGCACAATTCACATGTTTTTGTGTGCCCCCTGAGAGCAGATACACAAGTCTCTGCCCCTTTTATGATCACAATGTGGACATACTTTTGTAAAATGATTATATTGTGTTTGGCTATGTCATCACAGTGTTACAGAGCGTTAATTCTAAGAGGTTAAAAAGAGGCTACACTTGGAACCAAGGCAAACTAATAATAATTATATCCTAATCAATATATTTATGACTTACAGATGTTACAGTCCTCTGTTTTTGCCACGTAGCAGTTAAGAATAAAGTGCAGATCAGATAAATGTTTTTTACACATGAAAACAACATCATACCAGGGATATCAACATTAAATAAAACACCAAAAGTTAAGTAGTATTTATTAAAGGAATACAACCTTAGAAGTTAAGTGTTTCAGAACTAACAAAGAGCAGGTATCCAATACACGTAAAATAGAGAAAAAAGGTAAATCAAATGTGTAACAACCTTAAAGGTAACAACCTTTCCTTTAATGGTAGTCTTACATTTTCTCTATTTTCTTTCTCATTCTCTTAAGAATTCATTCTTGGTTAAAAATAATTATTTTATTAGACTACGAAGACTAAGAAGGAAAAAAAAAGGGACTTTGGAGTGCTTTTTTTTTTTTTTTTTTTTTGGTCCCACAAAAATGCAAAATGTGATGAAAAACAAAAAAAAAAAAGCAATAAATTGGTCAAAACTGCGGGAAAAGTAGATGAGATTATTGTAATTCAGATACAACATTCAGATACTACACTCATGGTATGATACTTTTGTGAACCTTTTTGTTACCTTGCCCATTATTTCTATTGATGTTATTGTTAACTGTTGATAAGTAACAATAACAATAATAATAATACAGAGATTAAGCAAAACAAATATCATTATCTCTAGGTAGGCAGTACTGTTTCTGTATATATTCAATATTACACCTTAATTTAATCACAGAATGGCTCATGTTGAAAGGGACCTTAAAAATCATCTAGTTGTGCCCCTTCCCCCAGGGAGGGGTGCTGTCCTCACTTCCGTCAGGATTTTTGTCCTGATCCTGACACATCAACTCAGCCTAGAGAATAAATGCTTCTGAGGAGACCTCATTTTGATCTTTCAATACTGAGTTAACTGTGTTCAGGTGAACCCTGTTTCTTTTGAGCAGCTCTCATTTGTTGCAATGGATTTTATAGTTGTAGGATACAAATTTCTGAGTGTGATAGCAGCACTGTGCAGGGCTGTGATGCAAGGAACTTAGCTGTTTCTTTTAACATAATGATTGAGGACACATAACCACTTGGATTCTGTCCCTTCCACCTGACACTAAACATCCCAAGTTTCTAGGTTGCACTTTCTTGGGAATCTTTGTCCTTCCCCTACTCAAGCACAGCCTTTGGTCATTCTTTCCTCTGTATGATGTGAGCTTGGGCTCTTGACCTTGCCAGATCTCTGCAAAAATATTTTCACTTTCCTACTAATGCTATGCAGTTATGCTAACACATCTTTCCTGATGTTACACAGCATGATCAACTATTCTCTTAGTTCTTTCCACTTCTGACTTAGTAGTTTCACTAAAGCATACTTCATGCAGGTGAAGCTACTGTCAAGCTATTGTCCAAGCTCTCACCTAAGAAAATAACATCAAACACCCTGCAGCTGAAAACCTGATGACTACATACCCCTTAGAAGGCCCTCTTAAGGCCTCTAATAATCTTAGATTCACATCAGCTGGACCATGTCCTTTTGTATGTTAACACCTTACATGTGTTCATGCAGGATTTCTGGGTCTTCTGCATTACTACACTGTTGTATGGACTACCTAGCACCCATTTTCATGATGTACTAGGAGTACTTGTGGCTTGCTGATATTCTTCCCTATAAGTTAAATAGGAATCAGATCACAAGTTTTCTTTGCTCTAAGACAGTTCTTGCTTGGTAGTCAACTACTGCAGTGTCCTTTGATTCTCAAATCATTTGAGTTTGGAATGTTGTGATTTCATTTGGAGAAAGCAGCAACTGCATCTGTTCATTTGGAGTACATGTACTGGGCGCTGGTGAAATATGAAAGGGAAAGTACCTATATTGAAAGATATCTCAATGACTAGCTGATGCTATGCCAAAGACAATGTGTTTGCATAAGAATTTTCTATGTCTTATTTTATTGCAAAGTTGTCTGATTTATGCCATTCTATGATTATTTGCCATCTATAAGAACAGAGAATTTGTACTCTATAGGCACTATGGATAAGTAGTAGCAAGGAGATCTACATTTATTCTGAATTAGGCTTTAATATGTGTAAGTATGCAGAGAGTGAAGGAATTGGTGAATAATTAAGTAATGGTTCTTCTTTAATGCCTAAAAGTACTTGTCTGACTTTGACTCAGAATAATTTGCAGTTTCTATCTCAAACTCTGTATATCCTGTAGCAAAGTTAGCAATGTTCATTTGAATAATCTGATGTTGGATTTACAGTCATCTCTGGTTGTTATTGATTAAACATTTGATTAAACCCATTTGAATGTGTATGTTCCTGACTTTCATGAATCAATTAATTCAGACAGAATGAGCCATTTTCAATTCAGAGAAACTAATTTCCAGTCTGTTGATTTGTTTTTATACAAAGAATTTTGAATACTAGTGTGCAGCTATGCAAAAATTATGACTTTTTTTTGGATGTTCATAGATTACAACTGAATGTTTAAAACTATATAAACCATAAATCATATTGCAATGTTTTTTGTTACAGCCAGTGGCTTATCAAAGCCCCACTGGACAGTAATGCAGTATTCCAAGTACCATAGTTCTGATTTTTCCAGTCACTGTCCTGATATTTACTATCTTCTCTGTGAGTAAGTATGTAAAAATATTGCCCTTATGAAGTCCACAAAAAACACCACGTATTTTAAACAAATTAATTCTAAAACAAATTATTTATTTATATTATAGGGGAATTATGATTGCATATAGCAGATAGAGAACAAATATTATTCTTCAATGCAAGTAACATATTTTGAATTCTTTAAACAGACTTATTGTATAAGTTGTATCTAATTTAAAATATCTGTAAACAGATTATCTGCATTTTTACTTGAGTTCTGTGTGAGATTGTCGTGGTTTAACCCAGCCAGCAGCTAAACACCATGCAGCCGTTCGCTCACCCTCCCCCCTCCCTCTCTGGGACGGGGGAGAGAAATGGAAAGTGAAGCCCGTGAGTTGAGATAAAGACAGTTTAATAAGACAGGAAAATAATAATAACAATAACAATAATAATAATAGTACTACTACTAATAATATGTACAAACAAGTGATGCACAATGCAATTGCTCACCACCCGCTGACCGATGCCCAGCCTAACCCCGAGCAGTCCGGCCCCCTCCCCCCGGCTAGCCACCCCTATATATTGTTTAGCATGACGTCAGATGGTATGGAATACCCCTTTGGCTAGTTTGGGTCACCTGTCCTGGGTCTGTCCCCTCCCAGCTCTTACTGCACCCCCAGCCTGCCTGTTGGCAGGACAGA
Organism: Aythya fuligula; assembly: GCF_009819795.1. Lineage (NCBI taxonomy): Eukaryota > Metazoa > Chordata > Aves > Anseriformes > Anatidae > Aythya > Aythya fuligula. The sequence goes on from NC_045559.1 coordinate 156,665,102, forward strand.
GCAAAAGGCTGAGATGTCCTTGGCTTGGTATAAGCACTGCTCTGCAACAATTAAAACATCGGGGTGTTTTAATTGACACCTAATTACCTAATGACATTACCTAATGCATGTATTTAATCAGCAATGCATAACCTCAGCTGTAGGTAAGCTATATACTCCTAGTTTCAAAGCATTTATGAATGACATAATCACATGTCATTTATGAATGACATAATCATTTGCATTCTGCAAGTTTTGTTGTCACTTTAAAAGGCTCACTAGCAACTCTTTCCCACTTTATTGAGAGGGAAAGAAAAAAAAAATAACCTCGCCCACAATTTATCTAGCATGGCTTCCATCTGGAACTATTGAAATGGTATGAAATGGTAGAAGTGATTGCCAAGTCATTCTCAATAATTTATCAGTAGTCCTGGCTAACCAGGGTGGTCCCAGTTGACTTGAGGATAATGAATGTGATTCCCATCCACAAGAAGCACAGGAAGGAAGATCCAGGGAATTACCAGTTTGTCAGTCTGACCATGATGCCAGAGAAGTTCATGGAACAGATCATCTTGACTGCCATCACACAGTACATGCAGGACAAACAGGTGATTAGACCAAGTCAGAATGAATTTATGAAAGGCAGGTCCTACTTGATTAACCTATTCTCTTTCCATAATAGTATGACCCACTTAGTAGAAGATGGAAAGGCTGTGGGTGTTGTCTACTTATACTTTAACAAATGACTTGATCCTGTTTCCCACAGCCTTCTCCCAGAAGAAAAAAAAAAAAAAAAAATAGATGCTCATGATTTGGACAGATATACCTTCCACTAGGTAAAAAACTGGCTGTATCATCAGGCCCAAAGGGTCACAGTGAATGGAATAAAATCCAGCTGGTGGCCCGTTACAGGTGGAATTCCCCCAGGGATCCAGCAGTGGGAATAGCATGTGGGAAAAAAAATGGGGCCAGCTGTGTTTAATATTTTTATCAACGATCATGATGAGGGGATCGAGTACACCTTCATCAGTTTTGCAGGCAATACCAAGTTGGGTTCAGAATAAATGTCGTGGTTTAACCCGGCTGGCAGCTAAATACCACGCAGCCGTTCGCTCACCCTCCCCCCTCCCTCTCTGGGACGGGGGAGAGAAATGGAAAGTGAAGCCCGTGAGTTGAGATAAAGACAGTTTAATAAGACAGGAAAATAATAATAACAAAATAATAATAACAATAATAATAATAATGTTACAATGGTGATAATAGGAAAGTAATAATAATATGTACAAACAAGTGATGCACAATGCAATTGCTCACCACCCGCTGACCGATGCCCAGCCTAACCCCGAGCAGTCCGGCCCCCTCCCCCCGGCTAGCCACCCCTATATATTGTTTAGCATGACGTCAGATGGTATGGAATACCCCTTTGGCTAGTTTGGGTCACCTGTCCTGGGTCTGTCCCCTCCCAGCTCTTACTGCACCCCCAGCCTGCCTGTTGGCAGGACAGAGCAAAAAGCTGAGATGTCCTTGGCTTGGTATAAGCACTGCTCTGCAGCAATTAAAACATCGGGGTGTTATCAGCACTCTTCTCATCCTAAGCCAAAACACAGCATTCCACCAGCTACTAGGAAGAAAATTAATTCTGTTCTAACTGAAACCAGGACACCTATCCACCCCTTATTCCATACCATTTATGTCATGCTCAGGTTACACTCTTTTCCATACATTCTAATTAGTCACCTACAGTAGTCATAGTAGTGATAACATACAGTATTATATAGTAATTAACATGGTACAATTCAGTTCATGGGCTATTCTCACCCAGTATTAAATCTCCTTGAGGTACACACCGGACCTCTCCGTTCTTTTGCATCACCCACCAAGTGTATCCAGGTCCCTGAGCAAAAACAATTCCATGAATAGGTTTGCCTTTTCCTGAGGCAGGAGTAGCCCAGACTGTTTTACCCAGCATATTTCTTACATGCACTACAGGAACTTTATCCCCATCTACAGTACGTAACAGGTTTGATTGGGCAGGTCCAGCTCGGTTGGCAGATCCCCTAGTATTGACTAACCAGGTGGCCTTTGCCAAATGCGTATCCCAATTTTTGAATGTCCCAGCGCCCATTGCTTTCAATGTAGTCTTTAACAGTCCGTTGTATCGTTCAACCTTCCCGGAGGCTGGTGCATGATAGGGGATGTGATACACCCACTCAATACCATGTTCTTTGGCCCAAGTGTCTATAAGGTTGTTTCGGAAATGAGTTCCATTGTCTGACTCTATTCTTTCTGGGGTACCATGTCGCCATAGTACTTGCTTTTCAAGGCCCAGGATAGTGTTCCGGGCAGTGGCATGAGGCACAGGATATGTTTCCAGCCATCCGGTGGTTGCTTCCACCATTGTAAGTACGTGGTGCTTGCCATTGCGAGTTTGAGGGAGTGTGATGTAATCAATCTGCCAGGCCTCTCCATATTTATATTTCAGCCATCGTCCTCCATACCAAAGAGGCTTTGACCGTTTGGCTTGCTTGATTGCAGCACATGTTTCACAGTCATGAATAACCTGTGCTATAGCGTCCATGGTCAGGTCCACCCCTCGATCACGAGCCCATCTGTAAGTTGCATCTCTACCTTGATGGCCTGAGGTGTCATGGGCCCATCGGGCTATAAATAATTCACCTTTATGCTGCCAATCCAGGTCCACCTGAGCTACTTCAATCTTAGCAGCCTGATCCACCTGCTGGTTGTTCTGATGTTCTTCAGTAGCCCGATTCTTGGGCACATGAGCATCTACATGACGTACTTTCACAGCCAGGTTCTCTACCCGAGCAGCAATGTCTTGCCACAAAGCAGCAGCCCAGATGGGTTTGCCCCTACGCTGCCAGTTGTTTTGCTTCCATTGCTGTAACCATCCCCACAGGGCATTTGCTACCATCCATGAATCGGTGTAGAGATAGAGAACTGGCCATTTTTCTCGTTCAGCAATGTCTAAAGCCAGCTGAATGGCCTTCACTTCTGCAAACTGACTCGATTCACCTTCTCCCTCAGCAGCTTCTGCAACTCGTCGTGTAGGGCTCCATACAGCAGCCTTCCATCTCCGATGCTTCCCCACAATATGACAGGACCCATCAGTGAACAGGGCCTATTTCTTTTCATTCTCTGGTAACTGGTTGTACAGTGGGGCTTCTTCAGCATGACCCACCTCCTCCTCGGATGATATCCCAAAGTATTTGCCTTCTTGCCAGTCCATAATCACTTCCAATATTCCTGGGCGACTGGGGTTTCCTATTCGAGCCCGCTGAGTAATCAGTGCAACCCACTTGCTCCACGTAGCATCAGTTGCATGATGCGTAGAAGGGACCCTTCCCTTGAACAACCAGCCTAGTACTGGCAATCGGGGTGCTAGGAGGAGCTGCGCTTCAGTACCGACCACCTCTGAAGCAGATCGAACTCCTTCATATGCTGCCAATATCTCCTTTTCAGTTGGAGTATAGCGGGCCTCAGATCCTCTGTATCCCCGACTCCAAAACCCCAGGGGCCGACCTCGAGTTTCCCCAGGTTCTTTCTGCCAGAGGCTCCAGGTGGGGCCGTTCTCCCCGGCTGCAGTGTAGAGCACATTCTTTACATCTGGTCCTGTTCGAACTGGCCCAAGGGCTACTGCATGGACTATTTCCTGCCTGATTTGTTCAAAGGCTTGTCGTTGTTCAGGGCCCCATTCAAACTCATTCTTCTTACAGGTTACTTGGTAGAGCGGGTTTACAATCAGACTGTAATTTGGGATGTGCATTCTCCAAAACCCCACAACACCTAGGAAAGTCTGTGTTTCTTTTTTGTTAGTTGGTGGAGACATAGCTGTTATTTTGTTGATCACATCCATTGGGATTTGACGACGCCCATCTTGCCATTTTATTCCTAAAAACTGGATCTCTCGTGCAGGTCCTTTGACTTTATTTTGTTTTATGGCAAAACCGGCTTTCAGAAGGATTTGGACTATTTTCTTCCCTTTCTCAAAAACTTCCTCTGCTGTGTCACCCCACACAATAATGTCATCGATGTATTGCAGGTGTTCAGGAGCTTCCCCCTGCTCTAGCGCAGACTGGATCAGTCCATGGCAAATGGTAGGGCTGTGTTTCCACCCCTGGGGCAGCCGATTCCAAGTATATTGGACTCCCCTCCAAGTGAAGGCAAATTGTGGCCTGCACTCTGCTGCTAGAAGGATGGAGAAAAATGCATTAGCGATATCAATTGTGGTGTACCACTTGGCTGCCTTCGATTCAAGTTCGTACTGAAGTTCCAGCATGTCCGGCACTGCAGCACTCAGTGGTGGCGTCACTTCGTTCAGGCCACGATAGTCCACTGTTAGTCTCCACTCGCCATTAGACTTTCGCACTGGCCATATGGGACTATTGAAAGGTGAATGAGTCTTGCTGATCACTCCTTGGCTCTCCAATTGACGAATTAGCTTATGAATGGGAATCAGGGAGTCTCGGTTAGTGCGATATTGCCGCCGGTGCACAGTTGTGGTAGCGATTGGCACTTGCTGTTCTTTGACCCTCAGCAACCCCACAACAGAGGGGTCCTCTGAGAGACCAGGCAAGGTAGATAATTGTTTAATGCCTTCTGTCTCTAAGGCAGCTATACCAAAAGCCCATCGGAACCCTTTTGGGTCCTTGCAATATCCTCTTCTAAGATAGTCTATGCCAAGGATACACGGAGCATCCGGGCCAGTCACAATGCGGTGCTTTTCCCACTCATTCCCAGTCAGACTCACTTCAGCCTCCAATACAGTCAACTGCTGAGATCCCCCTGTCACTCCACAAATATAGATGGGCTCTGGTCCTTTATATCTCGATGACATTATAGTACATTGTGCACCGGTGTCTACTAAAGCCTTATACTTCTGTGCGTCTGACGTGCCAGGCCATCGAATCCACACAGTCCAATAAACTCGATTGTCCCTTTCCTCCCCCTGGCTGGAGGCAGGGCTCCCCTAATCCTGGTCAGAATCTTCTTCATTTCTGTGTTTGAAGGACTGTCTGCTGGAAGTTGGAGCAGCAAACTTTTCAGAGAATCCCTTTTTCTTGATTGTTTTCTTTTGCAACTCACGTACCCGTGCCTCTAGGGTCGCAGTAGATTTTCCATCCCATTTTCTCATGTCCTCTCCATGGTCTCGTAAGTAAAACCACAGGGTGGCACGGGGTGAGTACCCACCATATCGTCTTCCTTGTGTGGATGAACGCCTACCCCTGATAGCTGAGACACTGCTTTGTGCAGGTGCGGAGGAGAATAATATCTCTTCAAGTTGGTGAACCTTTTCAGAAAGTTTCTCCCAAGTGTTCTCTTTTGGTCGGTGGACACTGGTTGGTTCAGGTGGGGAGGACGATAGATTCTCTTCAAGTTGGTGAACCTTTTCAGAAAGTTTCTCCACAGCTGAGACGCAGGCCTGTAAGGAAGAAGAGAGACTTTCTTTGTACTGCCGAAGTTGTTTAGCCGCTTCATCCACTGTGGGTTCCTCATCCTCTTTCCAGGCCATTATTGCCAACTGCTCTAGATGCCTGCCCATATCCTCCCATACTCCCTGCCACCCACAACTATACTGCCTCCGGGCAGATCTCCGGATGAGCTTCCTAAGTAGCTGTTTAACTTTAAGCAGAACCTGAAGTGCATTCAGGAGGCAGAACAACAAGACTATGCTGGTCTGAGTATCCCAAGGATATTCAATATCTTGGAGAGCTATTGTAGCAAGCTCGGAGGGTAAGAGGGTGGTGAAGGAGGAAGGCATAGTGATCCAGGAGGATACAGGGGTGGTGAAGGAGAAAGGGAGAGTAATCAAGTAAGAAAAAATATCTTCCCCTTTCCCCTCCACAGATTGACTCCCTAATGGAAAAAAACAATAGGTATAATTGCTAATAGTTTCCAAGATACAGTTTCCAAAATACAGAGTTGACGATGTTACTGAGTACAAATACCAAGTTAGAGTCATGACCAGATATCTCATCGTCTCATAAGCCATTGCTACAACACTCAGTACCATAATGATCTGAAACCAGGGCCCGGAGAGGATAAACAACATGACAGAGAGCAAATACGGAAAATAATGTACTATAATACTCAATTTGGAAAACAGGCGCAGCAGAGTTGAGATTAAAGCAATCAGCATTATGACAAGTGACTATTAAGCAGGTCTAATACTTACACCAATTTTAGTTTAACACACTCTGGTCAGATCTGCCGTTATCTCAACCTTTCGTGCCCCACGTTGGGCGCCAAAAAGACTGTTGTGGTTTAACCCGGCTGGCAGCTAAATACCACGCAGCCGTTCGCTCACCCTCCCCCCTCCCTCTCTGGGACGGGGGAGAGAAATGGAAAGTGAAGCCCGTGAGTTGAGATAAAGACAGTTTAATAAGACAGGAAAATAATAATAACAAAATAATAATAACAATAATAATAATAATGTTACAATGGTGATAATAGGAAAGTAATAATAATATGTACAAACAAGTGATGCACAATGCAATTGCTCACCACCCGCTGACCGATGCCCAGCCTAACCCCGAGCAGTCCGGCCCCCTCCCCCCGGCTAGCCACCCCTATATATTGTTTAGCATGACGTCAGATGGTATGGAATACCCCTTTGGCTAGTTTGGGTCACCTGTCCTGGGTCTGTCCCCTCCCAGCTCTTACTGCACCCCCAGCCTGCCTGTTGGCAGGACAGAGCAAAAAGCTGAGATGTCCTTGGCTTGGTATAAGCACTGCTCTGCAACAATTAAAACATCGGGGTGTTATCAGCACTCTTCTCATCCTAAGCCAAAACACAGCATTCCACCAGCTACTAGGAAGAAAATTAATTCTGTTCTAACTGAAACCAGGACACAGACAATACCAAGTTGGGTGGGCTTGTTGATCTTCTTGGGGGTAGGAATGCTCTGCAGACAATGCATTTTTTCTCAGATTAAATATATTATCAGATATAATCTCTGTTCTTCAATAAGAGTAAGTGCAAGAAATTGTAAGAGTAGGAAATGATTGAGATTACCTGTAAAGCCTTACAGTTGTAACAGTAGGAGCCTTTAACCAGGACTAAACACGTCGCTTTAGTGAAGATCAATTCAGAGAGAACTGATAAAGTACATGACATGTTGAAGATAGTGATTTGCACACAGAATAAATTTCAGTATGGTTCCTTTATCCCATAGCACCATAGTCATCTCCATTTATGCCGTAGTGCTTCTGCCACTGACGTAGCCTTGGAGCTGAGGAACCAGTTCAGTTGTAGACAGAATTATGTTCAGAAAAGCAGATACGCTTTTCTTTATTTTCTCTTAAGATTGGGGAAATAAATGGTTTAGAATCTTCATGCCACTCCAGAAAGCATTTCATAAAGTGGGATAATAATAATTTACACAGCATAAATAAGCCTAAGAAAATAGTAATATCCCCAGCACACAGTTATACATTTAAGAAATTTTCTTGCAGAATAGTTACTCAGTATTTGACTTAAGTTACAATGTTCAAGAGGCACAAACACAAACTAGAAACTATATTCAAATGGGTAAATACAATCTCAACAGTGACACTGTCTTTACATTTTACCCCGTATGCCACCTATTATTACACAGGTAATCTCTTTTCTTCTATCACAAGAGATAATATTAACCGTATATTTTCTGTTAGAAGCACTTTCTTTCCCTTGCATGGCTATGGATAACCTCTTCTGTCACAGTATCTCAAGGATTAACATGTTTTAGTTAAACTTAGAACAAATTGTGTTCAGCCTGTATGTAATTGTAAGTTTATTATTTCTATTTCAAATCTAAAAAAACATTTACATGCCTGAAAACTTCTCACAATTTTTTTTTTTTGAATGTACATCTGATGTAATGAAGTGGTATATATTTTACTACAGACATTGCCTTGCTTTTATTAACAGTACTGTTATAAATACTCCCTGTGGGAGGCAGGAGAACTGATTTTACACTATTCTAATGCAAATGTAGTTCATCACTAAGTTTTGATAATAAGCTTCAGTGTCTTTATCCAAGATGTTCAATATCTTTAATCACTGGTATATGGACCTGGGTGAGTAAAAATACACTTAGAATGACATCAAAACAAAAATTATGTTGGGAGTTATAGTTACACTGCATGAATACATGACTGCATGAAGTGAAAAATAATTGCAAATCAGATTTGTTGTATCATGTTAATTACAGGCAGAGAGTATAAATTAAGATTCCCAACTTCTTTTGTTTCATATCTGTTTCTGAGTTGCTACATGACTGTAAGAAATTTATCTCATTTGTGGTTACTTATAATTTATATTCATCTGGAAAACAAATGAAAATAAAATAAACTAGCATTCTGTTACATTCCAATATTTGAGGGATACTTTTAACATGATTGCAAAACACTTCAATAGATTTCATCCTAAATTTTATTTATATATACATATATATATATCCTTTGATATGCATATCTTATATACACGTATCTATAGATATAGACATTAATTATATTCAATTGTGTGTTTGTAATAGCTTAGCTATAAGACCTTATATTCATGTAGTTCTATGCTCAGAGGCATTAATTTTCACCTATTTAAATAAGTCAACTACTTTAAATTAGAGTGTCTTTGGAGGGTGATGATTACATCTGAATAAAGTAGCAGAGCAAGTTCAACTATCCTGAACACTGAATAATTTTGACCTTCAATTTTATTTCAGGTAAAATAAATCAATTTCTGTTTTCTTAATTTAACAATAAAAAAAATAAAATAAAATAAAATAAAAAAGGAAAATAAAGAAGATGAAAAAGAAAAAGAAGAAAAGAAAAAGAAGAAAAGAAAAATTACTTTGGTAATTTATTCAGTGCTCATCAGCATTAAGTATCAAATTTCCTGATCAATATTTCTATTACTATATAAAAGGGCACAATTACATCAATTGCTTCAAGAATTATACCATGTTGTTTGTAAGCAAAGTTCACAGTTTATTAAAGGTAGTGTTTATCATCGAGATTCACAAATAACGTGTATCAGGTGCAATGTTTTGAGGTCTTCCTCTCATTGTTCATGTTCTGTGCTCTAGTAAGAACTATATTAACTAAGTTGATCAAGCATATCTTATGGAGATAGTTCTCCTTGCAGTAGCTTAATAACATTTATTTTTTTCCAACTGCTAGCCATTTATGTATTAAAAAAATTCTGTCCATCAACATATTTCATGGCAAGTGAGAAGCTTGGAAACTGTTCACATAGATGCAAAAATTCTAATCAGATCACCTGAAATTTGCATGAGGTTACTAATCACAGAGATGAAAGGAGAACATTTTTCCCTAAAGAAGTTTTACTGTGGAAACTAATTTAACAATTCCTTTCTAAAAATGTAGCCCACTGTAGGATAACTCAAGAGAAGTGAGTGAATACACAAATGAGGAAAGTTTTTATGCAGTATCAAACTGTCTACCTGTCCAGCAGATAAAAGCTGAGATCTTCTTGACATATTTGGAAACGCAGCTTAAAATGTCAAGGAAAATTACTGGAAATGTAGGAAATAGGCCTGCAACCATCTCTCAGGCAATGGTTTCATCCCCCTGTTATTACAGGCAATAATGATGCATGTCTTTATCTTTCCTAGAAAGATCCAAGTTCTCTATTAAATTTGTTAGGAAGTTGTTTGAGAACTTCTAGGGGTAAAAACCTTCATTCGATTTCTGATAAGTATTTTTTGCTCAAAGATAAATGTGGTCCTCACATATACTATTCTAGAAAATGCCTTGGTTCCTGTTACAAAAAAAAACAAATGTCTTTAATTCACACACACACAGATTTATTAATATTTTATTTGAAAGAAAGTAGTTTGTGATTTGTCTTCTGAACTTAAGAACTGTGAAAAATAATATTTCTAAATCTAATCTGCCCACATAGTTCCCCTTAGCAGTCAGAGAAATAATAGGTGCCTCCAGACTATTGTTCATATGATTGCTTTTGATGAAAATAATATTCTGCTGGAGATGTCTATTTTTCTCCAATGACTAGAAGTATGTTTGTAATGACAACCTGAACTTTAGACACCTCATTTTCAGAAACCTATGATATAGTAACCATAAGTACCACTGATTTTCATTAACACTACAGAATAAAGTTAACTGGAACAGAATATGAAGTCTACAAAATAATTGTACATATTTACACATTTGAATTCAAGTTATTTCAATTATTACTTTGTAGTATGGCTAGCTAATGGTTAGTGAACGATAAAAACATTTGATAAGCAGTGTTGTTAAAGTTATGTATATATCATCTAGAATCCAATGATAAAAAATATATACATCAGATAATGAATTAGAATATTTTTAAAGGGATCTCAAATGAAAAAAAATGTAATATCCTATTATTTCTTGGTATTTAGTTGCTAGAATGTCTCTAATATCTCTTCTGATCTGCTCTCAAAGAGTAATAATTCCTGACTACCAAAAACATTTTTTCTAAACAATATTATCATAGGATCACAGAATGGCTGACATTGGAAGGGACCTCCAGAGATCATCTAGCCTAACCCCTCTGCTCAAGCAGGGTCACCTAGAGTATATTACACAGGATCACATCCAGGTGGATTTTGAATATCTCCAAAGAAGGAGACTCTACAACCTCCCTGGGCAACCTGTTTCTGTGCTCTGTCAGCCTCATGGTAAAAAAGTGCCCTTTCATATCACAGAACTTCCTGTGCTTCAGTTTGTGTCCATTGCCTCTCGTCTTGTCACTGGGCACAACTGAAAAGAGTCTGGTTCCATTCTCTTGACACCCTCCCTTCAGATATTTATACACATTGGTGAGGTCTCCCCTCAGTCTTCTCTTTTCCGACATTAACAGGAACAGTTTTCTCAGCCTGTCCTCATACAACAGGTGCTCCTGTCCTCTAATCATCTTTGTAGCCCTCCTTTAGACTCACTCCAGTTGTTCTATATCCCTTTTGTACTGGAGAGCCCAAGTACAAATTGTGCCAACTGAGCCCAAGTATCAGATAACTGTGTGATCATTTCAAATTCTAATATACTACTCTAAAGATTTAGTATTAGTAATCAGGAAAAAAGAATAGTGTTAGAGGACAGAAATAAGATAGATATTGAACATGGAGTAATTATTATGATAGATTTTGAATTGCTGATTTGAGTGATAGATATAGCAACCATACATTTTACATTGTAAATTAAGAACCCATTAAAATAAGAACCCATTAAAATTGCTACTATTTTTTGCATTTTTGCACTATTCAAAAACAAAATCTGAAGTAAATTGAGTTTGTTTGTTTATTTATTTTTAATCTTGATATGTTTCCTGCAAGTTTAATTTTTTTTTTTTTTTTTTTTTTTTTTTCTGGAAGATATCTTGTTGTTCTTTGTCTTTAATTTTCTTATAAATCCATAAAAAACTGTGCTAAAATGTGTTCATATTCATATTAAATCTAAGTTTATCACAAATCTAAATTTATCACAAAATATTAAACAAACAATACCAAACTCATGACCATGCAGTTCACATATTGCACTTTCTCAGAAGTACAAATTCTTAGCCATTGCCACTCATGCTGAATATGATTCATTGTTCTGCACTGGGAAGTAAACTGGGTTTTTAATCCCTTTTATGTAACAAGCTCACTAAATAAAATGACAGAAAAAATAAAGTGAAAATTTAGGTTAAAGATTTTTTGTTGTTGTTAGATGTGCTTCTAACATAAGAAACATAGAGGATAAGTTGAGAAAAATGAGTCATAGGAAAACTATGTAAGATTAATTAGACATAATGTGATAATACATATTCTTACTTTGAGTTATAGTTACAAACAGACTATTTTAACCCTCTGTTCCATGGATTTTTTCTATTATTTATCACATTTTATATATATATATATTTATATTTATATTTATATTTATTTATATTTATATATATATATTTATATATATATATTTATATATATATAAATATATAAATATAAAATGTGATAAATATGTCATAAAATGTCATATAATATATGATAAAAATGTTATATAAATATATAAAATGTTATTATTAGCTTGTTTATTGTCCTTTTCATTGCATTTAATTATCCTACATCTAAACATCCTTTTACTGAGACAAATATAAATGAATACATATATAAGCTAGCATTTTTTCCGTTTAATATAAAGTTCTGTTTTCCAGTCATCATGAAAACAACTTTCTGTGAGTGATATTCGTCCTCATATATCTATACCCTTTCTCAGTGCATCAATTAAAAAAGGAAAACAAAATGCATATAGTGTTGTTTTAATACTATTATTAAGAAAAAAAAATATCATAAAGAAGTCAGCATTTATTAACTTTAATTTGTTATATACGTATCTTTCAGGTGGTGGATGATATGAGTTGTGTACATTCTACAAAGAATTTCATACCCTATTCATCTACCTAGACTTGTGCAAAGCATGTGACACTGTCCCACATGATACAATTGTCTCTAAATTGGAGAGACATGGATTCCATGGATGGACCACCTGGCAGGTAAGAAATTGGCTAGATGGTTGCACTCAAAGAGTTGCAGTCAACAGCTCAATGTCCAAGTGGAGATCAGTAACGAGTGGTGTTCCTCAGGGGTCAGTATTGGGACCAGTGCTGTTTAACATCTTTATCAGTGACATGGACAGTGGGAGTGTACCCTCAGCAATTATGCTGACACCAAGCTGTGTATTGCAGTCAACGTGCTGGAGGGAAGGGATGTTATATGGAGGGACCTAGCAGGCTTGAAAGGTGGGCCTGTGTGAAACACATGACGTTCAACAAGGACAAGTTCAACAAGGTATCCTACACTTGTGTCAGGGAAATTCCAAACATCAGTAAAAACTAGATGAGGAATGGATAGAGAGCAGCTCTGAGGAGAAGGACTTGTGGACACTGATGGAAGAAAAAAATGAGTATGAGCCAGCAATGTTCATTTACAGCCCAGAAAGCAAACTGTATTCTGGGCTGCATCAAAAGAAGTATGGCTAGCAGGTCAAGGGAGGTGATTCTCCCCCTCTGCTCTGTTCTCTTAAGACCCTACCTTGAGTACTGCTTTCAGCTCTGGGGACCCCAGAACAAAAAGGAAAAGTACATATTAGAATGAGTTCAGAGGATGGCCATGAGGACGATCATCCAGAGAGATGCCATCCAAAGGGCACTGGAAAAGCTTAAGCACGTGAACCCAATGAGGTTCAACAAGTCTAAGGGCAAGGTGTGGCACCTGGACTGGGGCAATCCCAGGCATGAGGACAAACTGGGAGATGAACACAGTAAGAATGGCCCTGCAGAGAAGGTCTTGGGGGTTCTGGTGGACAAGAAGCTTGACATGAGCCAGAGGTGTGCACTTGCAGCCCAGAAGGCCAACTGCATCCTCGACTGCATCAACAGAGGAGTGGCCAGCAGGTCAAGGGAGGTGATTGTTCCCCCTCTACTCCACCCTTTTTGAGGCCCCACCTGGAGTACTGCATCCAGGTCTAGGGTAGATGACATCTCTTGGGTAAGCAACTCGGCCCAGCACGTACAGTCCAAACGGTTCCAACAATGCGTTGAGGACAATTTTCTGACGCAGGTGGTGGAGGAGCCGACGAGGTGGGGGGTGCTCCTGGACCTCATTCTTAGCAACAGGGATGGCCTTGCTAGGGATGTGAAGGTTGGGGGCAGCTTGGGATGCAGCGACCATGAGATGGTGGAGTTCCAGATGGAACTAGGCAAAGGAAGTAAGGCTAAAAGCAGGGTTGCTACCCCGGAGTTTTGGAGAGCCAACTTTGACCTCTTCTGGGACCTGCTTGCGAGTATCTCATAGGCTAGGTTGCTAGAAGGCAAGGGTGCTTGTGAGAGCTGGGCTACATTTAAACAGCACTTCTTCCAAGCTCAGGATCGGTGCACCCCTAAGAGTAGGAAATCAGGGAAGGGGGGCAGGAAACGTGCGTGGAAGAGCAAGGAGCTCATCAATAAGATCAAAAGGAAGAGGAAGGTCTATGAAATGTGGAAAAAAGGCCTGTCCTCTTGGAAGGAGTATAGATGTGTTGTCTGTCAGGGCCTGCAGGGACGTGACGAGGAAGGCTAAAGCCCACCTAGAGATGAGGCTTGCAAAAGAGATAAAGTATAATAAGAAGGGTTTTTTCAAGTATGTAAACAGCAAGTGGGAGACCAGGGATAATGTGGGTCCCTTGCTGAATGATGGGGGGTGTCCTGGTTATTGGAGATGCTGAGAAGGAAGAGATACTGAATGCTTTCTTTGCTTCAAGGACAATCCCCTGGGACTCCTCGCCCCTGGCAATAGGACAAAGGGTCTGGGAAATGGAGGGCTCCTGCCTGGTGGACCTGAAAATGGTTTGGGAGCGTCTGAATGGGCTCAATGCACACAAATCCATGGGTACTGAAGGGACGCATCCATGTGTGCTAAGGGAGCTGGCAGATGTGATCACCAAACCGCTCTCTATCATCTTTGAAAGGTCCTGGAGAATGGGAGAGGTGCGTGAAGACTGGAGGATAGCCAATGTCATTCCAGTCTTCAAGAAGGGTAGGAAGGAGGATCCGGGAAACTACAGGCCAGTCAGTCTCACCTCTGTCCCTGGAAAGGTGTTGGAACAGCTTGTTCTGGATGCCATCTCCAAGCAATTGGAAGAGAAGAAGGTCATGAGGAGTAGTCAGCATGGATTCACCAAGGGGAAGTTGTGCTTGACCAACCTCGCTGCCTTCTACGATAGCATCACCAGCTGAGTAGATGAGGGGAGAGCGGTGGATGTCATCGACCCTGACCTTATCAAGGCTTTCGATACTGTCTCCCATGACATCCTACTAACAAAGCTGAGAAAGTGTGGGATAGAGGAGTGGACAGTAAGGTGGGTTGAGAACTGGCTGACTGGCCAAGCTCAGAGGGTGGTGATTGGTGGAGCAGAGTCTGGCTGGAGGCCTGTGACTAGCAGTGTTCCCCAGGGGTCGGTGCTGTGTCTGGTCTTGTTCAACATCTTAATCAGTGACGTTGATGAAAGAATAGTGTCTGCCCTCAGCAAGTATGCTGATGACACAAATCTGGGAGAAGTGGCCGACACGCCAGAAGGCTGTGCTGCCATTCAGTGAGACCTGGACCAGCTAGAGAGATGGGCAGGAAGAAACCAAATGAAATTTAATAAGAGCAAGTGTAGTCCTGCACCTGTGAAGGAACAACCTGAAGTATCAGTACAGGCTGGGGGACGACCTGCTGGAGAAGAGCTCTGAGGAGAAGGATCTGGGGGTCCTGGTGGACGACAGGTTGACCTTGAGCCAGCAGTATGCCCTTGTGGCCAAGATGGCTAATAGGATCCTAGCGTGCATTAAAAGGAGCATGGCCAGCAGGTCAAGGGAGGTGATCCTCCCCCTCTACTCTGCCCTGGTCAGGCCTCACCTGGAGTACTGTGTCCAGTTCTGGGCTCCCCTGTACAAGAAAGACAGAAATCTCCTGGAAAGAGTCCGGTGTAGGGCCACAAAGATGCTCATACGGAGCATCTTCCGTATGAGGAAAGGCTGAGAGACCTGGGTCTGTTCAGCCTGGAGAAGAGAAGACTGAGAGGGGATCTCCTCAGTGTATATAAATATCTGAGGGGTGGGGGACAGAAGGATGTAGCCAACCTTTTCTCAGTGGTTTGTGGAAATAGGACAAGGGGCAATGGCTGCAAGTTCTGCACTGACATGCGAAGGAACTTCTTCACAGTGAGGGTGATGGAGCATTGGAACAGGTTGCCTAGGGAGGTTGTGGAGTCTCCTTCTCTGGAGATATTCAAGGCCTGTCTGGACGCCTACCTGGGCAGCCTGCTCTGAGGAACCTGCTTTGGCAGGGGGGTTAGACCCGATGATCTTTTGAGGTCCCTTTCAACCCCTACAGTTCTGTGATTCTGTGATTCTGTGATCCAGGTCTGGGGCCCCCAGCACAAGAAGGATGTAGACCTACCTGTTAGAGTGAGTCCAGAGGAGGGCCATGAAGTTGATCAGAGGGCTGAAGCACCTTTACTACAAAGAAAGAATGAGAGACCTGGGGATGTTCAGCCTAAAGAAGATAAGGCCCCTGAGAGACCTCATTGTGGCCTTTCAGTACGTAAAGGAAACTTATAAAAAAGATGGAGAGTGACTCTTTGCTGAATCAGATAATGACAGGACAAGGGGGAATAGTTTTAAACTGAAAGACGGGAAATTAAATTAGATGGTAGGAAGAAATTCTTCACTCAGAGGATGGTGAGGCACTAGAACAGGTTGCCCAGAGAAGTTGTGGCTGCCCCATCCCTGGAGGTGTTGAAGAACAGGTTGGATGAGGCCTTGAGCAGCATAGTGAGTTTGGTCCCTGCCCATGGAAGGTGTGTTGGAACTAGATGGTCTTTAAGGTCCCTTCCAACCTGAGATGTTCTATAATTCTATGATAAAAGAGGGTAGATTTATATTAGATATTTGGAAGAAATTCTTTACACAAAGGCTGATGTAGAACTGGAACAGGTTGCCCAGAGAAGCTGTGGATGTTCCATCCCTGGAAGTGTTCAAAGTCAGGTTGGATGGTGTTTTGAGAATCCTGGTCTAGAGGAAGATGTCCCTGTAGATGTCATGGAAGTTGGAATTAGATGGTTATTAAGGGTCTCTTCCAACTGAAAGCATTCAAGCATTCTATTATTCTACGATTCTATTGTAGATTGGGTGTTGGTAAGGTTGAGAAAGAGCATTCATTTTAACCCATATTCAATTATTTTCTAATAGATTTTATTTCCCTTCTTTAAGTTTTAAAACAGTTTTTGCCTACTTGCTAGAGTATTTTTTTTTCAATTATTATTGTTTTCATTTATATATTTGATTTCCATACTGTAAGTAAATATTTTCCTTTTTTTCCATTTTTTTTTCCTTATTTTCCTCTTTTTTTTTTTTTGGACTGAAGACTTTGTATAGGTATCCGGTTTTACTCTTACGTGAATTAATCCACTAAATCAGCTGATAATCATCATTTGTTTAATTTCTATGGCTAACACTTTTCTAAGATCTATACTATTTATGAGGAAAAGGAGTTTATAAGTATAATTTCTTCATTCTATAATTCCCGGTTAAATATATGTATATATAATGTATATAATAATATAATTATAATAAAAATATATATATCAACACCCAATGTGAAAAAAGTCCCAATATTTTTTTCAGACAGGGTCTTCTGTGAAGTTATTTTATTTTCAATTGCAATGGTGGGCATCCTACAAGTAGGAGCGCACAGTAAAAGTATATCATAACCTTATATTCCCTATTACCTGATGCTTGATTCCTCCCCTGTTCCCTCATTGGCTGTGCACTACAGGCTCAAAAACTACTTGACATTATTACTATACATATATATGTACAATATTATTTGACCAACCACTAATTTCTCCTTTGCCTTTTTTTCTTTCTTCTCTTGTGACTAAAGGGCCCGTGATTGTTTTTGCTCACTTTGCACCGCTCATCCTGTTTTTCTTAGTTATCCTCCATATTTTGGGACAGTGGGACCTTCCCCTTATCTGCTTAACATACTCTCCACTGTTATGCTACTGTCAGGCTTGTACAATCGCTTTTGAATATGCAAGGCTAGTGGAATTTTCCACTGCAAAAACACCTTCTATTGCAAAAACACATCTTTGTTTCTCATACCCAATAATTATCAGCATCATTTTTCATCCAGTCTACATTTGGAATTTCATTTTGTTTAATCATAAAGTTCATTAACAACATTTGAGAATCTTTCATCCATATTCCAGTATAGTTTGGAGAGTCAATAGATAGTATATTATTTTCCTGTACAGGAGATTTTTATTCAACACATGCATGCTGCTCGAAATAAATATTTTTCTATCCTATTTTATTATATGTTACTAAACTTCATCAGCAGTAGTTTTAGCTCTAGCTCTGCTTTGACCAGATGTATGCTAATATTTATATAGCATACATCTATATGCTATATGCTATCTATATGCTAATATTATGTTATCTGTATGCTAATATTTATTTTTAATAATTATATTAGCATACAAATTATGCTAATATATATATTAGCATACAAATATTTTTAGTTTTTGTTCTTGATCTCTGTAACATTCCACAAGTAAGATTTAGTTCTTTTATTTAAAGTATATACTACCCATTTTTTTCTTTGTTTCTTTCATCGATACTAATAGGTTCTTTTTCTTTTTTCTTTTTTTTTTTTGTTTTGTTTTTTTTTTTTTTTCCGCCTTATTGCCTACTTTCTAGAGAATTTTGAGGATTTTTAACCAATGCAATCTTTTTTTAAAAAAAAAATATATATATTTTTATCTCTATATATATTTTAATCTATATTCCATACATGAGCACAGAGATTATACAAATTTTTCCCTATTTCCTGTTTCAAAGTTATTTTATCCTTACTCCCGACCTTAGTGTCAAAAAAATGCATATTGGCTAATTAAAAATAGGGATTCAAGAAGAATCCTTTACTGAGGATCTTGATACACTTTGAAAATATATCATTTAAGCCATCAACTGACATTTAAATATTATCATAGCTTTATCTCCTTTTATCATTATAGCAAGAACTTCCATGAAAATTATTTGAGCTTCTTTGGCACTGTGGTGTAATTGCCTGAAGTAACTAGGAAAATAAAACTTACATTCACATTTTTAAGGAAAAGGTACAGCATTGAAGAGGCTTTCAGGGTAGGGCATAACTGCATTACCTGAGCATTCCCTAGGCCCCCAACCTTAGATGCTATCGCGCTGGGGAAACTTGGTGTGCTAGCCCTAAGGAACAGCATGGAGCGTAGAGTGGAGTGGAGACACCACGGCTAGGCTCTGTAACCAGGTGGGGACTCGATTGTTCTTGTGCACAAAGCTGCACTTTTTGCCACCCTGAGCCAAAGACCTGTCATGTTTTGACAAATGCTGTACCCTAGTGTACTTTTTGCTCATTATAATATCATTATAATACCAAAACACACCTCCATCCCAAAAGCTACTCGCCTCCAAGGTGCGACCACCCCTCACAGAGCATGCGTTCTGAATTTCTCGGAGCCTATTACTTTAAACGGAGACGGGAAAACTTTACACCAATCACAACTAAGATATGCTTGACTAGAGCCACTCAAGCTCCACCTAAAAGATAGAAAATAATCTAAATTGGCCCAAGAGAGAGGGGATGTCAGGGAAGATACCTCCGTCAGGGGAGATACCATCCTGAGGAAATACAACATCCTTAGGACCTCCTGACTCCTGGGATCAGTTGATGGGCTGAGCCTCTCTTCCCCCCCCCCATTGGGACGCCTTTGGGTGAGATCTGAATACTTGCTTATAAATCTCTCTAGAGTCTTTGATCTTTTTAACGTGTTTATTTCTAGGCTGCGCACCTGTAACACCTGTAACACCTATAACACCTGTGTATTTCATGCATACTAGCTTGCTTTTGTAGACAGTCACTATCGCTGACAATCCGAAAGAACCTGATTATCTGTTGCTGTAATAAACCATACTTGATTGCATTGTGATAGCTCTTATTAAGTGCAACTAGGGTAAGGGTGGTTATCCATGATAGTTCAGTGTTCTGAATCCAACCAGACCCCCAGACTATTTTAGATAATGCATTTTTGGTGAATGTCTGAACGGACCCCCAGATGGTTAATGCATTTTTGGTGAATGTCTGACTGGACCCCCAGACGGTTAACGCGTTTTTGGTGAATGTCCGACTGGTTCAGTACCCTGAATCCGACCGGGCCCGTAACGGTTAATCAGCTACACCCCTTAACGTGACAGGCACTCACTGCACTTTTAATTTAGTCAATCCATTCTACAAACGGAATCTATATTTTTCTAGTATGAATTATATTAAAAACACGAGTTTAAGAACATGGTTCTGAAAAGTCATAATATGCCTTGAATAAGAAGTGTTTCATGACCAGCAACATCTTTTTTAATGATGAGGGACTTATATTTATTAATATATTTTTAAAAACGGTGCTTCTTAATGAGCTACACTCTAGCTATATAATAGGCAGACAATACCATTTGAAATAATCTAAGTTAATTAGGATCACAGTAATATAAGTTTTAATTTGCTAGCTATATCATTCACATCATTAAGAAGTCTGTCACATTCTACTATAGGTGCTTTTTGGCCTATTTCCTTAACAGATCTATAGCATATGCCTGATAACACAGTTTTTCATACGGTTTAATGAAACACAGGCTACAGACAGAATGATGGAGATAAGGAGCCATGATAGTAACATATCTAAGGATGTCCAGTACCTTTAGTACCTTTGGGTTTAAAATATAAGAATTTCAGAAACTGAGATTTATATTAGACAGGAAATTTATTTTTATTATTATTGTTATTTTTATTATTATTGTAAAGATCTACTTTCTTATCTACAGTTACAGTATCTATAGCAGACTTCAATATAGGGGACATGAATATATAGACAAGATGAGGAGACAGTTATGTATCTGTGGGAAATGCTTGTGCACTGAATTCAGAATTTTCTGTTGATGCTTGTTAACAAAATCAGTAAGAAAGTAAATGCAGTAGAACTGAATGTAACTTGTGTTTTGTTGCCTTCCAGGTGGTTAAAATGCAGGCTATGCTGTAGTCAAAAAGGCAGTATATGCAACACAGTTCTTTACTGATTTGCAAAAATATTTATGAAATGGATTTTTTTAAATATGTTCTAAATGCTTTGTAGATATGAGTTTTGAGATAATTACAGACACAAGGCAGACTATGTTAATATAAACATACGAGGTACTTTCACTTACTTGACTCCTGAAATGATCATTTCAATGCTTTTTGACACATTGCACACTGGTTTCCCTTTTCAACATACCTATTTAGCTGCAGCAATTGAATGAAATCCAGGAAATAAAGACTGATGGACCCTCAACATATGGAAATGCTTGAAAGTCTTTTCCAGTGCATCACAAGTCACAAATGGGCTTTACATATCAACAGAAGGCATTTTTATTAAAATGCATTAATAAAACAAAAACAAAAGAAACCAAACCAAACCAAACCAAACCAAACAAACAAACAAACAAAACCAACAAAAACAAAAAAGAAGAGCTGCCAGATAAAAAATAAAGTAAAATAAAGTAAAATAAAATAAAATAAAACAAAGCAAAACAAAACAACAATGAAGAGCTGCCAGATGAAGAAATAAGGAAAGGCTAATGATTTAAGAAAGATACTTGCATATTAATACCTGCATATTAAACTGACTGAGTTATAGCTGTAGTGAAGTACTTTGAAGAACATGATTCAGAAAAGACATGAAGTGATGGTTAGCTTTTAGATGTAAGACGATGTAAGGAATTAATTCTGTATAATACCTCAGAAATTGTAAGGAATGACTGGTAACAACATAGAAGCAGAAGAGTAGGAAGGAAAGGAAAAGGAAAAGGAAAAGGAAAAGGAAAAGGAAAAGGAAAAGGAAAAGGAAAAGGAAAAGGAAAAGGAAAAGGAAAAGGAAAAGGAAAAGGAAAAGGAAAAGGAAAAGGAAAAGGAAAAGGAAAAGGAAAAGGAAAGGCGTGTGTGTGTATTAACATCCAGGACTTGAGAGCAACACAAGACCCTGGATTCCCCACTTGTAATACTACAAATTGGATAAAATCTCCCATCTTTGTTTATTTGCAGTAGGTGTTATGTTAGTGTCACCTATACTTGGTGATAATCAAGTCAAATGTTGGGTAACAAGTAACATGATATGTCAATATTTGTTTCTGTATGAACTACACTGTAGGAGTGTCAGACTCTACTTCAGTCAACAGTCATGCCCCTGCCTGGCCATGAGCTCCAATCATCTGAACACTGACCTGCAGACTGACTTCTTGTCTCGATCTCAAAATCACAGAAATATTGAGGTTGGAGAGGACCTCCTGAGATCACCTCATCCACCCCACTCTGCTCAAGCAGGATCAGATGAAGAAAACTGTCCAGAATTGTCCACAGTTAGGTTCTGCATTTCCATGAATGCTCCACAACCCTTCTGGACTAACCTAATCCAATGTTAGACCACCCTCATTGTATGTCCCTTATCTGGGCACTAACAAGGAGACTAACAAGGATCCTCATTCCTCGGGTTTTTATACACTATGATGACATCCTCCAGAGACTTGTCTTTTCTGCGCTATAGTTTTAGTTTTCTCAAACTCCCCAGATATGAAAGATCTCCCAATCCTTTAACATCCAAAACCTCTGGATTTTGTTGTCACTATGGACTTGCTGTGTGATGACTGAAGTGTGTTTGACACTGTTTATCCTTACCAGACATGATCCTGAACATGACTTGAGCTACGTTCTGGGGTTAACCTGAGATCTGCCCTATTGCTGTGAATTTGCTTGATGATCTGGACTCTTGGTTGAACTTGTCTTTCAAGCTTTGGTCTGCTCTGCTTCCCTGCTCAGCTACTGTAGAACGGGGTCCTAGTTGCCAAGGCCTCCACCTGCTGGCATGACATGGCACCTTTCCATCCATTAGGGAGAAGCTGGCCCTCACCGATCTCTGACAGTTTGTACTATCATGTATAATGAGTTTGAGTTCCTGCTTATTGCAGTAGGTTTGTATATTTCACCTGCCTTTTATGTGAGTTTGAATATTCTTTTTTTTTTTTTTTTTTTGGCTGGGGGGGGGAGTTCTGAGATTCCTAAAGTTGCAGACACAAATTTGGATATTTAGTGCTGCCTGGCCAAAATCTGATGAAGTTTATAGTGCTGTTGGAATTTAGCGACATTCAACCAGCATCATGCAGCACTTTTTTTTTTTTTTTTTTTTAAGAGTGTTATCCCAGATAGGGGTCTGCAATGAAGATATAATCCTGATACATGGTTACAGAATAAAACAAATACTTTGAAGAGGGAAATCAGTTTCAGAAAACAATATGAAATAAGCACAAAGGGTTACTTTTCTGAAAGCTAAATCACAGACTTTTAAGTCATTCCTACTCATATGTCCACACTACAACAATATTTAAAGGGGAGGATTAAAAGGCTGTGTATAGAGAGAGTCTCAATGACTGAATAGTTCTGCTAGATGAGGATGCAACAAAAGGATTTATTTATTTTTTTTTTTCAGCTCTGTCTTATATCCTTGGTTCCCTGCTTTGTTACCTGAGTTTTTCTTTTAGTCACTTCCAGTGAATGTCAAAATATTTGGAAAGGTTAATGGGTATTCAGTATAAAAGTAGGAGAAAACAAAAAACAAGTGACAAGATAAAGACCAAGATATCAAGATATACAAAGCCTGGGGAGGGGAGAGGGTTGAGAGGGGGGAGAAAAAGAGACAGACAGAGAGAGAGAGAGAGAGGGAGAGAGAGAATAGCAAATATAGCAAAAAACAGAGCTTTCAGGTTGCTGGCTGATGGACCTTTTAAAAGACTACTCAAAGCCTTGAGAAGATTCAACCACAGCTTTGTAACTGATAAAAAAGGGAATATCATCTTGTGTATCATCTTGTGTCTAACAGGAATAAATAGTTTAATGGACTTTTGAGATTGTGCAAAAGAGATCTTTAGCTAAATGACCAAATCTGGAGAAAGAGAGGGATGGAAGGATAAAAAGAATTACTTGCATATAAACAAGCTCCTGGTCAGTATGCTTGTCTGGCTGAGCCCTGCACCTGGTCACCTCAGTCCATTGCATCCTCTTGTTAAACTATATTTTACTGTGTGAGCATGTTCTCTCTATTGGGGTGTTATGATGCTAGTGAATTTCCAGTTGGTAAGCAAGATAAAAGCCCCCACCCCTGGATAAAGGGACTTGGTAGTACAGGTGAGTCCATAGATTTTGGTGCCAGATATTGGAGACACCAGAAAGTCTGACTGTTGGCTACAGGTGAGACTATCAGTTTGGACTAGCCAGAAGAGGTACCTGTTTACATGTGTCTGCATAGGGGTGTGACATTTTCAAGGAAACTTTAAATGACAGGAACAGGATCTGGCCATTTGTGTTGTTTGTGTTTATGTTAGTGCTATTTGTGTGTGTGTGATACCTGTAAGACACTATTCTTGTATGTGTTTATTCTTGTGTGTGGTTGGCTGCCTGTGTGTGTGTGTGTGTGTGTGTGCATGCACATGCTAGGTATAGCTAAGAATACCCAGCTTCCCTTTAGAAAGGAGGACCATCCCTTAAAGGCCATCATATCACAAGAACTTCTGGAACACTTAAGAACAAGAAATAATTTACTAGAAGTGGACAAGAGAGTCACAGTGTCACATGAATGCAGAGGAGGGGAAGGAATTCTAAACAGCCTAGACCCCCCTGCACCTCTTGGGGAGACCTGTCCTGCCTCTGCCAGGGCTATGACACTATCTGCAGTGCTGTGTGGGAGCATGCCTTCAGGTGCTGTAGCTTCAAAATGGATGTAAACTGGTTTAGTCAAACAGAAAGAGACCTCACTCCTTGAAGTGTCAAGTTGAAGCTCAAGTGTCTTGTATACAGGTGTACCAAGGGAAAACAAACAAACAAACAAACAAAAACCCACTGCTAATACTTTTTAGTTCTCTGTGCCAACTCCAGAGACTGTGACCAAACAGCATACCAGCCTACGTTATGTTTCAAAATGTTTTATCTTATACTCATGAAGTCCCAAAATGTTTAATCATAAAGATCTAGTGAAGAATTTTTTTTTCATTTCCTTTCCTGAATTTAAGCACAGTAAGTATTATATTTCTTCCTTACTTTAAAATAAACACAATTCCTTTAGCTGAAAATACAAGCAGTGTATGTTGGCTGACAATAAAAAACAAACAAACAAACAAACACTTTGACTGAAAATACTAGTTAAGGTATATAGTTTAAACTAGATCTTCAGCTCTGATTTCCCACACATTAGATGCATTTTAGTACAATGCTAATTATACATCTGAGCCCCTAATAAAGCAATGTGTTTTTTTCTTGTTGTTGTTGTTTTGTTTTTGTTTCATTTCTTTCCTTAAGGGAACAATAAATTAATCAAGAGATATCTTTCTCATAAAATTCTGTTAATTTTTATAGTAGATAGCACCATACAGGAATATTTAAAAAATGTTGTTTTGTGTTTTATAAAACATATATGGCAGGTATCCTTGAACTTTGCAACGAAGAAATGCATTTGTCTAATAATGTGATGTATTATCACATATATTCTCCAAAGTAATTTTAACATGAAAATTTAAGAAAACAGAAAACGGAACTTAGTAGGAACTGAAGTACTGGCAATTCAACCTCACTGATTTCATACAGAAGTCCTTTGTTATGTTGGCAACATCCTTGTTCTTATCCAGAAATAATGTTGCAAGGACAGAAACATTAGTGGCTTGAACCTTGAACACGGTGTTTTTCAGTTCCATCACAATTTTGGCTCAAGATGCAGCAGTAAAATATTATGATCTTTTGTAGATGACATGTTAAATAACAAAAGATAGAATTGTGTAACAAGTGTAGAACATTGCTTTTTGCTTGTTTGTTTTTCATTTAAATTAAAACTTTAATAACAAATGAAACATCTTGAGAAAATGAAGACATACTCTCATTTTCTCTTCTGAATTACAATAAATTTATTGGCTTAAATAAGTAACTGAGCACTGCCAGATTTAATAAATTACACAACTTGCATTAAATTCATTTCACATTGGTGACTTTTTAAATGCACTTTCAATATTTGTCCTTTGCAAACTATTCTAAATGGTGCACTGTCAGATATACTGATTTTTTTCTCTTCTTATAAGTGTTTTTACTTGGAATTAATTCATATCTATGCTTTGCCAGAACCATCCAATCTGAATTCAGATTCCTAATTAAAAAAAAAATCGGGGTACAATATGTATAAATAAGTATTATTCACATAATTTTCACTTTTACTGGAATGCATTAAGCTGGAGTCCCAAGCCAGCTGACATCTTACATGAACACTGAGCATTCTTTCCAGCTGTCCTGTTTTATTAGGGATAAATCTGGCCCGCAGATTCCAATGAGTTTCTGTGCATAAGATATGTGCACACTTCCTTTAAGATTTAGACTTGTCAGGAACTGCTTACAGTTCTTGGTGAAACCCTTTGAATTCTCCCTAAGAAGAAGTGAAGAAGTTGCCTGTTTAAGTTTTATATGTCTTATAGTGCAACCTCACTGCCACATAGAGTCACTTACATGAGTCTTTTAGAGGGAAAAGCAAAAATAGGAAAAAAACAAACAAACAAAAACAAACAAACAAACAAAAAACAAACAAACACACTAAAGGTGTGTCAACCACTAGGCTGGAGATCAGAGTTAAAGGAGCTATTTGCTGCCATCTATTGATGAACTGGACAAAGAAATTAAACAAGCAGCCCATCCTCTTTTGCACTAAATCTTTGTTCTTTGATGGTCCTTTGATGTCCTCTACCAGGATATCAAGGCTTGTTTGATTTCATAAATTTGCTCAAGATTTTCTCAAGAGACCAATGAAATATCATGAAAATTTGACTGTCACCAAAAAACAGGATGATTGTTCATAGCTTAAAACTTCATGTTGCTCTGAGATAATCTACTGTGAAAAAGATGTGGATAATTGGTTCATAGCTTGTGTGAAGAGTTCATCCTTTGTATTGAGTAGTAGAATCACACAGAACAGTAAAATTATACACATATTGTGATCATACACATTATTAAACTCCTTTTCTAGAAAAAAAAATATATAAAAGTCAATGTATAAATAACAGTATTGGGGAGAAATGAAGATCTGCAACTACAAATAGCTACAAGTTCTGACTGAAGTCATATTTTCGTTTTCTATGTTTGTGAAGGAGTTTTCCTTGTTGTACACTAATATTTATCTTATGCATAGTCTTTTAGGGATCTCATTTTGTTTTATCCCTAAATCCCTGCAAATTCTGAACCCGACATTAATTTTGACAAACTTTGATCAGAAGTTAAACAAGAGTAAAGTCCTCATTTATTTGATCTTATTAGAGATCATAGAATCATAGAATCATTAAGGTTGGAAAAGACCTCCAAGATCATCTGGTCCAACTAACCCCCCACCACCAATATCACCCACTAAACCATGTCTCTAAGCACCAGGTCCAACCTTTCCTTGAACACCCCCAGGGATGGTGACTCCACCACCTTCCTGGGCAACCCATTCCAATGCCTGATCACTCTTTCTGAGAAGAAATTTCTCCTAATTTCCAACCTAAATCTCCCCTGGTGCATCTTGAGGCCATTCCCTCTAGTCCTATCACTAGTTATCTGTGAGAAGAGGCCAATACCCAGCTCCCCACAAAATCAGGAAATTGTACGGAGCAAGAAGGTCTCCCCTGAGCCTCCTCCAGACTAAACAAACCCAGTTCCCTCAGCCACTCCTCATAGGACTTTTGTTCCAGGCCCTTCGCCAGCTCTGTAGCCCTTCTCTGGACATGTTCCAGGGCCTTGATGTTCTTTTTGTAGTGAGGGACCTAAAACTGAACACAGTACTGGAGGTGTGGCCTCACCCAGTGAGGTGCCGCCTCACCAGGGGGACAGTCTTCTCCCTCATTCTGCTGGCTACACTATTCTTGATACAAGCCAGGATGTCATTGGTCTTCTTGGCTAGCTGGGCACACTGCCAGCTCATGTTCACACTGAGCATCGACCAACAACCCCAGATCCTTTTCCTCTTCACAGCATTCCACTCTCCTCTAAGCCTGTAGTGCTGCATGGGGCTGTTGTGGCCAAAGTGCAGGACCCAGCACTTAGCCATATGAAACTCATCCCATTGGCCTCTGCCCATTCATGCAACTTGTCCAGGTCCCTCTTCAAGCCCTTTCTATCCTTAAGTAGATCAACACTTCCCCCTCCTCCCCCACTTGGTGTCGTCTGAAAACTTACTGAGGTTGCACTCAAATCTCTCATTCAAATCATCAATAAATATATTAAGAATACGGGCCCCAACACTAACCTTTGGGGAATACCACTCATGATTGGTCACCAGCTGGATTTAACTCCATTCACCACTATTCTCTGTGCCAGGTTGTCCAGCCATTTTTTAACCCAGCAAAGACCGTACCTGTCCAAGCCTTCAGCTGCCAGTTTCTCCAGGAGAATATTATGGGAAACCATGTCAAAGGCCTTGCTGAAGTCTAGGTAGACTATGTCAACAGGCTTTCCCTCATCCACCAGGCAGGTTACCTGGGCATGGAAGGAGATGAGATGGTCAGGTAGGGCTTGCCTGCAGGACTGGGCCAGGCCCAGTCAGCATGGGTTCATGCCTGACTGGGCCTGGCCCCCTGGTTGTCCCACATATGCTGCATGACTGCATTCAAGATGACCTGTTCCATCACCCTTCCTGGCACCAAGGTCAGGCTGACAGGCCTGTAGTTCCCCAGGTCCTCCTTCCAACCCTTCTTATAGGTGGGCATCATATTAGCAAGTCTCCAGTCACTCAGGGCCTCTCTGAATGACCATGACTGTTGATAGATGATGGAAATTGGCTTGGTAATTACGTCCACAGCTCCTTCAGCATCCTCGGGTGGATAATAGATGAGAAACAATGAAAGATTGAAATCACCTAGTTCAGTAACCATTCAGTCACCTAGTCTCTCAATTGTCTCAAGCTAGTTTGTAATCTTGTATCTGCAGATAATTGGCTGGGCAGGTCTTGGGCCACTCCAGTAATTAATGACTAAGAGCACTGTGTGTGCATACAAGCACAGCTCATATATAGCTAGATATCATATCTAGCTATACCAATTGGACTTCCGTATTTCTAGAATGTGCAAAATCTCTTCTCCTACACCTCTGTGTCATTGCTATTATACTGTACTGGGTCTGGCTGGAATGTTAACTTTCCCGGCAGCAGCCCATTCAGTGCCGTACTCTGTACTTGTAGCTGGAACAGCAGTGTTATCACACCAGCGTTGTGTCTACTGCTGAGCAGCAGTGGCACAGCATTGGGCCTTTCTCTAACCCTCCTAGGGGGTGGGCAAAAAAGTGAGGAGAGAAACATCACTAGGGCAGCTGACCTAAACCAATCAAAGGGATATTCCATACCATGTGGTGTCACACTCAGCAATAAAAGGTGGAAACAGGAAGAAGAGGGGGGGGTGGGCTCTCGTTGAGAAGACGTTGGTCCTCCTCTCGAACACCGGCTGCGTGCGTTGAGGCCTTGCTTCAAGGACGTGGTCAATCATCGCTCATTTGTGGGAAGTAGAGAGTAATTTCTTTCCTCTGCACTTCCATATAGCTTTCATTTATTTTGTTTGTTTGTTTTCCTCCCTTTTTCCCCTTTCCCTTTTATTTCCCCTTAGTTAAATTGTTTAGTTCATGGTAGTCTTTATTTAATTATTATAATTATTTCCCTTTAATTAAATTATCCTTATCTCAACCCGTGAGTTGTTCTTTGCTTTACTTTTCCCCCTCCTTATCTAAAGGAGGGGGAGTGAGAGAGCGGTTGTGGGGTTTAGCTGCCCAGCACGGTAAAACCACCGATAGAATAATTTTAATATTAAGAAGTTTGCACTGCGTGTCATGTGGAACTGCAAAAATAACTGAAAAGGCAGTTAAGAAACAGAGTCCATGGAATTTATAATAAAAGACTGGAATCCTTTCTGTATCACCATTCTCTGATGACTGAGCTCAAGGAAATTCAGAGTAACCATGTTAACTTGAAACTGAATGATTTCTACTAACCTCTAAAACATGCCAAATCATGTATATAAATGCCTTCAAATATTAAACAGACTGAGTTAGAGACAACAAGGTACAATTATAGTTCTATGTATGAGAGAAATTCATGTAACAAATATAAAAATTACCCTTGGGAACAAGGAAAATAGAGAAGAAAAAAAAAAAGTAAGATACATAGAACTGGGAATAAAAGAAACACTGACATGGAACAGAAGACAAAATAAAGAAGCAGGTAGAAATGGAGGAAGGAATAAGACCAATACTGTGAATAAATCAATTACAGATATATTAGTAGTTGGTTCACACCTAACAAAAAATATATTTAGCTTCCTCTTTGATCGATGTTTTTTTTTTCTTTTTTTTTCTTTTTTTTTTTCTTTTTTTTTTTCCCCCCCTACTTGTAACTAAATAGCTAAATAACATCAAACATGAATAATGAAAGGGAAGAAATGCCTACAGACTCTTGTACCACTGTGACCTGAATCAAAGGGAAATCATATCAGCAGCTTCAAAGTGCTTATGCTTTTCTGCTTGGACATTCTTGGCAGGTCTAGGCAAAAATGGAACACATCATATTTTATGTTTTCCCAGTTACCAGATGGCTAAGAGGCACTTAGGTGCTTAC
Source organism: Aythya fuligula (assembly GCF_009819795.1). Classification (NCBI taxonomy): domain Eukaryota; kingdom Metazoa; phylum Chordata; class Aves; order Anseriformes; family Anatidae; genus Aythya; species Aythya fuligula. The sequence goes on from NC_045559.1 coordinate 156,695,363, forward strand.
CTTTTTTTCTCTCCTTCTTCAATCCTTCCCCTTGCAGTAAAATGTGTTACTCATCATCCTGTTTATAATAAGCTTTTGTTGGATAACATATTCTAACAGCTGGAAGTATTTCTATGATGAAACTTCATTTCTGGAAGCTAGGTAAGACTAGCTTTCTGAGGCTTCCTGCATCTTCCCCCAGAGTATATATACTGAAAAGCATTTTGGTCTTAGTTAGCAATAAACACTAGAACACAATAAAACACTAGAATTATTTGGATGACATGAAAACATAAGAACTGTGAACCAAAGCAAAGTTTCAGATGAGCCCTCCAAATATTTTATATGACCTGCAAATCATATTTTCAAATATTAATCTCATTAAAAGATAAGACAAAACAACAACAACAACAAAAACAGCCTACATAATATGTGTGACATATTATAGCCTCTGTCAGAAGGCCCTAAGCAATCTGACCTAACATTAACTGTGCTCAAGTGGCAAGAATAGTCAGCATGCTGGAAGGCAGAGCTGTCATTTTGGGGGTTCTCAACAGGCCACATAAATGGTCTGAAGAGAAGTTCAGTGAAGATAGAAACTCTTGCACCTGGTGAAACTCTTTTCACCATGTGAAAATTTAAGCTAGAAGCATTGAAATAAGCATGTAGTACTCTGGGAGGGGATTGCTTATGATTTTACTATTGTTTTTTCATTATCCTACAACTGTAAATGAGAACCTGTGATGTGTACTAAATGATCTGCAAAGAGAATAAGCTGAATTAAAGAGAAATTTCAGAACAACCTTCAGCTGCATAAGGCATTTACCAGTGTAGGGAGCAAGGTTAATTAAAGAGAAATTTCATAACAACTTTCATCTGAAAAAAGCATTTTACCACTGCAGGGAATGCCAGGACTCTTTAGAACTCTTATTCCCCAGAGGTACTGTGGAGTCAGGAAGCGGAACTATCTTTTTCCAGAGACCTCATTTGAGATGAACTGATAGTAATTGTGTGTGTGTCTCTGTGTGTAGAGGGGGGTAGAACAAACCAACACAACCAGCCAAAACAAACAAAAAAAAAAACACACCAACAACAATGGACTTCGGAAACAAAACAAAAAAAACTCCTAGATGTTTCTGTTCAAGCAACCCCCAGTGTTAACAGTGGTTGTACTTGATATTTATGGATGTTGTGATAGAAGCACAACCCACAACTGTCTTGAAAATGTCAATAACATTCTGTTATTGATCTGTAGAAATTTAGGAAAAGATCTTGGGTACCAAATAATTTTGCTAGCAGTTACATATTGTATATCTAGACAATTTCTAGAAGGAAAGAGAAACTCACTGGGAGGAATAGCAATAATTTAGAGATAAAAGGCAAGTATTTTTTTAAATAGAACTGATAGAAGAAAATGAAAGTAATTGTTCTGTACATCAGACAAAGAATTATCTTGGAGATAATTTATTTTAGGGATGCAAAGATTAAGAGAGCTTAAAAAATAATTTAATAAAATCTATCTTTTCCAAAAGATTCAGAACTGGGATTTTTTTTTTTTTCATATTTTATTAACTGATTCAAACTTTTTTTTTTCCTGATATTCCTTTTAAGTCATTATAAAAAGGCTTTCACAAAAATAAATAAATAAATAAGTAATACCTCATGCTTAAGACACTTTAAAGAAGTCAATATCAACTAAGGAAGAATTTATTGAAGTTCAAAAAATATTAAATATAGATTTTAACTATCATTATAAATGTGTTCTAGCATATAAACCATGTCATTTTTTTATTATTTATTTATTTATTTATTTATTTATTAGTATTGTACTATTAATAGAACTTCTGGAATATGTTTAATATTCATTCAGTGTCAGGAACAATGCAATCTGATGACAGTTCATAAACTTCATATAGACTTCATATAGACTTCAATTTTCCTTATCTTTGTTATTTTAAACTGTGTCAGTTAAAAAGGTTAATATCATCATCATAACAGTAGGAAGAAAACGTTTTCCCCCATTTCAGCAATTAATCAGACGTTAACCAGAACTAAAATTGAAACAGTAAAGGTAAGTGAAGTTTTTATATCACAAAGTTTTTCACTGTGTTTGAGTTACAGTTTCTGGCAAAATGTGCATTTTCTCAAATTAAACTAATTAAAAATATAATCCTTCATTTCCTTATTTAATTCAGCATATCACCTTAACTCTATAGTGCAATTGAAGTATATTACAAAGATATTTAAATTGATAACCCATTAAGAAAATATGATTTTAATATACTTTAAATATTCTTTTGATCATCAAAGTTACTGCTTAAAGTTACAGTCTGCATGAGGTATCCATATAGCATCACGAGTACCTTAGATTTTTTATTTAATTTTATTTACCTATTTCGTTGCTGTTGTTGGCCACTCGCACCAGTAATGTTGACAACAATATGTCTGCATTTTTCTTTAAGAGAAGGGGTAGCAGCAGCTCAATGGAGAACCATTTAGTTCTTTTGTGTTTCATATTTACCTTTAGAAAGCAATTTTTTCCATTAGATTCTCTGACCAGGGGTATACCTTTGAGCTTTTCTGGTAGTGATGAGAAGCAAGATCTAATATTTGTCTTTCTCATATAGAAGCATGAAGGGAAGCATGATCATCAGTATAACTTTTAGGAGAACTTTGGATCTGTGACGGTACATAGAAAAATGGGTATCAAGAAATGAATTTCAAACTACAGTGACAGCTTCAAATGGAAAAAAGTAATGGTTATCTGAGTATGTGAAAGTTGAGAGGGCTTTTGTTATTAACATGGAAATTATTCACCTTTCAGAAAAAAAAGATATATTGCACATATACATTTTCTAAATAATTTAGATGGAACATTTTTAGGTCAAGTTGTTTTATATATATATAAATATTACTTGTATAAGTAATAGTCAGTGTACCTCTTGATAAACTTCTGCTTGAGTTACAAAGACCTTAAGTTACAAAACGTACTGCACAACATATCGAGTATCTTCTGTAACATGCATATGACAACATAAGGATTTCACTGTGTTAGTATTATAAGGAGATAAATGAGTACTGGCACCATTCAAAAAGTAGATTAGCAATACTGATAGCTTTCCTATAGTTTAAAATTTAGCTTTAAAAATATGAAAGGTTAAATCATGGTTGTAATCTCTATTCAGCTAATGTAGATGTTGACAATAAAATTTGTGCTGTTGGGCTAAACTGGTCATGCCATAAAGAGTTATTATATTAAATTCTAGGGGTAAAGTATTTGATAAAAATGCTAATTAAGGTTTAGCAAAATGTTTTGCTCTGCATTTACTTTTTAAAAATGTCTGTTCAGCATGGCAAAATAAGAACATGACAGATGCTATGGAAAAATCAGCTTGTATTGAGGCAGTCAAGTGTTCCTAAAAAAAGACTCTTACTGTCTTTTTCCTTTTTGAATAAGATAACAAGAAGAGATTTTTATTTATTTATTTTTGTTAAGGGAGGAAAAAGAAAGTAACTCTAGTGAACAGAAAATCTAACGGCATACACATCTATCTTTTAAACAACCACCTTAGCACAAGTGATGTGTATTTTCATCTTTTAGGAATAGCTTGAAGATTTACCATTTTATATTATTTTTTAAAAAAAAAAGGCAACATAGAAGGGGAAAAAATTCCTACAGGTTCTGAAGAAGTAAAGAGATTGGATGTGGAAGTTAATATTGTGTTGGACTAATAGTGAACACGAAGGGAAACAACAGACTGAATTTCTGAGTGGGGGAAAAAAAAGAAAAAAAAAAAAAAAGCCTGACATATGCAATGCAATGCTATTTCAAATTAAAAAAGTAAAGTTAAAAAACATTTTGCATCACCTCAAAGGTATTCAAATAGACACACAGAGCTGTATTTCCATAAGCCATGAAAACTCTAATATGCTGTGAATTAAAATTTTACATCTCAAAAGTCAGTATTTTTTTCAAGAAATTGGGAAAAGGGACGTCATTTTCCAGGCTTGTTTGTACAGTACTTCAGTTTGTTCTAAGCAAGACCTTTAATATTATGTAAATAAATAACTGCTCCTTCAATGGACTGGAAATATTTGAATAACAGAAACAAATTTTCTTGAAATTTTTTTCTGCCTTGGCTCTGCTCAGATACTCCTCAGTTAGTAGTGTTTACAATGTATCACCACTCTGTGGTGTAGAAAACAAAGAACCAAATACGAACAATAATCTCCCTCACTCTTCAAGTTCCCTTTTCTAACTAGCAGTTTTGCCTTCTAGTTTTAGTTTTAGTTTTAGTTTTAGTTCTAGTTTTGCCCCATATGTGACTGTGCAGAGCTACATGAGTTATGGAAGTCCGTGAGAAGGAGAAGCTTGTGTACACATAAGAATAGAAAAGAAAATCCTAGTACTTCCAGCTCAGCATTTTCTGCTTTGTCCTGTGCAGAGACATCTACCAAGTTCTTGAATTCCTAATGAGATTGGATTTAATAAAAAATAAAGGATAAGTAAGAGAAGAAAGAGGGAGGTCTGTTTCTATTTACTGTATCTACAGAACACCACATTCTTTTGTTTTAAAAGCATACTCAATTCTTTGTGATGTCATGGTACTTACTGATTTAAAACTAAATAAATAAATCATAATATGTCTTGGCTTGGACCTTGAAGTCCCTTCCAACCCAAGAGAGACTAGAGAGACTTTGGTCTCTCTAGTTCCAACGCCCCTGCCATAAGCAGGGATGCCACCCACTAGGTCATGTTTTTCAGGGCCTCATCCAACCTGGTCTCGAACACTTCCAGGGATAGGGCATTCACAACTTCTCTGGGCAACCTGTTCCGGTGCCTCACCACCCTCTGAGTTAAGAATTTCCTCCTAATGTCTAGTCTAAATCTCCCCTCTTTTAGTTTAAAACCATTCCCCCTTGTCCTGTCATTATCTGACTGAGCAAAAGAGTTGTTCTTCATCTTTTTTTGTAAGCCTTCTTTAAGTATTGAAAAGCTGCAGTGAGGTCACTCCTGAGCCTCCTCTTCTTTAGGCTGAACATCCCCTCTTCTCTCCGCCTTTCTTCATAGGATAGGTACTGTAGTCCTCTGATTAACTTTGTGGCCCTCCTCTGGATTCACTCTAACAGGTCCATGTCCTTCTTGTGCTAGGGGCCTCAGACTCCAAGTAGTGTCTCACGAGGGCAGAGTAGAGGGAGACCATCACCTCCCTTGACCTGCTGGCCACTCCTCTGTTGATGCAGTCCAGGATGCAGTTGGCCTTCTGGGCTGCAAGTGCACACCTCTGGCTCGTGTCAAGCTTCTTGTCCACCAGAACCCCCAAGACCTTCTCTGCAGGGCCATTCTTACTGTGTTCGTCTCCCAGTTTGTATTATGCCTGAGAATGCCCCAATCCAGGTGCGACACCTCGCACATAGACTTGCTGAACCTCATTGGGTTCACGTGCTCAAGCTTTTCCAGGTCTCTTTGGATCGTATCTCTTCCTCCTGTTGTATCAACTGCACTACTCAGCTCAGTGATATTTGCAAACTTGCTGAGGGCACACTCGATCCCACTGCCTATGTCATTGAGAAAGATATTAAACAGCACCAGTCCCAGGACCCCTGAGATACACCAGTTATCACTGGCCTCCACTTGGACATAGATACATTGACCACCATTCTCTGGGTGCAACTTTCAAGCCAATTACTTATTCACTGAATGGTCTACCCATCAAATCCATCTCTCCAATCTGAAGACCCAGATAGGACCTGTCAAAGACAATGTGTGACCATGTCAAAGGCCTTACAAAAGGCCAGGTAGATGACATTGGTCAGTCTTCCCTTGTCAACTGATGCAGTCACTTCATCGTAGAAGACCACCAGATTGGTCAGGCATGATTTGCCATTCTTGAAGCCGTGCTGGCTGTCTCGGATCACCTCCTTGTCTTGCATGTGCCTTGACAATGCTAAGAGGAGAATCTGTTCCATGATCTTCCCAGGCACAGAAGTATTGTGATTAAAAAAATAGATATTTTGAGTCAAATAAATATTGTGAGTCAAATATTTTGTAGTTTCTGTCATAAAAATGAAAGAACCTTCAGCACTTTCTTTGGCATTATAGTTTTAACTTATTTGTAATATCCTGTCGAACATTGAGGTACCCAAATTTCCTTTCTACAAAATATGCAATAAAACACAGATCTAAATGGAAAGAACAATTCAGACAATGTCACAAAAATTTGAAAACAAGATAATATTCAGCTCACATTGCAGGATAATGGAACTCTATCTCTGACTCCTAATTCAGTGTGTTTTTTTTCCCTGCTTCATTGCCTACATGTTTATCTGATATTTTTGGACTGTTTTTCTTTCATGTGTTATACTCAAGAAAAATAAAATATAGCTTATTGTGAAGAGGTTTCTATTCATATTATATAATTTTATATGTAAACTTGTTGGCATCTGCATTTGATCTTACCAGCTGGACTTGTTTAATAGTCTCTGCAGAGAAGAAAGAACTTCTGTTGTGCAAGTCATCTTGTTCTATGATAAATATCTAAAATAGAAATCCCTGGCCTAGGAATGCCTGTTTTTGTTGTTGTTGTTGTTGTTGTTTGTTTGTTTGTTTTTCTTTTTGTTTTTTTTCTTTCCCTGTATAAGTCTGATGTCAGACATATAAAGGAGTTTTGTGTTCAGAAATATTGGAGAGTCAGGAGAACACTGTTTTGTCAGCCAGTAGTGAAAAACAGTAAGAACAACAAAAAAGTTGTTCAAAAAGGTTTTTCAAGAGAATCAGTGTCATTATGTTGAAAATGTTTTGTATCAAATGTCTGGACAGACTAGATGTGTCTAAATGTGCTTATAAAGAGAAAAACTGCAATTTCATAATTCAAAAATATGAACTAAAAAAAATATTTTAGCTTTAGGCAAAGACTATGTGTAATTTTAAAAACTCAGTTTACTTGCTTCAGCTGAAGAACAGAATAGTAAAACAGAAGTGCAACACTTTGGGTTGGATGGTGAGCAGTTTAACATTACTTATCAACTGCAGGCTACATGAGACTGCTACCCAGTAAGACAGGTGACAGAGTTCTGTGGTTTGGTGATTTGGTAACTATGACAAATTTACTGCAAAACGTTGAAGTTAAGGAACTGTCACAGCAAGTCGCTAATCAATAAATCTTTTACCATTTTACCTGAAAATTAAATTTGTGATTATCACACATCATTTATGTTCTTATCATAAATTTATTATTTCCTACAGTAGATTTATTTTATTGTTATTGGTTTTGTTGTTCTCTTCTTTCAAACTGAGAACTTTGAAATCCTGAGTACCGTGACGTTTTATTTTCCTAAGTTTCTGAGAAATGTCTTGAAACAATATTTATTAGTGACCCTAGAAACTTAACCTGTCTTTTGTACAAACCAGTCATGGTTTAAAAGAAGAATTACATGTTTAGAAAATTAGTTCTAGTGGTAGATCTTTGTATTGTATAAATCTAAAATGAAGTGAAATGAAATCTAGGGAAATATCTGAGACAGTGATAAGGGAATGCTCCAAGCAGCTGTTCAGCAGTATGGTTATGGATCTGAGCCCTGTGGAGCACTGAGATGTATATTAATAAATAAATGTAGACATGGTCTAAATACCCAGAAGGTGTTGATAAAATCTGTTTCAGATATCAAAGAAAGCTTTTGGCAGTGTATGATGAAATATTGCATTGATAGTATGGCAAATGGGGACAGCATTCATTGTCAGTTCCTGATACTTGTGAGGGAGGACAAATAAAAATACATATAAGAGAAACACAAGGAGATTGCAAAACAGTGGTCACAAAAACACTGTATGAATATGACAGATAGACAGAAATTTGTTCTCTATTTTCATAGAATCATAGAATAACACAAACACATAATTGGAAAGGACCTACAAGATCATCTAGTCCAACCATCCTCCTATCACCAATACTACCCACTAAACTATTAAATCATATCTCATAGCACCTTATCCAAGTGCTTCTTGAACACCGCCAGGGACAGTGACTCCACCACCTCCCTGGGCAGGCTGATCCAGTGCCTGACCACTGAAGAGAGAAAAAGTTTTTCCTGGTATCTAATCTAAATCTCCCCAGGTGCAACTTGTGGCCGTTTCCTTGGGTCCTATCACTAGTTATCTGGGAAAAGAGGCTGACCCTTCCTCATCACAATTCCCCTTCCGGAAGTTGAATGCAATGAATAGGGTGCAATGAGTTCTCTTCTCCAGATCAAACAATCCCAGCTCCCTCAGACACTCCTCATAAGACTTGTGCTCCAGACCCCTCACCAGTTTTGTTGTCCTTCTCTGGGCATGTTCCAGGGCCTTGATGCTTTTCTTGTAGCGAGGGGCCCAAAACTGAACACAGCTGAGTACAGGGGGATGATCACCTCCCTGCTTGTGCTGGCTACACTATTCCTAATACTGGCCAGGATGCCATTGGGCTTCTTGGCCACCTGGGCACACTGCTGGCTCATGTTCAGCTGAGTATCAATCAACACTCCCAGGTCCTTTTCCTCTTCACAGTCTTCTAGCCACTCTGCCCCAAGCCTATAGCACTGCATGGAGTTATTGTGGCCAAAGTGCAGGACCCAGCACTTGGCCTTGTTGAACCTCATCCTATTCACCTCAGCTCAGCAGCCAGCCTATCTAGATCCCTCTGAAGATCCACCCTACCCTCAGGCAGATCAACACTACCTCTCAATTTGGTGTCATCTACAAACTTACTGAGGGTACACTCAATCCCCTCATCAAGGTCACCAATAAACGTATTAAACAAGATAGGCCCCAAGTGGTGACCCCTAGGGGACACCACTTGAAACGGGACGCCAGCTGGACTAAACTCCATACCTGCTGGACGTGTCCCTCCAGCCTGTTCTTTACCCAGAGAAGGGTATACCTGTCCTGGCCACGGGCAGCCAGCTTCTCCAGGAGAATACTGTGGGATACCTTATTCAGCTTTGCTGAAGTCTACGTAGACTACATCAACAGCTCTTCCCTCATCTACTAGTCTGGTCACACAATCATAGAAAGACATGAGGTTGGACAAGCACAACTTGCCTTTCATGAACCCATGCTGGCTGGGCATGATCCCCTGGATGCCGTGCACATGCTATGTGATCTCACCCAAGATGATTTGCTCCATAAATTTCCCTGGAACTGAGGTCAGGCTGACAGGCCTGTAGTTCCCCGGGTCCTCCTTATGCCCCTTCCTGTAGATGGGGGACACATTGGCAAGCTTCCAATCCTCTGGGACCTCTCCAGATAATCAGGAATGCTGATAGATGGTGGAAAGAAGCTTGGCAATCACCTCTGCCACCTCCATCGGCACCCTAGGGTGGAGCTCATCTGGTCCCATGGACCTGTGACATTCCAGATGGAGGAGCAGGTCTCTGTCTCTTCCTGAATCACAAGTCAAGGTAGATGGCATCCACTGCTCTCCCCTCATCTAGCCAGCTGGTGATGCCATCATAGAAGGCAATGAGGTTGGTTGAGCACGACTTCCCCTTGGTGAATCCATGCTGACTACTCCTCATAACCTTCTTCTCTCCCAGTTGCTTGGAGATGGCATCCAGAACAAGCTGTTCCAATACCTTTCCAGGGACAGAGGTGAGACTGACTGGCCTGTAGTTTCCCGGATCCTCCTTCCTGCCCTTCTTGAAGACCGGAGTGACATTGGCTATCCTCCAGTCTTCACGCACCTCTCCCATTCTCCAGGACCTTTCAAAGATGATAGAGAGTGGTTCAGCAATCACCTCCACTAATTGGGGCCTATGGATTTGTGTGTGTTAATCACACTCAGATGATCCCAAACCACTCCCTCATCAACCAGGGAGAAGATCTCCATTTCCCAGACTCTTTCTCCTCCCTCCAGAGTCTTTGAAACAAAGACCAAAGCAAATAAGTCATTCAGTATCTCCACCTTCACAGTGTCCCCTGTTACCCCAACACCCCCCTCATTCAGTAGGGGACCCACATTATCTCCAGTCTTCCTTTTACTGTTTACATACTTAAAAACAAAACAAAACAAACAAACAAAAACCTCTTCTTATTATCCGTTATCTCTTTTGCAAGCTTAATCTCCAGGTGGGCTTTAGCCTTCCTTGTTGTGTCCCTGCAGGCCCTGACATCATTCCTATATATCTCCTAAGAGGACAGGCCTTTTTTCCACATTTCATAGACCTTCCTCTTCCTTTTGATCTTGTCGATGAGCTCCTTCCTCATCCACGCAGGTTTCCTACCCCCCTTCCCTGATTTCCTACTCTTAGGGGTGCACCGATCCTGAGCTTGGAAGAAGTGCTGTTTAAATGTAGCCCAGCTCTCACAAGCACCCTTGCCTTCTAGCAACCTAGCCTATGAGATACTCCCAAGTAGTTCCCAGAAGAGGTCAAAGTTGGCTCTCCAAAAGTCCAAGGTAGCAATCCTGCTTATAATCTTACTTCTTCCACTAAGTTCCATCTGGAACTCCACCATCTCATGGTCTCTGCATCCCAAGCTGCCCCCAACCTTCACATTCCTAACAAGCCCAACCCTGTTGGTAAGGACAAGGTCCAGGAGCACCCCTGCCTCATCGGCTTCTCCACCACCTGTGTCAGAAAATTGTCTTCAGCGCATTGTAGGAACCATTTGGACTGCACGTGCCTGGCGAAGTTGCTTACCCAACAGATGTCTGGAAGATTGAAGCCCCCCATGAGAACCAGCGCCCGTGACCGGGAGGCTACTAGCAGCTGCTCGTAGAAGGCCTCATCGACATCCTCCTCCTGATCTGGTGACCTGTAGTACACCCCCACAACAGTGTCCTCCATACCAGCCCACCCCTTAATTCTCACCCACAAGCTCTCCACTTGTCCTTCACCCTCCCCCAGCTGGAGCTGGGTACATTCTAATTGCTCCCTCACATAAAGGGCAACCCCATCCCCTCACTTCCCCAGCCTGTCTTTCCTAAAAAGGACACAGCCCTCCATGACAGTGTTCCAGTCATGTGAGCTGTCCCATGACATGGCTGTGATTGCAATGAGATCATGGCCCTGCAACTGAACACAGATCTCGAGCTCCTGTTTATTTCCCATGCTTCGTGCATCAGTATACATGCACTTTAGGGAAGCAGCAGGCACAGTTATCCCTAGAGGGAAGATGATTCCGGACAGAGTATCGGGAATATTACCTTCTCAGAGGAGCCCTCAGACAATCCTATGAGACAATTCAGATGTTTTTCCTGATTATCTTCAACAGTGACAGCTGTGAAAACCTCCCCCAGCCCTTCTCAGTCACTTCTAACTCCCCTTCCTTCCGCCGTCAAACCTAGTTTAAAGACCTGGTAATAAGTCCAGAGAGCTTGCTCTCCAATACACTTGTGCCTCACTTGCTGAGTTGGAGTCCGTCAGCAGCCCACATACCAGGCTTAAGAACTGGCATATCCCTTCAGTACTTTTTTTCCCATAAGAATTGCATTAGATCAGTCTATTCTTGAGATTTATTTTTCTTTATTGTAAGAATTTTCACTTCAAACTTCTGAATATATTTAAATGCATTATTTGAAATCAGAAGGATGTTTTGCTTTGCAAACAGTTTTGTCATTCATAGGATTGCTGAAAACCAATGAAAAAAAATACTTATCTAAAGATGTAATAATGAAAGCCGGATTCAGAAAACGCGTACAAAACCTTCAGAGAACAGGACTGAGCATTATGTAATCCCTAGAACTCCTAGCAAAAGTTTCTGATATAGTCTCGGTTACTGGTAATAAAAAGTATTTTTGAGACAGACTTTTACATCCCTATTAAAAGGTCTTATTCAAGACAACAGAGACCATTGAAAGTAGAATACAATCACACTGCAGCATCTTGTCATTGTTTAAGTCTCTACTTGGAATCTTGCCCAATCATATATCTTTTAACAAATTTCATAAATGATACTCTGTTAAAAAAAATGTTCACAGATTTATTTTAAGAATATGTATTTTATTTTTTTTGCCTATTTTTTTCCCCTTTTGGCTATGCACTAATCAAACTTAAGGTTGAATGCAATTATATAGCAAGAGTCTAAAATATTCAGCTTTCACTATCAAATATATTTATATTAATCCTTAAATTACATTTAACTTCCATTCATACGCTAAGAAGATTTGTTTTATTCTTATGCATATCCAAACATTTTGTCATGGTTAAAAACAGCTTTGCAAAATCCATGTATTTATTTTGTTAAATGTATTGTTTCTTTGTGTTTTTTGTTTCTTTTTAAGCTTGAAAAAGAATTACTGGCTTGATGACTTAATTCATGTTTAATAACTTGTTTCTGCCTTTTTCCCTGTTATATGTTCTGTCAAGACACTCTGTATTTTTTCATGACTGCTCAGACTATACATGTATATTTATTTCCACCTCTACTATCACTTCTGTTGCTCTTGAATTATCTTCACTACGGTATCTGATCCAATCTTGGACTACACTCTCACTTCCAGTTCTTACTCATTTGTATCCAAATCTGTATTGCCTTCCTAAATTATATTTGTGTTCTATCTAATGTTAATCTCCCAGTACAGTATATGATACCACATTTTCCCTGGGGTTCCCTTTTCACTTTTGCTGTCCCATAGCAAAAGTCAAGAAGCCTTGTAAGATGTCTTCTACATATTAATCAGTCCTTTTCCTGGTTATATACTTCATCTCAACTAATCATTTTTCAATACTGCCTGGATGTTGCCTTCTGCCACTCTAAAATAACTGCACAAATGCATATTAAAATGCTGGATATATTCATGAAACATCTGAAAGTGAGACATAATTGTTATTACATAAAGCGTCTATACATCAAGCAATCTACTAAAACTACTAATGTAGTCATTTAAACATCAAAATATCTGATCCAGATATCATTTAAGTACATCAGAGCACTTTCCTGCTCCCACCTCCAGCTAAAATTTCCTCTTTGTGAGGAAAAAAGTCTTACTAGGAGTGGCTGAGGGATTGTTCAGCCTGGAAAAGAGGAGACTCAGGGGCAACCTTATTGTTGTACTGTTGTACCTAAAGGAGGCTGTAGTGAGGTGGGGGTTGGTCTATTCTCCCATGTGCCTGGTGACAGAACGAGGGGGAATGGGCTGATGTTGTGCCAGGGGAGGTTTAGGTTGGATATTTGGAAGAACTTTATTACTGAAATTAATTATGTTAGGCTGAATAGGCTGCCCAGGGAAGTGGTTCAGACCAGGGTAAAGACCCTGGAGGTCTTTAAAAGACATTTAGATGCAGAGCTTAGTGATATGGTTTAGTGGAGGACTTGTTAGTGTTAGGTCAGAAGTTGGACTCAGTGACCTTGGAGGTCTCCTCCAACTTAGATGATTCTGATTCTGTGATTCTGCTTATACACTTACTAAGTGGAGTAAACGTAAACATATTTTGCAGCCTGTTAGAAGTTCTGCTCTTAGTACAATCTACCTTACAGTTTGCGTACTTCTGTGTACAGAGGTGATATAGAGGTATACAGAGACTTCTTAGATCTCTACCATCCACAGGAAGAAATAGAAAAGTTTGAATAAATTCTTCTGAAATTTTGTAGTTTGGCACCCTGCAAAATCTGTTGTTTTAAAAAACACTTTTTTTTTCTTACTTACTCATACATAAAAGTAATAAAAAGTAATCTTACATAGAAGAAAAAGTAGAGGTAAAATAAAGGATAAAATGTAAATGTTTATTTACCAAAAAAGGTCAGATTTGCAATTATTATTATTATTTTTTTTTAGCTGAAGTTTGCTTAATTGTTGCAGGAAGCACGGCCGAAAGCACGACAGATTATGCTCCATTTTATTGCCCGAATAGCCTAACTTTTATAGTGAACTTAACAGGGGCGGATAGTGTCTCACACAAGATTATTGGTCAAAAGCACTCAGACAAACAACTACAAGAAAACAACCCCACCTGCAAGAAAACAACCCCGTTGTGATTAGCAGTCACGTAGACCTTGTCCTTGAAGCCAGCTACTGGTAACAATATTCTGAATTCCTCAATTGGGCGATGTGGGAACACTGTCATGGGAACTTCTCATAGTTGCCCTGGTAGCTTGGTTTGCTCAGCTACAGCAAGCCATGGGATTTTTGCTGTTTCAAAAATCCCTGAACAGCTTAATCTTTTTTCTTGATATTGGATATATTTTCTGAGAAATCACAATAGCTCCAGTAGTTTCTCAAGAGAGAAAAATATAGTTAAAAACATTCTAAAAACAAAAATGTAATTTTTTTTAAGTATTATTCCTTGATTTCTTTATCAAATATGGGATGTTCCAATGATCTTAATATTTCTCATTAGCCAAAACAAGTTTTGTTTTGTTTTGTTTTTTCTTCTAATGAAAACAGTCTATCATATTAATAATATAATAAAAATAAAAATAAATAAAAATAAAAATAGTATTACAAGTCAAAACAATATGATGTTTCTGATGTTTTTCATTTTTCAAGGACAAGTGGGAGTATTAAATTTCAACAACACTGAGGAGTCTTTCTGAAAAACTAATGATACAATCTGGCCTCCAGTTATTATCATTTAATAGGATGAGAAATGAATTCCAGATATTAAATTGTTGAAGGACATAAAATCTATCAAAAGAAAATTGCCTACAATGTTCTGAGCTAGTTAGATGGCTTAGAACGCATAGCTCTTTTTAAGTGTTTGTTTTTTTCTTTCTTTTCCTTTTTAAGAACATGGTTTGAATCACTGCAGTTGTAATTTATGGTGAAAGGTGAAAGCAGTTGTAGAAAATAATGTCAGTATTAAAAAAAATGTTTTCAATTATATAATTAGATGTATGTATTCTGAAATCTGTTACTCTTTGTCTGAATTCAGGAACAGAAAATATATTCTTACTAATGTCAGCATATACCTGTATTCTATAGTATGCTCTGTTAGCAGCTGAGAATAAGCTTTTATATTTTGAATTCAGATGATAGGGGAACATCTGATGAATTTCAAAAAACTGTTTTGTTTTGTTTTCATGAAACAGTATACAGGACAGAAACAGTATTCTGGACTGAGTATTCCAAAAACTATTTACCAATAAAACGTTTCATTCATTGTGTCTAATACATACATTTGAAAGAGAACTGTCACACTGACATACACCTCATTTTTGTTCCAAATATGAATAAGTGAAACTAAGAACTGTACTTAGGAGAATTTGACTGAATCTGAAAATACATATTGTGAAACTACTTAAATATTTGAAAATACATTTTGAGTAGTCAGCAAGCAATCAAGAGAGGTACGCTAAAAAGTAGACCACAGAAGAATTATGGAGACATGCATCAACAAAATCCAGCAGGATGTAAAAGACAACAGCAACAAAAAAAGCTTTCGGAGGAGTTAATGTAGTTATGAGCAAGAAGAAGGAACTCAGTGGTAAGACTAGATTCTCATTTGAAGTTCATCTTTTTTCTTAATTCAAACTGTTACATGAACTTGCAAATAATACAAATGCTGTCAGCCATGATAGTATTTCTGACACATTTGTGAAGCATTCCCATATAACTTGTATCTTACTTCCCATTCTTATTTCTTGGTTATTCTTTTGCTCATATGTGTGTTAATATTTCACTTAGTTTTGTAGTTATAACAATCTATAAAATATTTTTAATTATTTTTTATATTTTAATTATTTTTTATATTTTGAATTCTATTTTAACAAATAGAATAACAGAAATGGGGAGGGGGAGGAAAAAAAAGGGAAAAAAAAAAAAAAAAGAAAAATCACCTAATAAATATACTAGTAGTAATCTAAAGTAGTTTCTGAATACCTGACTGAGTAAAACTTACAGAAAAGATAGAGGAAAGGAATATACTTGTGAGAACAAAATGTTAATAATCTTTATGACTGACTTATGCATTTAAGGAAACAACACTTGGGGAAAAAAAAATATATATATATATACATATATATATATATGTCTGTCTAACCTGTCACAGAATCACAGAATCATCTAGGTTGGAAGAGACCTCCAAGATCACCGAGTCCAACCTCCAACCTAACACTAACACGTCCTCCACTAAACCATATCACTAAGCTCTACATCTAAACATCTTTTAAAGACCTCCAGGGATGGTGACTGAACCACTTCCTGGGCAGCCTAACATCCCTTTCAGTAAAGAAGTTCTTCCAAATATCCAACCTAAAATTCCCCTGGTGCAACTTTAGCCCATTCCCCCTCATCCTGTCACCAGGCATGTGGGAGAATAGACCAACCCCCACCTCGCTACAACCTCTCTTAAGGTACATGTAGAGAGTGATAAGGTCACCCCTGAGTCTCCTCCACGCTGAACAATCCCAGCTCCCTCATCAGCTCCTTGTAAGACTTGTTCTCCAGACCCCTCACCAGTTTCGTTGCCCTTCTCAGACCCAGGTAAAAGGGGAGAATCACTTCTCTAGCCCTGCTGGCCACACTGTTTCTTACGCAAGCCAGGATGCTCTTGGCCTTCCTGGCCACCTGAGCATGCTGCAGGCTCATATTCAGTCAACTATCCACCAATACTCCCAGGTCCTTCTCCGCCATGCCACTTTCCAACCACTCATCTCCCAGCCTGTAGCGCTGCTTGGGGTTGTTGTGCCCCAGGTGCAGGACCTGGCACTTGGCTTTGTTGAACTTCATACAGTTGGCCTCAGCCCATTGGTCCAGCCTATCCATATCCTCCTGCAGAGCTTTCCTACCCTCAAGCAGATCGACACACGCACCTAACTTGGTGTCATCTGCAAACTTACTGAGTCTGCACTTGATCCCCTCATACAGATCATTGACAAAGATATTAAGGAGGACTGGCCCCAGTACCGAGCCCTGGGTGACTCCACTAGTGACCAGCCTCCAACTGGATTTAACTCCATGCACCACGACTCTTTTGGCCCGACTATCCAGCCAGTTTCTAACCCAACAAAGCTTACACCAGTCCAAGCCAAGAGCAGCCAGTTTCTTGAGGATAATGCTGTTGGAAACGGTGTCAAAAGCCTTACTGAAGTCAAGGTAGACCACATCCACATCCTTTCCTTCATCCACCAAGCACGTCACTTCGTCATAGAAGGAGATCAGGTTCATCAAGCAGGACCTGCCTTCCATAGAAGGCTTTTTTAAAGTACGTTAACAGGAAAAGGAGGACCAGAGCAAACATTGGTCTGATGCTTGATGAGGACAGTCACCTAAGAAAGAGGGACATAGACAAAGTAAAGACGTTTAATGCATTTTTCTTCTCTAACACCAGTGATGGGCTCTGGGACCCCAGCTGCCCAGAGTTAGAGGATCATGACTGCTGGAACAATAACCTCCCAGTTAACCATGAACTTGTGCGGGACTTGCTGCTCCTGCTGGTTGCATCCAAGTCCATGGGGTCTGATGGGATTCATCCTAGGTACTCAGAGAGCTGGCCAATGTCATCACAGGACCTATCTCAATTATTTTTCAATGGTCTTGGGAATCTGGAGAAGTCTCAGTTAACTGGAAGCTGGCAAATGTGGTCTCAGATTTCAACAAGGACAAAAAAAAAAAAAAAATCCAGACAATTACAGGACTGTCAGTCTCACTTCAGTGCCTGGTAAAATTATGGAGAAGACTATTCTGGGAGTTATTGAAAAACACTTGAAGAACAATGCAGTTATTGGTCAGAGTCAACATGGGTTCACAAGGGGAGGTCATGTTTCACA
The DNA here is from genome assembly GCF_009819795.1 of Aythya fuligula. Lineage (NCBI taxonomy): Eukaryota > Metazoa > Chordata > Aves > Anseriformes > Anatidae > Aythya > Aythya fuligula. Next base: position 156,713,025 of record NC_045559.1, read on the forward strand.
AGCGTCCTTTTATGACAAGATCACCCAGCTACTTAACCAAAGGAAGCAAGTTAATGTAGTTTTTCTGGATTTCAGTAAAAATGTCAGTACCATCTCTCTCAGTATTTTTTTTTTGACAAAATTAGCAGAAAAGCACAGTAGGATGGGAGAACAAGTAGCTAACTGGTTGGGCCCAAAGGGTTCATATAAATGCGTTTACATCAGGTTGGTGACCTGTCACTAGTGGGGTTCCCCAAGGCTCCATTTTAGGACAAGTCCTCTTTAGTGTTTTCATACATGATTTGGATGAAGGACTTGAAATTTTTTTCAGCAAGTTTTCAGATGATAACAAAGAGGGTGGAGCTGTTGACTCCAACAAGGGTGGTGAGGCCTTGCAGAGAGATATAGACAGGTTGGAGAGCAGGGCAATTAAGAACAATATGAAGTCTGACAAAAGCAAGTGTTGGATTACGCACCTGGGAAGGGGCAAACCTGACTGTACGTACAGACTGGGGAATGAGATATTAGAGATCAGTCCCACAGAAAGAGATCTGTGGGGTGTGATCAAGAGCAAGCTGAACATGAGCCAGCAGTGTGCCTTGGCTGTCAGGAGGGCCAGCTGTATCCTGGGGTGCATCAAGCATGACACTGCTAACTGGTCATGGGAAGTGATTGTCACTCTTGTCTGTGCTGCTGTGGCCTCACCTTGAGTACTGTGTGAAGTTTGGGGTACCACAGGACAAGACAAAAAGCTGTTAGAGTGTCCAAAGGAGGGCAACAGAGGTGGTGAAGGGTCAGAGGGGAAGACGTAGATGGAGCAGCTGAAGTCACTTGGATTGTTCAGCCTGGAGAAGAAAAGACTGAAGGGGGGTCTCATGGCAGCCTACAGCTTCCTCACAAGGGGTAGGTGCTGATCTCTTCTCTCTTGTGACCAGCAATAGTACCTGAGGAAATGGCTTGAAGCTGTGATGGGAAGTTCAGGCTGGATGTTAGGTAAAGGTTCTTCACCAAGAGGGTAGTCAAGCACTGGAACAGGTTCCCCAGGGAAATGGTCACAGCACTGAGCCTGCTGGAGTTCAAGAATTGTTTGGATAATGCTCTCAGACACATGGTCTGATTTTTTGGGTGTTTCCTTGAGGACCCAAGAGTTGAACTCAATTATCGTTGTGGGACCCTTCTAACTTTGGATATTCTATGACTAATTTGCATTCAGAAATCTCAGAAGAAAGTTTCATTTTTTCTCCTCAACCCTTTAGTTCCAGAATAGTTGTGCTTCTGTTTATATCTGTTTATAGCTGTTCGTTTTTTCTTATAAGGGATTAAGCAAGCACTTCACAGTCCTGAACTTCTGGGCCAACTTCTGCTTTAATCCAAGAGAGCAAAGAAGAAATTCTGGTGTTCCAATATATATCATGAAGTATCAGATTATTATTTTTTTTTTTTTTTTTTTCAGTATACCTTTAAAAGTGTATATAGAAGGTATTGCACAATGGATTATTAATAAACAAAAGTAACAGCAGAAGCTCAAGAATACTGTGAATTGAATCAGTTATCCAATTTGCATTCCAGCAAAATGCAAAGTATATAGAATCATAGAATCATACTATCATGTAAGTTGGAAAGGACCTCTGAGATTATCAAGTCCAACCATTAACTTATCACTGCTAAGTCTGCCACTAAACCACGTCCTAAAGCATCACAGGTCTTTTGCATACCTCCAGGGATGGTGACTTAGTTACTTCCCTGGACAGCCTGTTTCAGCACCTCACCTTTTCAGTGAATACGTATTGTTTTTTACTTATATCCAACCTAAATCTTCCCTGGCACAACTTAAGGCCATTTCCTTTTGTTCTGTCACTTGGTGCTTGGGAGAAGAGACCAACCCCCCACACCGCTACAACCTCCTTTGAGGTAGTTGCAGAGTGATAATGTCTCCCTTGAGCCTTTTTTTCCCTAGGCTAAATAACACCAGTTCCCTCGACTGCTCTTAATAAGACTTGTCCTCTAGACCCTTCAACAGCTTTTTTGCCTTTCTTTGGACATGCTCCAACATCTCAATGTGTTTCTCATAGTGAGGGGCCCAAACCTGAAAAAAGTATTTGAAGTACAGCCTTGCCAGTGCTGAGTACAGAGAGACAATCACTTCCCTAGTTCTGCTGGCCACACTATTTCTGACACAAGCCAGGATGTTGTTGGCCCTCCTGGCCACCTGAGCTGGCTCATATTCAGCTGGCTCTTGACCAATACTCCCATGTACTTTTCTGATGGATTTTTCAGCCACTCTTCCCGTGGCCTGCAGTATTGCATATGGTTGTTCTGCCCCAGGTGTGGGACCTGACAATTAGCCTTGTTCAAACTCATAGGCTTTGACCTATTGATCCAGCCTATCCAGGCACCTCTGTTGACCCTTCCTACCCTCAAGCAGATCAACACTCATTCCTAGCTTGGTGAGTGCAAACTTATTAAGGGTACACTCAATCCCCTTCATGGGATAATTGATAAAGATATTGAAGAGAACTGGTCCCAGTACTAAGTGCTGGGGGATACCATTTATGAATGGACAATATGCTCATGAATATACATTATTTATTTGATTTTATGATCATTTAAAATATATATATATTCTTCTCCATTTGTATTGTGCACGCTTGAAGAAAATGAATAAACATTATACATCCATTTCTACAATAGATAGGTTGAAAACACATACATCTTTCCCTTATATATTCTCCAAGAAAGAAATCCAAAGACATAAAATAGCTAGTATTGGGGATTATACACTTAAGAATTATTACTCTGGTCTTAACAAACATCTGCCTTTACTCTCTTTCTCCATGTCTCCATTTTACTTCATCCTGTATTTGCTGAAAGGCAGATATGATTTGTAAAAAACCTTTTCAGGATCTATCTCCAGTAAAAAAAAAAAAAAAAAAAAAAAAGCATTATTCCTGTTCCCAGATGTGTACACTCTCTGTATGTTTAGCTTCAGTACAAACTGTCTGTACCTACCAAAAAGCTCTTTGCTTGGGGATTCCATTTTATCACTGCAGGTGAACAGCAACAGAATTTATCCACACTTACCTTAATATCTGCCTCCTGATGAACTGTGTATGAACTGTGTTTACTGAAAAACAGAGAGCTCCTGAAGGTAGGGAGAAACTCTTCTGGAAGCATGTCTGCTGGGAATGATAGAAGGATGCAGGATTAGACACAGGTTCACTTGGGAATGCAAACTATACAGAGAAAAATAAATGAAATCAGTATGGTCACCTGCTGACACCAGGATCACAATGTGATGACCTCCTCTGCTCCAAAAGAACAGTTCTGCTAGTAGCCATGGTGACTAATCCAATGTTAGTCCCACTGTGTAAAAACAAAAAACATTCTTAGAAATTATTTTTGGATGATAATTGACCACAAATTCATAAATAGAGATGTCATGAACTGTCTTTTAGTGAGCTATGTTGGTTTCCTTTTATGTCTCAAATTCATAAGAGAAAATACATTTAAGATAGTGATTTTAAAATAAAAGGTACTGACCTTTATATTCTTGGATCAATAATCACTAAATTGTTAGTAATTGCTAATTTGGCTGCCACTTAACAAGAACAACTCTGCAAGGGTCCCATTTCATGTGGTGTTTTTGTTTTGATGTGTTGCTTGTGAACCTTTTTCTGTGTAAGATTATGTAATAAGACTAGGTCAGATACCTGCATAAAATACATACCTATTCTATTAATCTATCTTCAAATCACTAACAGCTCCAAAAATTCAGCTCTAAATTTTTAAAATTTAGTTTTGATTAAAAAAAAGGAGAATGAACCAGCCATTTATGTCTGATTATTGCCGATTATTTATGGCTGATTATTGAAAATTAAAATAATGTCTAAGAGTATTTATTTGAATAAAGTGTCATTAGAAATATGCAAAGGTTATGAATGTCTTTTTCTTGACTGAAGAAAAATTTGTTTCCTCAAATGCCCACATAATAAAAATGAATTCCAAATGTTTTCAAAAACTTGCATTCACTCAAAAAGCAGTTTTTATGGCCACAGCTCTTTGTCTGTGAGAATGTTCTTATTTACTTAAAGAAAGGAAAAAAGCACTTCTTAAGAAAGTATCAAAATAAATATCATACATGTTTTCTGTGTTTGTGTTTTTGTTATTGTAGTATCCTTTTTTGTTGTTTTCTGTTTGTTATTTTTGGTGGTGGTGGCTTTTTTTGTTATCATTTTAAGTAACAGTCATGGTAAGTAGTGAGATGACCAGTTCATAGGCTGACAAATGCGTGATAAAATTTTCCTCAGCTAGTTTGGAAAAGGTTTTAAAATATAACTCATGGATAATTAGAAAGTTAATGAAAATCTAGATTTATTGAAAATATATTTTCATAGTTGTTGAGGTTGGAAGGGACTTCTTGACCTGAATCTAATTTAGTATCTCTGCTCAAATCAGGGCCAACTAGAGGTGGTTGCTCAGGTACATTTCCAGTAAAATTTTGAGTATTTCCAAGGATGGCTTTCTTGACAGCCTGTCCCAGTATTTGATCACAGTAAAATGTGTTCTCTTATTTTTAGGTGAAATTTTCTGTATTTTTGTATGTTTTTGTTGCTCTTGTCCTGTCATGGGATACCACTGTGAAGAGTCAAGGTATATCTTTTTTCTTTTTTTATCAGATATTTAAGCAAATTGATAATATCTCCCTTAAGCCTTCTTTTCTCCAGGCTCTAGCATTCCAGTTTTCTCATATGCCTTATAAGACAGATGCACCAGTCATCTGTCATCTTAGTGGCCCTTTATTGCGCCTGTTACAGTAAGTCAGTATCTTTCTTGTACAGGTAATCCTGGATCTGAATACAATACTGCAGATGTGTAAATGTGGCCTCACCAGTGCTGAGTGGATGGGAAAAATCACCTTCCTCAACCTGTAAGGCTGGAGGTTTCTAATGCAGTTCAGGGTGCTGTTGATCATATTTGCTGCAAAAGAATAATGCTGCCTCATAGTTAACGTGTCCACCTGTATTCCATATTGTCCACCCATATTCTATGCCAAGCTGCTTTCCACCCAGTAAGTCCCCAGCCTTTCTTGGTGCATGGTGTTATTCCTCAGGGGCAGGTCTTTTTGTTTGTTTGTTTGTTTGTTTTCCAGACTGTCAAGATTATCAGCCCTCTTCCCAATTTTGTTTCATCTGCAAAATTTCTGAGTGTAAACTTTTCCACATTGTCTTGGTCCATAATGAAAATTTCAAACAGTATTGGTACTGGTATCAACCCCTGGGGTACATCACTAGTAACTGGTTTCTAGCTGGATTTCATGCTGCTGATCAAAACCATTTAAACCTGCCAGTTCAGCTAGCTGTCAGTCTACTTTACTGGTCATTTATCTAGACCATACATCATCAGTTTGATGTAATAGGAGACAGTTTCAAAAGTCTTTTTGTCAACAGCTTTCCTTCTTCAAATTCTATATGCTGCTCATCTGTCTCCTAAATGAAATTTTTTTTTGTTTTGACAAGACAACTTGATTCCCTGTCACATGATCTATTTTCCCAAAGTCAAACAGAACAAGCTAGGTAGTCTATCATTATCTGATGAAGATAAGGAAGATTAGGTCAGTACGCCAGTGTCAGATATAATAGAGTAAATGGGAAAAAAAAAATAAATTTTAAGAAGAAACTTTAAGTCATCTTAGAAACATCTGAAGACCATAGACATTTTTTTTGGAAAGTGAATTCAAAAGATATCTTAAGGCAATAAGATAATATCTTATCAAAAAGATAATATCTTTTAGGCATTGGAATGGGCTGCCCAGGGAAGTGGTTGAGTCACCATCCCTGGAGGTCTTTAAAAAACGTTTAGATGATATGGTTAGGGATATGGTTTAGTGTTAGGTCAGAGGTTGGACTAGGTAATCTTGGAGGTCTCTTCCAACCTAGACAATTCTGTGATTCTGTGACTCTGTGTGGTTAATACCCTGTTTAATTTATAAGGGCCAAAACTAATATTACATATTTGGGAAGAGTTGCTTAGTTTCTGGATGTGTAAACACTGACTTTGTTGCAAAATTTGTATACATATTTATGTTTGAAATGCTATTTGTTCTATCTAATGACAGTTGTCTTTCTTTTCTTTTCTTTTCTTTTCTTTTCTTTTCTTTTCTTTTCTTTTCTTTTCTTTTCTTTTCTTTTCTTTTCTTTTCTTTTCTTTTCTTTTCTTTTCTTTTCTTTTCTTTTCTTCTTTTTTTTTTTTTTTAAGTATAAGAGGTAAAGAGGGACTGTTACAGCTTGATCAAAAGATTATTGCATGATTCTTCTCAAAGATTGAGCTGATTTTGTATTTTTTGTATTAGTGGTTTAATATTTGATTTATAAGGAAAAAAAATAAATACCGCACATATTTTCAATGCATGCATAAATATTGTTTCTTGTAAGAACCAGAATATTGAACTAGATAGAACACCTTAGTTCAGCAGTAAGCAAAATTTCAAAATGTACAGAGAACACTAAAATAAAATTAAAGCAAAGAAAGAGATGGATACAAGTGTCTGATAAACTAGGATATCTTCACAAAAACAAACAAACAAACAAACAAATAAAAAAAAAAAAAAACCACTAGAAATCTGAGTTCAACCCTTTTTGTAATACAGCCACAAATATGATGATAATGATTAATGGTAATGTTTTTTGCATATTTTTTTAGTTATTTCACTTTGCACTAGAAACACTGTAAGAGTGATTTGGAAAGATGATAATATATTTTGTAATTGTACATCAGTTCAGAATTGCCTGTGAAATATATTCCAAGAATGCCAGCATATACTGCATCACTTTTGAATAGTCATGTGTCAACTGTAATCACCATTTTTTCAGGGGAAAAATAACTCTGATATAATATGGAGTAGTGGGCAAATTTATTATTGTAGTCATAAAAATATGAATTCTGAGATTTTCTTATATTCTTGCTTGGAAATGTACTGAAAATAAGCTTAAAACTTTAAGGTTACAACTTCTTCATTTAATACATCATTTAATACATCATTTCATTGTGTACATGAATGTTATCACTTTCTTTCCTGCATTTAAAAATTGCAGATTTCAGTAAAAACTTAGACTTTAATTGGAGTGACTGGATGTCCTTTTTCCATTGATTGCCTCTCAGAGGTTCCATTAAATACATATTTATAACTACATAGACAACTTTTATAATGTTAATATCAGATATTTCTTTACACTTATCTCTCAGGGTTATGAGTAGGATTAATCTGCTCTAACTTGAGTGTCTTCATGTTACATGGCTAAGTCTGAGCAGGTCACCTGAGACTTACCTTATTTTTAATATACAAAACTAAGCACCTATCTAAGGTGATGGATCTTGTTTTGTATTACATAAATTAGATGAATCATTCTCCAGCAGTGTCTGTTTCCTGACTGACTGTAAAGGCAGTCCAGCGTGATTAAACAGATTTAGACATCAACATTTTTTTCATGTAAAACTGAGTCGAGCCTTATGATTAATTGCTTGAAATGGATATTATCAGGACTCTGAGTTACTTGATCTGGTACTCTGTATCAATGATTTTCTATACTTCTAAATATTCTAATACTAATTTTAATATAAACACTCAGAATAAGATTAATCTCAATTGTAGCTATCTGTCTGCATCTTTCTCTAGAGGAAGAGTAATGTATGTGAACAAGACCTTTTAATTCATATTTTACAATGGCTGTCTAGCAGATGCAGTTAATAGAGTTTTATATCTATATGATCTTATGATTTATTCTCACAGGTTTTTATTTCTAAATCTTGTAAAGGGATCCCCTGATAATGACCTCAGCTGCAGATGTTTGTCCCTAAGATTTCTAAAATTAGACAATTGATCCTGAATGTTTAGCTCTCAAAACCTAGAAATTTTTGGTATGTGGTTTTATAAAAGGACTGAAACGTTACTCAGAAGAGATGGTACTCTCACTTAACTCTAGCCATATACAAGTTAAGTGTTTACTATAATCCATCCAGCAAAATTCCCTCTATTGTCATGGAGAGGAGAATGGCACTTCCAAAGAGAGCAGGCAACAACTTGACAAGTACTTTACGCTTTTTAGAGAGTTGAAGATACAAATCTAAAATAGGCAAAGAATACTATACATATGTGTACTGCTTACTGCTCACTCAACTTCCTTAAAAAAAGATTTTGAAATAACATTCAAAAACCTGCAATGAAATTCTGATTTTCATTCTCTGATATCTTAAGATCATTTCTCTAACAATAATTTTGTACTTCTCTTTGGAGCTTTCTCTTTGAGAAGCCAAATATAAGGAATAGTTGCTATCAAAAAATAATGGAATATAAAAGGTATTCAGCTGATAAAAGATACTTTGGCTGAAGTGTATATATATATCCAAAATAAACACCAAAAGAAAACCATGGCTCTTCCATGCGGCAACAAAAGTCTAGATGATATTTATAGAGTAGGAATATGATTATTCTGGGCTTCCTCCATAATCAGTAGCAAGAGATAGATAGTCCTTTTCAAAAGTTGATATATCTAAGATTGAATTGCTTTCTAAAGTCTCATCTTTTCAATTTCAACTAACTACAAAGTGAGGTCATGATGAGTAGGATCCCAAATAATGCATTTTGAATAAGTGGCTAGAATTTCTGATCTGAAAACAAGATCAGAGAGCAATGTCTAAGGAATGCAATTTGTGCTCACAAACATGTGACTTGTGGTTTAACCTGGCAGGCAGCTAAGCACCACAGAACTGTTTGTTCACTCCCCCTGCCACAGTGGGATGGGGGTGAAAAACAGAAAGAAAAAAAAAAAAATCAAGATAAAACTCATGGGTTGAGATAAAGACAGTCAAAGAGGATGGGAAATGAAAGAAAAATAATAATAACTATTATGATAAAGGAATATACAAAACAATGCACAGTGCAATTGCTTATCACCCACTGACTGACGCCCAGACAGACCTGAGCAGTGGCTGCCCCTCAGACAAGTCCCCTAGTTTGTTACTCACTGTGACATCGTATGGTATGGAATATCCTTTTGGACAGTTTGGGTTAGCTGTCCTTGTTGTACCCCTGCCAGCTTCTTGCTCATCCCCAGCCTCCTCACTGGCAGAGCAATGGGAGAAACTGAAAAGTCCTTCACACAGTAAAAGCAATGCTCAGCAACAACTAAAACATCAGTGTTATAAACATTATTGTCATCTTAAATCCAAAGCACAGTACCACACTGGCTACTAGAAAGAAACCTAACTCCATCCCAGTTAAAACTAGGACAATGTCCAGCCTTTATTCCATACCATCTACATCATGCTCAGCTCAGCCCAGAGAAGGAAGAAGGGAGAAGGGAGAAGGGAGAAGGGAGAAGGGAGAAGGGAGAAGGGAGAAGGGAGAAGGGAGAAGGGAGAAGGGAGAAGGGAGAGGGAAGGGAAGGGAAGGGAAGGGAAGGGAAGGGAAGGGAAGGGAAGGGAAGGGAAGGGAAGGGAAGGGAAGGGAAGGGAAGGGAAGGGAAGGGAAGGGAAGGGAAGGGAAGGGAAGGGAAGGGAAGGGAAGGGAAGGGAAGGGAAGGGAAGGGAAGGGAAGGGAAGGGAAGGGAAGGGAAGGGAAGGGAAGGGAAGGGAAGGGAAACGAGAAAACAATTATTCTTTACTTCCCATCAGCAGACAACACTCATCTACTCATCCAGTCTTGGGAAGTAGGACCTCAATATGTATAGCAGTTGCCTAGGAAAAAGAGACACTTTCATAATGAGAGTTCCCAATTCATCCCCAGCTTTTATTGCTGAGTGTGGTATGGAATTGACATCATGTAGTATGGAATATCCCTTTGGTCGGTTTCGATCAGCTGCCCTGACAATGCTTCCCCACCCCCCTGCCTACTGGCTTTTCTAGCTACAAGTGCAAAGCACAGCACTATATAGGCTGCAGTGGGGAAAGTTAACTCCATCCCAGACAGACCCAGTACAGCATTAGAAAGCTAGCACTGAAAATGAAAATTCCAAGCCCCAAATGCTCTACTGTGAATGGAATGGTAGCAGGTATATAAATCCACATCTTTCACATTCCATTTGCAGGAAATAAAGACTACAAGAAAATAGTTGTTTTTTGTTTTGTTTTGTTTTGTTTTGTTTTGTTTTATATATATATATTTTCCCTACAATCCAATTGTTTTTCACATTACATTTTAGGTGTTCTGAAAATACCCAAACAGGCTTTCTGAAGTGTAGACTGAGAAGCTCTTTTAAGACAGCTTTTACTTGATATAAGGCTCAGAACACCTTCTTAACTGTGGAGAAATGAATTTCTTCTACTATAGCTAAGCTGCTTTTGTCCTATTAATAGGAGCTTAGATCTTACTGAACTTGATTATTAATGGTGATTAAGACTTTATTTTTTTTTTATTTTTTTTTGTCTTCTCATAGTATCCTTAATGTACATAAAAGTAAATAGAAAACTTGGGTTATAGTCTACTTGTGTGCTGGACTCTTTTTAACTGTAAATAAGTAGCTAAATCATTCCTTTTGAGGTGAATTTATTGGTAAATACATCTCTTCCTCCAGTAGCAACAACAGAATAAGTCATTTTAAAATAACAATACTCTGCTGAAAGAATTTTTAAAAGTCTCTATGTTTGGTTTAATTACATCTTCAGAATGACTGAAATAATCCTCCCAAGAATCCTTTCCTATTATCCAGGATTATGAATAAACTTTTCTGCAAATTTACAATCTTTTGAAGGCCTGATTCTCAGCTGGTATAAATTAGCATATATTCACTGAAATGTGTAAATTGATGCATCTCTGGAATTAGAAGAGCTATATTGATTTAAATGAACTAAGAAACTCTCCAATATTCCACTGAGATGTCTTTAATATAGCTTGTATAAAATATATAACATTTATGATAGATTATACGCATATAAATGTTTCCCTATGGACATAAAAATGGTTGACATTTCCCAGCTCTGTAGATATTTAACAAATTAACTACTTTCCATAAGGCTTCTTAATACATAATATCAAAATGCTAAGTATGGTATCTTAATGTCTATATACACAATACACAATAACACCCATGATTTGACAAGAAAAAATATTTTATTTAATTGAAAGCAATTAGAATAATAATTTATTTACATTTACTCAACTCTGTGGAGAATGCCTTTATGTGAACATGATTGTTGCTTGTGTTTTTGTGCTTGTGCTTTTTAAAAACAAATTCTGACTAAATATATTGCTTTAAATGTTTCTAACGCTGGCTTTCCATGTCAGAATCTTCACTTTCTTACACTTCCAGTACTACTATACTGTACTGTACTTGTATTGCTCTATTTATTTTTGTTTTTGTTTTTGTTTGTTTATGGGAGAAATGGAGAGAGAGAGAAGGAGTGGGGGGGAGAGAGGGAGGGAAGGAGAAGGGAGAAGGAGGGAGAGAGAGAAGGGAGGAGGGGGAAGGAGAGAGAGAGAAGAAGGGAGGAGGGGGAAAGAGGGAGAGAGAGAGAAGAGGGGAGGAGGGGGAAGGGGAGGGAAAGAGGGAAAATAAGGAGGAAGAGGAGGGGGAGAGAGGTTTTTTTGTATAACTTTACCAGTCTGAACCTATTTTGTGCCCATAACATGCATGGATATCCTTTCCAATGATGCTGTAAGACATAGAGAGGTGTATAAGCATCTTGCAAGATCTATACTCACAGAACAAGGTTAACATGGGTCAGATGTGTGTACACCTTAGAATGGAAAATGTGTCTCCACTAAAACAGCAAGGCAGTTGGGAAAAATCATGAGACGTAACACACAGGAAAATTGATTCTTTTTTCTATCCAGACTGATGCTTTAGCTGACTGTTTTAGCTGATGCTTTACCAGACTTAGTCCAAAAAGAGACTTTGCCTATAACACCGCTTATTGATTGGATTGTATGAAGACTGAATACATGAAGAATTCAAACGAAGTTGTATAATTAACAATGTTATAAAGGAAGTACTTACCCCTAATTGAAATTCAAGGATTATATTTAAATACCCCCAGAAGTACTCTTAATACTTCAGAAAGAAGATATCTATGAACCAACTCACCTTTTTCATTAAATATTTGCTTAAATTTCCCTGCAGATTGTCATTAGGAAGACCAGAACTGTACTTTTCATAATTTCAAGCAATATCAGAAACCACCCAAAAAATTAGACCATGTGTCTGAGGGAAACCTGTTCTAGTATTTGACCACTCTCTTGGTGAAGAACCTTTTCCTGATATCTAGCCTGAACCTCCTCTGTCACAGCTTCAAGCTGTTTCCTCGGGTCCTATTGCTGGTCACAAGAGAGAAGAGCTCAGCACCTGCCCTTCCTCCCCACCTTGTGAGGAAGCTGTAGGCTGCCATGAGACCCCCCTTCAGTCTTTTCTTCTCCAGGCTGAACAATCCAAGTGACTTCAGCTGCTCCATCTACGTCTTCCCCTCTGACCCTTCACCACCTCTGTTACCACCTTTGGATGCTCTCTAACAGCTTTTTGTCTTATCCTATGCTGCCCCAAACTTCACACAGTACTCAAGGTGAGGCCACAGCAGCACAGACAAGAGTGACAATCACTTCCCATGACCAGTTAGCAGTGCCATGCTTGATGCACCCCAGGATACAGTTGGCCCTCCTGACAGCCAAGGCACACTGCTGGCTCATGTTCAGCTTGCTCTTGATCACACCCCACAGATCTTTTTCTGTGGGGCTGATCTCTAACATCTCATTCCCCAGTCTGTACGTACAGTCAGGTTTGCCCCTTCCCAGGTGCGTAATCCAACATTTGCTCTGTTAAACTTAACATTATTAGTGGTTGCCCAGAAAAACAGCAGCACAAAGTTAAACGACAGTTGCTGAAGATCACAAAAGTAACATCCAAAACTTTTTAAGCTACTTCTGTATCAATCTATTAATTGTTTCAAAGAATGGATGCCAGATCCAAATAAGGACTTTGCTACTCAAATACTCAAATGTACAAGCTTTGAGAAATTGAACTGTATTGAAATACAAATGAATAACAATAATAATAATAACAACAACAACAAACATCTGGCAAAGAGTTAAAGATAAAAAATAAATTTTGTATGAAATAGTGATCCTTTTAGGCATTAACAGTATGTTAAAAAGAAGCTTTCAGAACCAAAGCTTTAGATCTAAGAAGAATTTAAGAGGCAAAGCACAGTGGTGACCCTGAATACTCCTAGTTATTGAATTTAGACACAGAAGTGAGTAATGCCTGCCAGCAGCCCAAGTTTCTGTTTGTGGTTACCTCAACATCTACTACTATAACTTCTCATATAGCCGAAATTGCCTATGAAGGGAAAGGCTGAAAATCTTGCAATTTTATTCCTGTTTAAGTTCAACAAACCTGCAAACATATATACTTCTGCCATTTAAAAAATGCATCTACCAATTAAATACACCAACAAATTCACAACCAGATTGCAACAATGAAGTGTTGCCACCACCATTTTATTTTAAAACACTGCTGCAGGATAACAGAATCATAGCCTTTTTTATTTAATAGACTTTTAACAAATCATTCATCTAGTAACTCAGGTTCAATTCCTGTCATAGCCTGAGGAGATTCCCTTCTCTTTCTCTGCCAAAAGAGGGCCATAAGTATGATTTGTCAGGCAGTTCTGGGAACAGAACTGAAAATAATTCTTCAATATTTGCAATATTTACTTGGGGAAAGGCATTCTTGATTTTTACTTCTTGATTCCAGGACTATTTCTGTAATTTATATATAGGTAATTTAATATATATTGCAAAATGCAGAGGCCATAAAGGTTCGAGACTTCTATGCTGAACTGACAAAAAAGACTAAATAATTTTAAAAATATAAGTCCAAGACTCAAAGAACTTTGACATGTTACTGTCTTCAGAAATCAGTGTTAAAACTGACACGGGTAGGACCTGTTTTTTTTTTTTTTTTTTTTTAATGATCATATAAATTGATACTATTTCAGAAGAGCAGTGGTGTTCTCTGGCTGTGGAATGTGGATTGTCCCTTGTAAGCAGTGGAAAACTTAGACCCTATGAGCCTTTTTTATTTGACTGTGGAAGATTTCAGCTTCACTCAACCACAGCATTCTATAGAGGAAGTGGTATTTGTAGCTTACCATTGTATCTGACAGAATGCAAGTTTTGGTCACAATAGAAGCCCAACTGCAATTTATGGCTTGTCTGTTTCAAGTAGCTAGACTTTATCTGAACTGTCATTATTTCAGGTGCTGAATTCAAAATGTTTTATTATATCATAAATACTGTCACAAGTGAGCATTGTTAACTCTCCACTGCCAGTGTGCTTAAGCCATCATTAAAAGAAATAAACATGTTTGGGAGTACAGAATGCTGAATACTATGGACACCAAGTCTTACGCCTGTTTTGCTATATAGAGATTGTTTTTCTCTGCTTATGTCTGTGTTTTCCTTTATTTGTTTTGACTTTAGCCTAATCAAATCCCTCCAGATCTTCATGGTTTTCCTCCCAGTTTGTTCATTGTTAGGGTTTTTTTAATCTGCATTATGCAATTCTGAGCTATTGTCAGTTTCTTTGTTTATAGTACTACAAGTTTATGCAGGAGTTCTACAAATGTATAACTAAATCTCTTCTCTGGTTCTCCTTCTTGAAACACTGATTCATAAGAAAGATCATTTGGCAATGCCTAGTTTTATGTACAGGGATATGAGACAGTCTGTTTTGGGGTCTTTTTTCCCCAGTAAGCTTTTTTCTTATCAAATGCATGTGCATTTGGGTCCTTTTCCATGAAAAACAAGTGTGGGAGAGAGACAGCTCTGATAGCTCTGATCCATACCTGGGTCTCAGGAGGGCAGGATATAAACAAACCTGGAAAGTGGGAAATGTTACTGTGATACAGTTATATATTGTTTCTTCATACAACCAGAGAGAATCAAAAAACCACACACTAAAAAAAAAAAAAAAAAAAAAAAAAAAAAAAAAAAAAAAAAGCTAATGTGCTAGTATTATAAAATAAAATTATCATTTTAAGTTGGGAGAAAAGAAGGAGAGAAGATGTTATGGAAAGGGCTCAGGAAATAAATGAGATAAGGACAGGAAGATCACTCACCCATTATCTTCATGGGCAAAACAGACTCAGGATAGGGAGATTAATACAATTTAGGGTTTTACACCTGCAGCTTCCCTGCTACCAAACCCTTGCCACATAAACACAATACAAGTTGTTATACTGTACTTTTTGTACTTTTTATGGAGTTGTTACAGTGTGCTCACTGAATGCCTAACAAAGGGAAAGAAAGTGCATTCACAGAATTACAGAATTTCTGAGGTTGGAAGGGACCACTGTATATCATCTGGTACAAACATCCTGATCAAGTCAGGCCATATATATAGGCCAGGTTGCCCAGTATCTGGTCCAGACAGTTTTTAAAGATTTCCAGGGAGGGAGACTCCAAAAACTCTCTGGGAAACCTGTGTCTGTGTTCAGTCGCCTGCACAGTAAAGTGCTTCCTGATGTTCAGATTTTTTTTGTGTGTTTCAATTTGTGCTGATTGCCTCTTGTCCTGTTACTGGGCACCACTGAAAACATCCCAGCTCTGTATGCTTTCCACCCTCCCTTTAGATATCTGTGTACATTGATAAGATCCCTTCTGAGCTTTCTCTTCTCTAGAATCATAGTATCATAAAATCATAGAATTGTATGGGTTGAAATGGACCTTAAAGATGACCTAATTCCAACCCTTCTGCCATGGGCAGGGACACCTTCCACTAGACCAGGTTGCTCAAAGCTCCATCCAAGTTGTCCTTGAACGCTTCCAGGGATGGGGCATCCACAGCTCCTCTGGGCAACCCATTCCAGTGCCTCATCACCCTCTCAGTAGATAATTTCTTCCTAATGGCTAATCTAAATCTACTCTTTTTTAGTTTAAAGCCATTACTCCTTGTCCTATCACTACACTCCCTGATAAAAAGTCCCTCCCCAGCTTTCCGGTAGGCCCCCTTTAGGTACTGGAAGGTCACTATAAGGTCTCTCCAGAGCCTTCTCCTCTCCAGTCTGAATAGACCCAGTTCCCTCAGTTTGTCTTTATAAGAGACATATTTCAGCCCCTTGATCATCATTGTGGTCCTCCTCTGGACTTTTTCTAATAGCTCCACATCCTCTTTGTTCTGGGGGACACAGGACTGAATGCAGTACTCCAGGTGGGGTCTCAAGAGATCAGAAAGGAAGAATCAGCTCCCTTGACCTCCTGGCCATGCTTCTTTTGGTACAGTCCAAGATATGGTTGGTTTCCTGGGCTGCAAGCAGATGTTGACAGCTCATGTTGAGATTCTCATCAGCTCACACCCCCAGGTGAATAGTCACAGCTGTCTCAGCTCTCTCATAGGAGAGATGCTCCAGTCCCTTGAACATCTTTGTGACCTTTCATTGAACGCTCTCCAGTATGTTCATGTCAGCTTTGTACTGGGGAGCCTAGAACTGGACACCCTACCCAAGGTGTGGCCTCATCAGTGCTGAGCAGAGTAGAAGCTTCACCTCCCTTGACCTGAATGAAATAACTTTGTCTAATGCAGCCTGGGCAACACCCAATTTATTCTGTGTCATTCCTCCCCAAATGCAGAACTTTAAAATTTTTTTTTGTTGAACTTCATTCAACTTCATTTCACTTCAAAACTGTGGTGTACCAGCCACTTGTCCTGGTTATGTGCCATCTTCAGACTCACTGAGGGTACACTCTGCCCTATCATCCAGATCAGTACTGAAGATGTTGAACAGGACTAGATGCAGTATTGACTCTCCAGGTATACTGCTAGTTCCTGGCCTTCAACTACACCTCATGTTACTGATTGTACTTTGGGCCCAGTTGTTCATCCAGTTTTCAGTTTACCCCACTGTCTGTCTACTTAGCCTGTACTTCAACAACTTCTCTATGAGGATCTAATGGGAGGTAGTACTGAAGGCCTTACTGAAGTGCAGGAAGACAATATCCACTGTTCTCCCCTCTTTTACTGAGTCATTGATCTCATCATAGAAGATTACAAAGTTGGTCAAGAATGACTTCCTCTTTGTGAATCCACGCTGACTACACCTGATGATTTTTTTTCTCCTTCATGTGCCTGAAAATGTTTTCCAGGATTAGTTCTTTCTTCACATTCACAGGGATCAAAGTGCCTACAGTTCCCTGGTTCCTCCTTGCCCTTGCCTTATTTTTCTGTTGCTATGATTTGCAAGGAACTCCATTGCAGGGGTTGGAGAGGTTGAGGGAGGTGTGGGAAGGAGCTATTATCCATCACTAAGGACAATAGGGACAATATTTTATTTCCATATTTCCAAGTATGGGTATGTCCCTGTGCTTTCACTTAGTCTGTTTAAATTTTGAATAATTTATAAAATATGCACTGTCTACATGCATGTTTCACTTGCCTCTGGCTAGTTAAGCCTTTTTTTTTTTTTTTTTGGTAGGAAAAAAAGCACTTTTTGTTAAAAAAAAAAAAAAAAGGTTTATATAAAAAGTTTGTCTGTTTTTTTGTTGTTGTTGTTGTTTTGTTTTGTTTTGTTTTGTTTTTTTCTTCAGAATTTTTATTGTTGTTGTTTTGTAGAGACAGGAAGCTCCTAGCAAACATTATGTGTTTTAATTATTTTTATTAGCACTTCAAACTAATGCCTGTCAGATAAATAGACTTAATTTTTTTGCTTATAAATAACTGACAAAGAGCTCAACTTTATGACTGGGTTTGCAAACAATATGCAGACAATAGTCTCAGCAATATGACAATTAGAATACAACCTTAATGCTTTATAAATCTTCAAGCTAGCATGACTCTGTGTTCCAGTTTGATTTTATCAGTAATGAATATATAACTATGTCTATATGATAGACTAAGTTTATCACTTCAGTACTTTTTTATATTTAAAATATTTTCTTTTGTTTTCTTACCCTTTTTGCAACAGAATGTATTCATCAATATGAATACCAACTTTCCATTTTACCTTTTCTGACAAAAACTTCCCAAGAAGAAGAAGAAGAAAACAGTTTCAAATAGCTTTATCTTTAGTTTAGTGTGTATTTAATATTATTTCTACATCTTTAGTTTAATATTAATTTTCAAAACATAAGCTGGAATGCAGGAAGAAGAGAAGGGAGAAAGACAACCTAAATGTCATTAATTCTATTGCATTTTGACACAAATGAGAGACACATCTGGAACCTTTGTCAAAATCAAAAAGTGAAAGTGCAGGAAGTGCTGAAACACTCATTTTCAATATAAGAAAGGTTTTTTTTTTTCTGGATTTTTTTTTTTTTTGCGGGGGGGTAGAAGGGGGTAGGAGGAATATTCTATTTTTCTTCTAGTGTGGAGAAGTTTTATGATGGAAGGAAGAAAGTGTTTTTTCATCACTCAAAGCTTAAGGTGTCTTACCGAATTTTCTCATGAGAGAGAATCTTGGTTAAAATGTACAATTCTTTTTCATCCCAAGGAAGAACATTTGTGCTTCAATTTGTAATCTCTTAAAAGACTATGTGTCTGAAGTTAGGGGACATCACATTTTTTTAATAAATAGGTATCTCTAAATGGGCAAGAAGTACTTACAGTCACGGAAATCCCCACCTGTAAACTCCAAAATCTCAAGAAGGAGAAGTCTGCCAGGAGCCCTATGTAAGATGCTTGTGCTTGAGGAAAAGTGAGATTTGAGTAACTAATACTATCAGATATTCTAATGAGTTTATTTTAGCAGCTTGGTAGATAGTAGGGTCTCTCAATAGAGACTGATGGGATAAACAACCCTGCTGTGCTTACTTCTGTTTCAGTTTTGGCTGGAGCTGCAGCCAGGCAGCCGAAGCCATTCATGACTGAATTAATGTCATGAATGAGCTTATAACATGAATGAGCTTATAACTTCTGTAATGAGTGAGTTTATAACAACTCCAGGAGTTATTTATATTTAGTTGTATCTGCAGCTGCTCAATATTCTGTGTTGGATTATATCTGAAAGGACTATTATAGGACTATTATTTCTAATGTTAAAATAAGCTAATGCATCAGCTGTTTATTTTATTTTATTTTATTTTATTTTATTTTATTTTATTTTATTTTATTTTATTTTATTTTATTTTATTATTTTATTTTATTTTATTTTATTTTATTTTATTTTATTTTATTTTATTTTATTTTATTTTATTTTATTTTATTTTATTTTAATAAATATATACTGTTAGCCTGATTACATTGTCTGTACACATTGCCTACCAACAGCAGTGGTGTAAACCTTTGAGTTGAATGATGGAAGAGCCTGGATTTACTCATCCCAGTGACTACCATAGTAGGCTGTACTGACTTTAATAGGATGGCACTGGGATGTGTTCAGTTTCCACTGAGATCATCCTTAATGAGTTATGTCACCTAGATCTGGACTTAAATCACTCTGAAGGCACAGAGGGACTTTCAGCTTATGTCAGTGAACACCTCCAGAGGTCAGTAAGTCCATCCTGTTTCTGCAAAAGTAAAAACAACTTAATCTAAATCTTCCTAGGCCAAATGGTTCTTTAATCTCTCCTTGAAAGGCTCTAGGCACAGCAACTGTGGGGAGCAAGGCAGACCCACTGTAGTGCTCTTACAGTGAAAGCAGACTGATTTGCTTCAGGCAGCACAGAGTGTGAATCGCTGTAAAAGCAGATGGAAAATCTATGGGCACTGAACTGCACCACAACAGCACTATACATAAGGTTTGGGAGGTGTAACACCCAGCTCTGGGGGGGCTGAAGTTCTGGGCCCATAAAGGAGCTACAATCTAGGGGGGCTATACTTCTGATGGCCATCTGTGTGCAGGTATTGCCTCCTCAGCACAATGGGATTATTCCGGACCACTGACAGAGTGGCTTAAATGTAGGGTCTTGGGATCAAGTTTCACACAGTCCACAGACTGTTTAGTTAGGTAAAATTCACATTCTCATATGTGACTTAATATACATTTACCCCTGTAGTGAGATGATTGCCAGAACTTTACATGTGTATTTTTTAGAAAATGATAGAATGGTAGAATCATAGAATTGTTTGATTTGGAAGGGCCTGTAAAGACCATCTAATTTCAACCCCCTCTCTTACCCCCACCCCCACCACGTGTAGAAACACTTCCCTCTAGACCATGTTGTCCAAAGCCCCATACAACCTGTCTTCAAACACTTCCAGGGATGGGGCATCCACATCCACAACTTCTCTGAACAATATGTTCCAGTGCCTCACCACACCTGAGTAAAGAGCTTCTTCCTAATGATTAATCTAAATCTACCCTTTTTTAGTTTAAAACCATTCCCCCTTGTCCTATCACTACTCTCCCTGAAAAAGAGCCCCTCTCCTGCTTTCCTGAAGTCCCCCTTTAGGTACCAGAAGGCCGCTATAAGGTGTTGTATTGGGTTTATGTGGTAAGGTTTTGGTAGCAGTGGGTGCTGCAAGGGTGACCTGTGTGAAAAGATTCCAAAAGCTGCCCCATGTTAGATACAGGCCAATTCCAGCTGGCTCCAAAAAGGACCTGCCATTGGCCTGAGCCAAGCCAACTAATACTGCTGTTTGCACATCTGTGAGAGTAGATTTAAGAAAGATAAAACCAATGTATGGCAGTACCTGGGAGAGAGAACTGAGAAACATCCCTGCAGACACCAATGTCAGTGAAGAAGGAAGGGTTAAGAAGTGCTCTAGGCACAAAGCAGAAGTTCCTCTGCGGCCTGTGGAGGGACCCCTTGTGGAACAGGCTGTCCCCCTGCAGCCCATGGGTCCCACATGGAGCAGATCTCCAAACTGCAGCCCATGGAGGAGCCCCCGGTGGAGAAGGTGGATGTGGCCTGGAAGCGGCTGTGGCCCATGGAGAGCCCCCACAGAAGCTCTCCCGGGCTGGAGCTGCAGCCTGTGGAGAGGAGCCTGCACAGGAGCAGAGGGTCTGGGGGAAGCTGCTGCCTGTGGGGGACCCGTGCTGGAGCAGTTTGCTCCTGGGGGATGGACTCCATGGTACGGAGCCATGTGGGATCAGTTCTTGTTGAGCTACTGCCTGTGGGTAGCCCATGCAGGATCAGTTTGGGAAGGATGGCATCCTGTGGGAGGGACCCCACATGGAGCAGGGTCAGAGAGTGACTGTGAAGGAGCGTCAGAGATAAACTGTTAGGGACTGACCGCAGCCCCCATTCCCTCTTCCCCTGAGCCATTCAGGAAGAGGACATAGAAGAAGGTGGTTGGGAAGAGAGGTGCTTTAAGTCTGATTTTACATGTAGTTTCTCACTATGCTGTTCTGCTAGTGATAGACAATAAATTATATTAATCTCCTGATGTTGAGTCTGTTTTGCCCAAGATCATCATTTTTGAGTGATCTCCTTGTGCATATTTCAACCCTTGAATCCTTTCCATTGTATTTTCTCCCCCCTTTCCTTTAAGTGAGAGAGCAGTCGCTGTGGAGCTCATCTGCCCAGCTGAGTAAAACCACCACAGGTATACCCAGAGATTTCTCTTCTCCAGGCTGAATAACCTCAATTCCCTCAGTCTGTCTTCATGGGAGAGTCATAGAAACTTAGAATAACCTGAGTTTGAAGGGGCCCACAAGGATCGAGTCCAACTCCTGACTCCACACAGGACCACCCAAAAATCAGACCATATGTCTGAGAGCATTGTCCAAACACTTCTTGAACTTTGGCAGGCTTAATGTTGTGACCACTTCCCTGGCACTGTTCCAGTGCCCAACCACTCTCAGTGAAGAGCCTTTTCCTAATACTCAACCTGAACCTCCCCTGTCGCAGCTTCCTGCCATTCCCTCAGGTCCTATCACTGAAGAAGAAGAGATCAGTGCCTGCCCCTCTGCTCTCCTTCCTGGGGAAGATCTAGGCTGTGATGATGTCTCCCCTCAGTCTCCTCTTGTCTAGGCTGAACAATCCAAGTGACTTCAGCTGTTTCTCATATGTCTTGCCCTATAGACCCTTTGACATCTTTGTACATCTTCTTTTGGACACTCTCTAATAGTTTTATGTCCTTCAGAAATGCCAGGATAGCTGAAAAAAATGTTTTATCTAACCTTTTGTTTTAAGGGATAACAAAAATATCCAAGAGGCCTCTGTGGAGTGGTGCTAGCTGGGCAGCTGGCAGGGGAGTGGGGGGAGTTACAGGGAAGGAAGACATTAACAACAAAATCTTGGCACAGTACAATATGTTATTTCACCATTCTACTAACACTGCTGATGTTAACAAGGGCAGACCTGTCAACAGTTTATCTGAATTACTGACATTTGTCATCATTTGTCAACTCTCGTATATTTCTCAGGTCATGGTTGTATTTCCCTTGAATGTCAGGTTTTCAAGATGAGCACATTTATGATTCTTACAAGGTGAACACAGGAGTTCAGTGAAGTGGATTTCCCTGAGTAATTACATCTGTCAGCAGTGGTAATATATATGATCCAGATTCATTAACAGGACACAGTCTCTGCTTTCTCTGTACCAGGACTCTGCCCATAACCTATGAATGACTGACTGTTATTGTAAATTGCCAAATTCCCTGAGGAAATGTGGGGAAAGTGGCTTTCAGGGTTCCCAGCAAGAATGGCAACATGCTGGCAGGAAACAAGGAAAGAAAAAAAAAAAAAAAAAAAAAGTTGGCTTTTCTTCAATGCATACCTGTAGAACTGTTAGCCTAGAGCAGCACAGCATGACAGGCTTGCACATGATTGCATTCTGAGTGGTAGTTTGATTTCTATACACAGCCTTTAAAAGGCAGAATTGAAACAGCTATTTATAAGCATACTCCCAATTTCTCTCTGTTCTGTTATCTGGTTTAACTGGGAGCAGACGATCTGTAGTGTCAGAAGAGATGTGGTTTCAAGTATGAAATATCTATCACTTCAATGGCAAAAACAGTCTCACTAAGTGACTATCACAAAGATGAAAAAGTCAACATTTTTAGGGATTATGACTGTCTAATGTAATAGTATTCCACTGAGTATCAAAAAACAGAAAATATTATCTCCTCCGTAGTTTCTATTATACACCCAAGGATGATATGAGAGAAATCTCACAGACATTTATCAACAGATGCTATAAATGTAGATGTAGATGCAGATGTAAATATAAAGATGAAAACTTCTTCCAACACAGAATATTATATGATTCTATTATACTAAGTAAGTTTGAAAACGACAATACGTCAGGAGGAGCTCTTACCTCTCCTTGCAGAGAGATCTTGACAAATTAGAGGGCAGGGCAGTCCCCATATATATGAGGTTTAATATGAACAAATGCTGGATTCTGCATCTGGGACAAGGCAACCCTGGATATATGTACAGACCACAGAACAAGAGCAGTGTTGCAGAAAGAGATCTGAGGGTTCCGGACAATGACAAGTTGATTATGTTCCCTAGAAGTCAACAGGGCTAACCGTATCCTGGGGTGCATAAAGCTTATCTAGCCAGCTAACCATGGGCAGTTTTGGACACCATAACATAAGAAAGACATAAAACTATTACAGAGGAGGGCTGCAAGTTGGTGAAGAGTCTAGACGGGAAGATGTTTGAAGCACAGCTGAAGTCACTTGGTCTGTTCAGAAAAGAGGAGACTGAGGATCTCCTCTTCCCTCAGAGGAGAACGAGGGAAGCAGTCTAAAGCTTCCTCATGAGGTGAGCGGAGATTATGATACAACAACAACAAAGGTTATGACAAGAGCAAAAGTTGTTAGTAAGTATATAAGTATACATGTTTTTCCTAATGTCAGGCTGTAGGAGAGTTGTGGGTATACACTTCATGCAGCAAAAATAACACTGAGTGGATCAGCAGAATAGTAATGTATTCTCATTCACCCTCAGTGTCAAGTTCTCAGATTTGCAGTGGAGGAGTTTCTAGCAAAACATGTAAATTCTGTAGATACTACTTTATGAAATTTAGAAATACAGTCTTGGGTTCAAGAGAAATGTATATTGAATGTAACAGTATCAGTTGATTCAGAAGAACTGATTACAGAGAAAGTCAGCATTTTAGGGCTATGAAGAAAAGGTAAATTTACCAAGGTAAAAAATCAATATGAATATCTACTAAGATTAAAGTAATCTTCTAACTTTTGCTTACCTAAAAGCTTATTGAAATAATAATTCCATTGGCAAATGTTGGGATTTTAATAGATCATGATCATTTACAGCTTTTTTACAATATTTGATTCATAGTTTTACACCAATAATGTCATGAAAGGAAATCAGCCTCCAAAATGTTTGGTCTATACAGTGAGAAACAGTGAATATAATCTGATTCTTTTTCAACAGTTAAAAAAAAAAAAAAAAAAAAAAAAAAGTAGGCTAAGATTATTTAAATATACATATCATACTTTGCATACTTTGATAAGTATAAATTAAAATTTCTACTTTTTTCCATATAAATTATTTTCTTCTTAATTTGGTTGCATTGTAAATATATATTGAATCAGGATATGGATAGCTCAGTGAAAACAGGGCTCCATATGAGTTAATAAACATATTTGTAGGTATATTTATAGGTCTTCAGTGGGATTGCTCAAAATGAGGCTGAAACACAGCATGCTCTGTGACCTTTGTTCCATCTGTTCACATAGGTGCCTTAGCTACCCATAGCTCAGAGCCTACATATCGCACACTTATCAACTTGTCTGTATAAGAAAACTTGTCCGTCCTCCAGTCAGTCACACAAAATTGATTCAAGGCATGCAGAATATGTGCTAATGACTTAAAGCTAAGTGGGGAACAGTGTCTGACTGTTCCCACCATACTTGCAAATAAGTTCTGGTCTCCTAAAACAACAAAGTAAAATTTTCTATTCATGATGTGTAATTTTCCTAAAATGCATACCTGAACACCTATTCACATAGAATAGTTTGGGTGGTAAGTATATTTCAGCTGACACACACAGGGCTGAGGCACACACACATACTTAATATGTAGAGTAGAAGTAGTCAAAATGAGTTCTACCATTCATTTCAAGTCAACATAAATCCATGATCACATTTAAAAAGAAAATACATGTACTCTGGCCTGTAATTATTATCAACTGTTTGGCTTCCCTTTTTCAGAAGTAAATTTTACATTTTTAAATCTCCTTAGTATGAGCTAAAGACTTTAGCAGTCCAGCATACAGCAGTATTTATATACTGTTTGAAGAAAAAAAAAAAAAAAGTTTTCAGTATATTAATTTGCTTAACACAGGTTTTCATGGTCTCAGACCTTCACTTTTAGTCAGATTGCATTATTAAATTTATCTTATTTATTTACATGTATTTATTCCTTTGTCTCATGCTTTTCTGACTGCCTTATTTCTGCAGTTTATCTCTGTAATTTGGTCACTGACATTCAAATTTGCAGATAGTTAAACAAGGCTGAGAAAAGGGAGGAGATTACACCGTCAGCCTTGGTGATACAGCTTGCAGTGCTTTGGTTAAAATTTTAGTCCCTGGTGCAAAAGAGATACACAGCATCTTCCAAAAAGCAATTCAAAGCAACGGATTTTTTCCCCCTGAATTCTGCAGCAGCTAGGGAAACGTATTGCTATTATTACTATTAAAATTATTACTTATTATTTCTTATTAACATTATTACTATTATTCAATAGTAATAATTAAAGTATTAGAACATTTTGTTCTTTCCTCTTTGGAAAAAGCCTTGGGGGGTTGTTTCTGGGGGGGATTTTTTAGTTTTTGAAAGGCTTCTGTGATTGGTCTTTAGCTGCATTTGCTCCCATTAGTGGCTACGAGGTTCAGGAAAATATAGTTTTAGTCTATAGTTGGCAAGCATTATTAAATTTGTTTTGGATGTGTTGGAGCTAATAAAGTTGGAGATCCATGTTTCATATCTGTATACTCCATCTGTCAAGAAAACATTTCCAATTATTTTTACTTCCACATTTATCACTAAGGAGTGAGATTTTGGTAGACAAAGGAAGGTGTTCTTATTCTTTTCTGAAATTATTTAATGTTGCTTTCATTTTTCTGTTTTTACAGGCTTTGTATTTTTTTGAAGTAAGCATGAATAATGGCTTTGTTGGATATACCATCTTTAACAGCTGTTTCTTTTCTGGTTCTGGGCAAAATATATTGGCTAATTTTCCCAGCCAACTCTGAACTACTTCTTTTAAACAAGGCAAAAGTCCATTGTAGCAACTAGGACTTGAATATCAAATATGAGATAGGAAATTGGTTATTCATTCATTCTTTGTAGCTCATGGTATCTGATCAATCATCAGCTCTCTCACATGCCATTCTCCTAACATAAATGATATAACCACTCACAGATTATTTTGCCAGGACATACATTTAAGAGGCTTTTTAGTCTCTTCTTTTCTTTCCTCCCCATCTAAGTTTCACTGAAGTTTATATGTCACTTATGTGTGAAAATAATCACCAAAAAAACCCCTTGCACATATTTACTAAGTTTATTTAACAAATTAATTCCCAAATTACCCAACTGAATTAAAAAATTAGTTCTAATTACATTATCTTCTGCATAACAATTACCTTCAAAATTTCAGATTTTTTTCCTAACCAGAGAAAGAGTTATAACTCAAACAAAAAGTTCTGCAGTATTTTTACTTTTACTTTTTTTTACTTTTATTTTTATTTTTGTTTTCATTATTTTCAGTAAATTACTGTTACATTAAACTTCAAAATTTCTAAATATTCTAGCATGTGTATTAATGTAATATCTCATTATTCTTACAGAGTTTATACAATGTGATAAATATATTTCTAATACAATTATAACAGTTCAGTGAGATACCAACTCACCAGATTTTGGAATATATATTTATGAAATATATTTAAATATAGCTTCATGAGACCACAAGAGGATAATGAAGTAAATACCGAATATCAAAGACTTTTTTACAGTAAAAGCAAAACTTTTATTTATTACAGTTGTGAAACAGTTCAAAATGAAATTATCATATTTCCAAATATTTTCTGCTAGAGGACTTTTCAAAACAAACAAACAAACAAAAAGTTTTTTGTTGTTGTTGTTAGTTTGCTTATTTTTAAGATTTACTTCCTTTAATTATCTATTTATTGATAATTCCACTCCTGTAGGTAGCTATCCTGTGTGCCTCGTATAAATTCAAGCTTTGCTTGAATGTCAAATTTGCATTTTGAGAATAGACCTAAGACTTCTGAACATACTAAACATACTTCTTTTCCATGTATAAGCTGATCCTTCAGTTGGAGACACTGGCAGTCACCGTACATGCTCCAAAATGCCTTGTTATGCCCAAATAAATATAATATAATAATAATTTACAAACTGAATAATGTACACACTGCCCATCAGGCACAGACACCATGGGCTGGCTGAGAGTAGACCAAAGAAATCTTCAGTCTGTGTGGCTAGCAGACTGACAGGAGGTAGAGCAAATTTTATGTATGACTGATCTACAGTCTACTCTTTCAGACGCCATTACCACCAGTAGAGTTTCCACGATTCACATTGGTAAGTTATTCTACACAGATATGAGTATCTTGAACATCAAAGATGAATATTCTTGAATATTTCACCTTTCTTCCCTCACTTATTTCTTCATTCCATGTGAATTCAATGAAATATGTTGCCCAGTTTCAGTGAATAGTGTGTGTGTGTGTGCGCTCATGAGTGCATGCGTGCGTGTGTAGGAATAACACAGATTTAAAAAAGTTAGGCAGATGCATATTCTCCTCCCCATGGAGGCAAGTAGCCCAACAACTATTGTACTACCATTGCTAGTAACAGGCCACAAACTTTGTAGTCCCTTTGTAAAGCCTCAGCACAAAAATCTGTCAGGCTCTTTGCTTAAATTTATCTTGGTTTGCCTGCCTTTTGTTTCTACTTGTGTAGCTGTAATGCCATCTTATAACTTATTTTGTTTTAGTAGTAGCTTCATTCATTCATTATTATGTAGTGTATTGTCTATCATCATAGTAATTTGGTGTCCTGGTTTCAGTTAGAACAGAATTAATTTTCTTCCTAGTAGCTGGTGGAATGCTGTGTTTTGGCTTAGGATGAGAAGAGTGCTGATAACACCCCGATGTTTTAATTGTTGCAGAGCAGTGCTTATACCAAGCCAAGGACACCTCAGCCTTTTGCTCTGTCCTGCCAACAGGCAGGCTGGGGGTGCAGTAAGAGCTGGGAGGGGACAGACCCAGGACAGGTGACCCAAACTAGCCAAAGGGGTATTCCATACCATCTGACGTCATGCTAAACAATATATAGGGGTGGCTAGCCGGGGGGAGGGGGCCGGACTGCTCGGGGTTAGGCTGGGCATCGGTCAGCGGGTGGTGAGCAATTGCATTGTGCATCACTTGTTTGTACATATTATTAGTAGTAGTACTATTATCACCATTGTTTATTATTATTATTATTATTATTATTATTATTATTATTATTATTATTATTATTATTATTATTATTATTATTATTATTATTATTATTTTCCTGTCTTATTAAACTGTCTTTATCTCAACTCACGGGCTTCACTTTCCATTTCTCTCCCCCGTCCCAGAGAGGGAGGTGGGAGGGTGAGCGAACAGCTGCGTGGTGTTTAGCTGCCGGCCGGGTTAAACCACAACATTTGGATAGATTTCAGTAACTACTAGATGCTAGATATCTACCAGGTAAGTAGATATCCTATGCAGAGTGTGGGACATGTTGCATCATTCATATATATAAATACTCAAATATATTCCAAAAGTATACTATTTGGAAGTAGAAACTCTTTCTGTGTTGAGAGTGTTTAAAAGACTAATAAATCAGACCAGTAAAAAAAAAAAAAAAGACAACTAGATTCATTAATTAATAGCACATTTTGTGCTAATGGTTAATCATTATCAATATTTATCACTAATATCAATCAACAAACCACAATAGCGAAAAGAAAAAAACAGCTGTTGCTCTTTAACACTTATGTTATAAATTAGCTGCAACTATATGTTGTAGGAAAGGTGAACCTCGGTAGTTAGCACCAAAGAAGTCAGCACTGAAGAGGGTAACCTGTTTCTTCCCCAGTTTTCCTCACTTAAATGTGGTGTTCTTGTGCTCCTCCTCTCAGCATCTGCTCCCAGTTCTGTTTTCAATCTTGCATGACATCCTTCTGGTGTGCTCAGCAGAATTTCCTGGGTTATAATTAATTAATTTATTATTTTTTCTCCAGTCCCCTGTGCGTATTTTGTTCTTTGCTCTTTATTTTAGAAATTGCTACATGAGGCACGTGAGTTCACATGTTTTTGCATTACCCTTAAGAGCAGATACATAAGTCTCTGCCCCCTTGATGGTCACAATGTGGACATACTTTTGTAAAATGATTATATTGTGTTTGGCTATGTCATCAGTGTTACAGAGCATTTATGAACTGTTAATTACTGTAAGAGGTTTAAATGTGCATTTACATTTGGATTCAAGGCAAACTAATATTAATTATTTCCTAATCAATATATTTATAACTTACAGATATCACAGTCCTCTGTTTATGCTACGTAGGAGCTTAGAATAAATGTGCAGATCAGATAAGTGTTTTTGTATGTGAAAACAGCATCACACCAGAGATATCAGGACTTTTAATAAACTGCTAAAGTTTCAGTACTGCTTATTAAAGGAATACAACATTTTAGTCTTAGTATTCCTTGAGATCACAAACTCAACCAGGGTGTGGTCACTGCAACCCAGGCTTCCTCCTCTTTAATGAGCTATTATTCTGCATTGGTGAACACCAGGTCCAGTAACGCTTCTCTTCTGGTTGGTTTGTATAATACCTGGATGAGGAATTTGTCCTCAACAGACTCCAGGAATCTCCTGGATTGCTTACTGTCTGTCACGTGGTTGGCAGACATCCAGGTGGTTGAAATCTCCCAGGAGGATGATACCCTTTGAGCATGATGCTTCTTGTAGTTGGAGCAAGAAGGCCTCATCAGCAGACTCTTCTTGATCGGGCAGCCTATAGTAGACCCAAACCACAAGATGTCCTTTGTTGGGCTGGTCCTTAATTTTTACCCACAGGCTCTCATCCTGCTCTTGGCTGTTTCTTAGAGGGAACTCTTCACAATCTATCCACTTCCTAACATAGACAGCAATGCCTCCATCCCTTCCTTACGTGCCTGTTTCTCCTGTAAATCTTGTAGTTGTCTGTTTCAATATTCCAGCTGAGTGATTCGTCCCACCACGTTTCTGTGATAGCAATTAGAGCATAGTTTTCTAATCGCACCGTGGCTTCCAACTCCTCCCATTTGTATTTCATGCTCCCTGCATTGGTGTAAAGACATTTTAGCTGGGCTAAGGGCCATGTCAACTTTTTAGAAGAGTCCTTCCTAATTCCTATGGGATGATTCACAGGTATTTTCCAGCTTTTTTTTTTTTTTTTTTTTTTTTTTTTTTTTTTTTTTTTTTTTTTTAAGTAATAGCATTCAGGGGTTGTCTTGAGTCACTTACAGGTACATCCCTTTATCCCACTGTTTAAAGCTCTGCTAACAAGTCCGCCCAGCTTGCTGCCCAAAATACTCTTGCCCAACATGGTCAGGTGCACCCCATCCCATATCAGCATGCGCAGTCTCTCAAAAGCATGCCCGAGATCATGCTACCTAGCCAATTATTCACCTGATCCATATGCCACCTACTCTTTGGGTTCCAGTCTCATACTGGGAGGATTGAGAACACAACTTGTGTTCCTGATCCCTTTAATATCTTTCCAAGGGACATAAAGTCCCTTTTGATGTTTCTGAGTATCCTTGCAGTGACCTCAGTTGTCCCTGTTTGAAAGAGCAAGAATGTGTGATTGTCCTCTGGTTTGACCAGGCTTGGTAGCCTCTTTGTGATGTCACAAGCACAGACCCCAGGCAGGCAGCAAACTCTCGAGAGAGATTATCTTGTCGGCAAATGGGCTTCTCAGTGCCTCTCAGCGGGGAATCTCCAATTGCCAACACCCTCCATGCTTCTTTTTGTAGAACTGATTCTTAAACTAATAGTGTGCTGACCTACCTTTTTGCAGTTGTCCTTTCTTGGGTCTTGACCATTACCACTGTTGTTGTTGACACCCTCTCCTTTTTTGAGCCCCAGAGCATCATACCTGTTGCATAGGGGCACTTCAAGGGCAAGGGGAAGATTCCTCACTCTGCTCCAGTCAGAGACAAAGGTCCAGCCTCCCTTGTCTTGTGAGTCTGTCAATTCTGCTGGTTTTAGGTTAGAAGCCATTTTACCACACCCTTGCGAGGACAGGGCACTCCTGGCTCCACCTAAGCATTGTCATCCCCCTTCACTGCCTGTTAACATTATGTGTTATATTATATGATAAGAATATGATATCTGAGCAATACATAATTTGAGAATTTCCCAGTTAATCATTTTACAGAATGGTTGTGTCAAACTAATTAGTGATTTTTCCAAAATGAAAAAAATTGAAGACTAAATTTCCTGAATTTGTATATAAATATTTTTAGTACTTCTTGCATTAATCTTTATGTGCTTTCAAAAGGTATGTAAATAACTTTTTAAAAGCCAGAAGGATTCATACATTAAAAAAATAAAAAAATAAAAAAATAAATCAGTGGCCTGATTAATGAATGAATATTCTGCATTTCACTGAAATTACACTAAAGTTGACCCAGATCCATCCCAGACAGCAATATTATATTACTTCATAGTTTCCATAGCTATAAACATTTGCATAGGTTCAGTCTGTGTTGCTATTTTGTGGCAATATAGCAAAATAAACTTGAAAAACAAACTAACCAAATGCATTTAAAATAATTCAGCCTCTCAACATTCTTGAGATGCATTGGTTTCTAAGCTGCTGTCCTGCTATTACACTAAGTCTATAGCACAAATTATTCTAAAGATCACAGACCTCTTTTATGAAATTGCCTTGGATGCCTTTTTTTTTTTTTTTCTTTGTTTTAAATATCTTGTGGCAAAATATTAAATACAGCATGGTAGAATGAATTGACCTAATCTGATGTTAGCAGATGAAAGCCACTAGATTCATGTTTGTTCATAGTACATATATATTTATTTCCCCTCAAATTATCTTTTTTGTATTGTCTGAGTTGTATCTACTACCGTGTTCATCTCAGACAGCTGCAGAACTCCATACACAGAACAGTATTTTTATACTTTTATTCCTGTTTTCCAAAGTCACTCCCAAATTGTGTTAATGTGTCAAGTTGTTAAGTTGGTACACTTAGGTGCAGCAGAGTTTGTCACATAGTAAAGACTTCATAGGATCATACAGTTATTGGGTAATTCAGGGATCTTAGAAGGTCTGTAGTTCAATGATCCTTCTCAAAGCAGGATCACCTGTAAAATTAAATGAGGTAGCTAAGATTTTATTTTTAGTTTTTAAGTTGGGTCTTGAAAACATCAAAGGATTGAGTTTTAGGAGACTGAACAATATTGGGCAACCTGCTGTGCTTCTTGACTGTACTCACAGTGGTACATGTGGTACATCCTATTTTAAGTTGGTTTTTTTTTTGTCTGTTTTTGTTTCTTTTTTTTTTTTTTTTTTTTTTTTTTAACAATAATATATATGTGGGGGAAAAAAAAAATTAAATTTAACACTTTTTCAATAGTGATCCTTCAGGCATGTACCCATGTTCTGAATTACTCTCTCTATTCAGTTCTACATTGAGTAGGTCCAAACAAAAGAATTATTTTTTTTTTTTTTCTGAGACAAGTGTAATCTGCTCAGGCAAAATATCCATGAATAGCATAGCTCTTAGTTTTCACACAAAATACTATGAATATTTAGCGTTCTGTGAGTTGAGTACCTATCATATGTAGAGAATGTATTTCTTTATGTTCTCTGGTGTATAAGGAAACAAATAATATGCTGACTTTCCAGGATAAGTTTGCTTCATGTTTCATTTTCTGCCTTACATACTAATTTTATTACATAATAATATTCTAATTTTGTAGGAAAAAAAAAAGTAGCTTTTAGTGTTAGTGGAATCAACTACCTGCTCACTAAAATAATAAATAAATAAATAAATAAATAAATAAATAAACAAACAAACAACAACAACAAAAAAACACCAAAAACACACACACAGAACTGTTTAAAAGTCTTTAGTAAAATGGGCAGTATAAAGGTGTTGAATATCTCTGTTTTACATTACTGCTATAAGTAACTAAGATGAAGGTAATACGTGATTTAATTCTCCCAAAATATACCAATGTAAGGCCTTTGGTTTAGGTTAAGGAAAACATTAATTTAAAAATATTCTGTTGTGAATATTAAATGTGCTTTGCCTTGTTGCATTAATATTAGAGGTAAAACACCCAACATCAAAGTTCCACTAATATTTTCATTCTATAGTTTTGACATTCAAGTCTGTGCAGAAAAGCTTTTACAAGCTTATTTGAAATGCTTCCATAAATGCATCACTTCCACATCACAGGTGTATTTCTAGATACCTTCTCAGACAAGTTTTGTGTTTGTTTGTTTGTTTGTTTGTTTGTTTCCTTTTAGCATCCTCTGCTCCCCTGAATTTTAAAATCTTTGCCCAACATACCTAAAGTGATGCTGTGACACAAGTCACAATTAATGAACTCATGTGAACAATGTTCCTATAGATAGAAGAACATCACATATTCAGGTGCACAGCTAGTTGCTTTCAGCTGTGTAATGTTAATGCCTCCTTTTCATCATACATGAATATATATATATGTGTATATATATGTGTTTTATATATTTTTTGCTGTGTTAATATCTTAGCTGGTATATCACAGAATTCTTGGGTTGGAGGGGGCCTCTTAAGATGATCTTGTCTACTGCTTCGAATGATGGTCTCTCTTTTGGCATGTTTGTACGTATAGCCTTGTGAACTGAGTTTAGGACCATGTACACACCATTAGGTAATTATCTGATTTGTGTTAAGGGATATTAGCAGATGTGTAGTTGCCTGCAGCAGCTCTAGCCCAGGACTCATCCCACCTGGCCGCTGGAGCCCAGACTCGTATCTTAACTTGTGCTCTAGGGTCTTTGCCCAGGCTGAGGGAAAAAAGGTGGGCATCTGTGAACCTCACGAAGCTCAACAAGGTCAAGCACAAGGTCCTGCCTCTGGGCCAGGGCAATCTCAAGAATAGAGACTGAGTGGAGAATGGATTGAGAGAACCTCTGAGGAGAAGGACTTGGGTTGGTTGATTAAAATCTCAACGTGAGCCAGCAGTGTGTGCTTCCAGCCTAGAAAACCAAACATATCTTGGGATGCATCAAAAGAAGTGTGGCCAGCAGGCTGACAGAGGTGATTCTTCCCCCATGCTCTTGTGATACCCTACCTGGAGTACTGCGTTTAGCTCTGGGGCTCCCCAACAAAAGAAGGACATGGATTTGTTAGAGCGAATCCAGAGGAGGACCACAAGAGGGCTGGAGCACCACTACTATGAAGGCAGGCTGAGGGAGTTGGGGTTGTTCAGTCTGGAGAACAGAAGGCTCCGGAGAGACCTTATCGTGGCCTTCCAGTGTTTAAAGGGGGCCTATGAGAAAGCTGGAGAGGGACTCTTTTTCAGAGAATGTAGTGATAGGACAAGAAATAATGTTTATAAACTAAAGGAAGGTAGAATTAGATTAAATATTTGAAATAAATTCTTTACTCAGAGGGTGGTGAGGAATAGGTTGTCCAGAGAAGTTGTGGATGTGTTGAAGAGTCGGGTTGGATGGAGCTTTGAGCAACCCGATCTAGTAGCAGGTGTCCCTGGTAGGTTAGAACTAGATGATCTTTAAGGTCTCTTCTAACCAATTCTGTGATTCTGTGATTCTATGATTCTGCGATACTCTTAAAGGAGCAAACAGTCTTTTGTACCCCATTTCTATCTTTGAAGTACATCCTTTACTTTTAAAAAGGTATCCATGTTTTCTGATTTCTTCTTCCCATGAAAGTTATAAAACTCTTCTACATACATGCATCAAATCTGGGAATAAATAAAGACCAAGAAACACAATAAATAGACCCAAGAAATTATGCTGTTACCTATTTTATTGGCAAAGCTCCCAGTCTGCTCTCTGCCTCTCTGCTATGTGAAGTTTCTCACAGCATATCCACACCCATTCTATCTTACTCTTTTTAGTAGGACACAGACATAACCACTGAAGTAAAAATCCTTAGTCCTTGCTTGTCCTGCTCCTCTCTTGCAGTCTCACTAATAGACATATTGCTGGTAAGCAGACTGTATGAAAGAGTAAAGTTTCTTACATAGATCATGTGAATGGAAAAAAAAGTATAAGTTTCAAATGTAAGGTAAAGACAGGAATAAAAAATCCTAAAATGTAGGAATAGTTACTATTGTAAGTAGAACTGAAGACTAACGTGAAGAAAGTGAGGGCTAAGACAATGAATGATACTGGGAGAGAAGAAAAGTGAAGCAAAAATCATGGCACTGAGGACATAGAGAGCTAGGAGAATGTGATGCAAAGAGTAACAGATACAACAGGATTCCTGAATTTGAAGCAGGAGATAATCATTACTTGTCTGAGTGAAAGATGATGTAGAATAATAGCACAGAACCAGAAAACATGACAGGAGCAGTAGTTGATTGTCAGAATTAAGCTCCATTTAAGCTTAAATTCAAGCTCACATTATTTTCCTGAGCTATGTTTTCAGGGTAGGAATGAGGATCAGATACTTCCTCAGTTCAGATGATGCTCCCTCAAGTCAGATGAGCTGTGAACCAAGGATAATTCCGGTGCTAGCTGTGTTCAGGCTTTGCCCTCCAAAACAGCATACCCTGTACATGGTAGGTAGAGCTGGGGGCTGATAACAGGGTTTATCAGGTCCAAGACCCATCCAGCTGACAGGATCAGCTGGACTACTGACAGGACTATTGCTTTTGTCCTAACAAAAAGCAACAGTCTACTTACTAGAAGTGCTGAGTCAATCAACTTAAATGTATAAAATATTACCCACTAAATAGTCTGAAAATTATGCCATGGATTTCTCAAGTTGGGCAGTTGAAGACAATACTATTGGTTCTGTCACTCAGGGTATCACTCTTTTCAAAGTGCTGTAGCCAAGCTATGTGATGCCTAATTTAGACAGTATTCCCATGATGTAATAAAAGGTAAAAAGGAACCATGTGAAACACTAATTTTTAGTTTAGAACAACTCTAGATCAGCATAAGGTAAGTATACAGGCATTCACTGATTATTAGGGAAAAATAATTGAGAAGCTAATTATTAAGGAAACATTGTGTATTGTATGGGAAAATTTCACACAAATAAAGATAGTATCAGAATTTATACAAAGAGAATGATTATATTCAGGTTTCCCAGGAAACTTCTGTCCCTGATCATTTCATTGCCTAACTTTGAAATCTTACCACAGATCTTAAAACTAATCAGTATGTGTTTGTAAAGTTCTATAATCACCACCATTAGATATTATTGTGGCTTCATTTTCTTCTAGTGTCATAAGTGATGCCAGACCCAATGGAATTAAACAATTTATTAAGAGCTTTGCTTCTGGAGAGTATTTTACAAGTTCTTCCACCTACCTCTTTCCCATTCACATAATCCCATGCTCTTCTTTTATATTTATATGCAAACTGATTTCTTCATGTTTTCTAAGCAAAACAATTGACTGCAGAGATTTGTAATTTGTCTAATGTTTGCTAAAGTTCCATTGGGAATTCAGGCTATATAAAAAAAGAAATCCCAAGGAAATCACATTTAATTTGAAGGGGGAAGCTTTTTAAAACTTAGTTTATAACATATTTAGGATTAATACTTTTTGTCAGGTTGATAATTTGTGAAGTTAAAAGTGTTCAACTATCATCATAACTGATTATAAACATATAAAGATTTTTCTTATTTCATTGTTTTAAGCATCTTAGAGTGTACTTATTTTTGCATCCCCTTCAGTTATATCAGTACTGAATTTGTCTTTTGTTTTTACTTGCATAAAATCTTTTCTTCATGAAACATATAGAGGGACCTGGACAGGTTGGATCAATGGGCAGAGGCCAATAGAATGATGTTAAGTGCTCAACACATGGCTAAGTGCTGAGTCCTACACTTTGATCACAACAACCCCATTCAGCGCTTGGGGCAGAGTGGCTCAAAACTTGTGAAGAGGAAAAGGTTCTGTGGGTGTTGGTTAGAATAACATTTTATTGCATTTAATGCTCTGTCTTTTCAGAAAAGTAGTGATTCATTCACATAGATATCTTACATATTGTGTTATTACTCACTGTGTTCAAAACAAGCAATGTGAAGAATTTTGTTGAATTCTTTGTCATATAATGAAAAGCTTAGACTTTATAGTCTGTATTAAATCTCAGAAGTGGAAGGAAAAAATATATAAAAATAATAAAAACAAACAAACAAAAAACATCAGAAAAACAGCTGTGCTTTTGTTTACTGACTCTGAAATTCCTCCAATAGTCAAATCCAGAAGTAGGTTATGTACAGATTACCATCCAAACTTTGCTCTCAGAACACATGATCTAAGTAGATGTACTGGGGGTTTCTTCAAAAATTAAATCACATTGAGAAAACCTAAAAATATATTGCTAAATGTAACTTAAATTGTTGTGCCATTGGATCTATCTTGATTTAACAGATTGGGTGAAAAACACATATAATTTAAAAGCACATATAATTTATATTGGTAATTTATCCAAAATAATCCAGCAGACAAATTAAAAACTCCTGCATGTGAGTATCAGTCCACTGTTTTGTACACTAGGAAATTCCTCCGAAATACATACTCAGTACTTTTCTTTCAGTAATATTTTACAAATACACAGATTTTATTTTTATTTTTGTCTCTTCAGCAATCAATCTTCATCTCCCACAATAACAAATAAATAAATAAAGATAAACATAAAAGAAAAATAATATTATATTTATTATATAATTAATATAATAAATAATTAT
The DNA here is from genome assembly GCF_009819795.1 of Aythya fuligula. Classification (NCBI taxonomy): domain Eukaryota; kingdom Metazoa; phylum Chordata; class Aves; order Anseriformes; family Anatidae; genus Aythya; species Aythya fuligula. Next base: position 156,750,858 of record NC_045559.1, read on the forward strand.
AATAAATATAATTATATAATTATATTTATTATATTCCCAAAGCAGGTATCTGACATTAAAAAACAAACAAACAAAAACAAGCAAACAAACAAAAAAAAAACCACCGCTGTTAGTGATTGCCATCTGACTCTGTACTCATCATATGTATAATGTAATTAAAAAGAGAATTTACTGGTTTTATACCATTGGGTATTTAAGCACAACTTTGGAAAGCTGCTGTTAAGAAAGGGTGATTGTGAACAGACAATTCAAGAATGATCAGGAATGTTATCAGTATTTCACAATAGAAAGACTGTAGTGAGAAACAGAAAACAATATTATTTCCTTTTCTTTACTGAAAAATGCCCATCATTACCACTCCTTACTGATTTGTTATTATAAACACTTTTTAACCTGTCAAACTTAGCCAAGATCACCAAGACCTCCTATTTGAAACTCTGAAGCTAGTCTTACTCATTTTGACCGGATCAGAAAAAAATAAAAAAAAAATAATTATATTTTAAGACTTAAAGTTTATTGGCACTGTTATTGCCATCAAATTTTGTAACTGGAAATGAGAGAAACATAGTATTCATGGTGTAAAATTGCTTCTGCTGTTTTAAAAGGATAGAGAGAGGAAGGAAGGGATATGAACAGCTATAACCATGGGAACATTTCAGAGAGAAGGGTGTAATGCTTTTCCACCCGTGAAGTGACGGGAGGGAGGGAACTGCTGCTTGTTCTTCTCCCAAATGGTATCTAGTAAATTAAGCATCCACCATCTCCATCAACAGCAGAAGTAATCCTTGTTTTTCACAGCTGCACCATATGCATGGCCATTTGGTCAGTCCTAGTAATCTTCTGCCCAATTACTGCCTGCGTTGTCTTTGCTGACAGCAAGGTTTGTACTGCCAAAATGGTAGAGATGATTGTTGCCATCAGATGGCTGGTGGTGAAATACCTCCTGCTTCCAGAACTGTTTGTGGAAGAGTTTGTCTGTCTAGGGGATAACTAAAATATTCTGAGACCTTTAATTTCAGATAAAATTCTTTCTTAAATTTTGCTACTTTGCTAATTTGATACTTTGATTCTTAGGTACCTTTTTAGTTACATCCTGGAATATTAACTGTTACCTTAATGAAAATGCACACATGATACATGATACGTTACCTTTTTTTTTTTTTTCTTTTTCGCTAGAAATTGAAAATTCACTACTTTATTTCAGTAACATTACTTAAATTAATATATACACACGAGTTACATTTCTGTTGATAGTTTGGAATATTAATTAAGCTTTATATATATTTGTATTTTATTTGTGGAGCCATACAGAGATATCATCTTTTCTGAGAGAAGACTGTCACCCTTTGAGTATAACTTAGAAAAAACAATAGGCATTTCCTTTTTTAATGTATTATATACGAAATAATGTGATTTAGTACTGCAGAAGACTGACAAACAGTTCAGGAAGTAGATCTCTGATTGTTCATATTGCTTAGCTTGTTATCGATCTCTACGTGTATAGACCTTATGTGTATAGAAGTGAGCTAGTTCATATAATTTATTTTTGTCCTCATTACAAATTCTGAAGAAGGTTTGATCTTCTAATATCAGGTGTGTCCTAAAAATCTTTCTTTGCTATTGCTCAGTCATTGCTGGTAATGTGTGATTTTGTTAGAGGGATAAATACTACTAAGATCTCCTATGTTTTTCTATAGATTTGTTATATCTATCTCTATAGAGTTATTTAGGACTGAACATTCATGTCCACAGATTCAAAATAAAATAAAATAAAATAAAATAAAATAAAATAAATCAGAAGAAGTGGGCAAGGGAAGTTTCTAAACATTTTGTTGCAGTTCACCTTGGGTTGAACCAGTCACATCTATCTTTCTTTATATATTCCAGTATTAAATTAATCGTTCTGTGTTTAACTGTTTTTTCTTAACTGTGGAAGTTTCTCTTCCTTTTAAAGTGCCTAGTTTGGATTTACATCCTATTGCATGATGACTGTACTTTTTTTTTCTCCTACTCAATAAAAAAACAGAATTCATTGCACTTGAACTGAAGTTAGATCTTCAGAAACATGAATGTTATTATAATTATGTAATTAGGGATAATTGTAATTACACACATGCACTTGCAATTATACATAATTTTAATTATACATTATGTAATTGTACGTAATTGTAATTATGCAACTATGCCAGAGAATCAGAGAATTTAGAGATGAAAAAGACCCACTGCTTTGGGTTCCCACTCTATTCTGGTACATATGCAGGATTGTTGATTATGCTTATACTTGTATTCCTTATAGCCCCCTCTAATCCATTTTAAAATGACTTAGAGTTGTTAATACCAACTCTTTTGCTAATGTTAAAAAGCCAATAACTCTAATCTTTGAATATACTTTCTCATGTTCATTCTCTTCCCTAATACTTACTGTTCCCGTAAATTTCACAAAATTGCTCCTAAATATTCAACAAATAATTTAGACTCACTCTGAAATTATTATAGATGCTCACATACAAAATTCTCCATGTTTTTAACTCTTCAGCTTCATCAAATAATTTATCTCAAGCATTTTCTGTTTGTTTGTTTGTTTTTCAGACAGTCATTTCTACTCTTTAAATGAAGTGCAGTAGAAGTAAAAAACAAACAACACACACACAGAGTGGCCAACTTTCACAATCAATGTTAAATTCCTACAATTTCACCAGAGCATTTCCATTAATTTATTGAAACTGAGTAGATGTAACTGATGTTACAGCACGCCTCTCTGTGTCCAAAATCCTAAAATGTTTGCTGAAAGTGATCGTTTCTGACTAAGCTAAAAACATGAAGAGCCAGATTTGTTTATCTTGCTCATGTCAATAATATAACCAAAGTCAATGGAACTAGTAGTGTGAATATTGCAAATATTTTCTTAGTTATGGTTTAATTATAAATAAATAAATAAATAAATAAATAAATAAATAAATAAATAAATATTTTTCTTCCTCATGGAGCTACTGAAGTGAGTCAAGTGAAGGACCAATAAGATCTTTGAGGGAGTGGAGCACCTCCCATATGAAGAAAGGCTGAGAGAGCTTGGTCTGTTCAGCCTAAAGAAAAGAAGACTCAGGCAGATTTTGTCAATGTAAATAAATACCTAAAGTAAGGATGTAAAGAAGACAGACATTTACTTTTCAGTGGTGTCCAGTGACAGTACAAGAGGCAATAGGCACGAAATGAAACACAAGTGTTGTGGTTTGGCCCCAGCAGGGAGCTAAGTACCACACAGCTGCTTGTTCACTCTCCCCAGGTGGGATAGGGGAGAAAATTGTAAAGGTAAGTGGGAGAACTCAGGGGCTTAGATAAAGAGAGCCTACTAGGTAAAGCAAAAAATATGTGTGCAAGCAAAGCCAAACAAGGAATTCACTTGCTACTTCCCAGTGGCAGGCAGGTGTTCATCTACTACCAGAAAAGCAGGGTTCATGATGTGCAATGGTTTCTTGGAAAGACAAATGTCTCTCCCTTAGTCCTTGTTTACCCCAGCTTTTATTGCTGACCGTGACCTCATATGGTATGGGCCATCCCTTTTGCCAGCCTGGGTCAACTGTCTTGTCTGTGTCTCCTCCCAGCTTTTGGTGCACTTGCAACCTCTCCACTGTCATGGCAACATAAGAAGTAAAAAGTAAAATAAAATAAATAAAATAAAATAAAATAAAATAAAATAAAATAAAATAAAATAAAATAAAATCCTTGGTTCCGTGTAAGCACTCCTCTGCAAAAAAATTAAAAACATCACTGTGTTATCACCACTATTTTCATCAGCAATCTAAAACACAGCATTGTGGGAGCTTCTATGAAGAAAATTAACTCCATCCCAGCCCAAACGATGACAATGACAACAGTGATTATTAACTTGTTGGTTTTGCAGCTAAGCTGGCTATATATGAATATAATCTTGGCAGCTGCTCACACTTGACCCATGCTGTGCTTTTGTACAGTAATTCTTTCAAGTGGGCAATCTTCAGATGAGGTGTTTGGATACAAAATAGAGCAAATATTCCTATCTGAGGTCACTACCATTATACTTGCATCTCATTGCAAAGTCAGAGTCTGTGTGTCTCCATTAAGTAGAGTAGTTGTCACGCTCTTTCCAACAGGAGTTGTCATTTTCTCTTACAAAATGACCTGACATGGAAACTAGCTCAGTAACTAGTAGAGACCTTATGGTGCCTCTATGTCCCTCTCAAAACCTATCTGTGCATTTCAGTTTGTGTATTGTAATATACAACAGATTGACTTCATTCAAATCAGATTATGCATATGTTGTGGTTTAACCAGTCAGGCAGATAAGCACCATCCAGCCATTCACTCGTTCCCCCTCAATGAGATGGGGGAGAGATCTGGGAAAAAGGCAAAAGTCACGGGTTGAGATAAAGATAGTTTAATAATTTAATTTGTATTTTAATAATACAGTGCAGTTGCTCACCACATGATGTCCAGCCAGTCCCAAAGCAGCAACAACCTGCCCAGCCAACTTCTCCCACCTCCCCTGGCCCAATTTTTGTTGTTCAGCATAGAGAAGAGAAGACTGATAGGTGACTTGAGCAATGTTTATAAGTATCTCAAGTGTGAGAGGCAAATAGATGTGGCCAAGCTCTTTCAAGTGGTGTGCAGCAATAGGACAAGGGGTAATGGCTAAAAAGTGGAACACAGAAAGTTCCACACAAACATGTGTAAGAGCTTCTTTACAGTGAGAGTCACAGAGCACTGGAACGGGCAGCCTGGAGAGGTTGTGGAGTCTCTCTTTCTGGAGATATTCAAGACATGCCTGGAAACTTCTCTGCTCAACCTATTGCAAGGAAACTGCTTTTAGCAGGGGAGTTTGACTAGATCTCCAGAGGTCCTTTCCAACCCCTATGAATTTGTGATTCTGTTATGATGTCATAGAGTATAAAATATCCCTTTGGTTAGTTTGGGTCAGCTGTCCTGACTGAGTCCTCTCCCAGTTTCTTGTACACCCCTAGCCTCATCACTGACAGGGCCATAGGAGAAGCTGAAAAGTCCTTGACTTGGCAGTGTTCTGCAGCAACTAAAACATCAGCGTGTTACATTATTCTTCTCCTAAACATTCTTCTTCATCTAAGTCCAAAACATAACACTATACCAGCCACCATGAAGAAAATTAACTTTTTCCCAGCTACCACCAGGACATTGACACAACAAATTACTACAAGAAGGACATGGAGGTGCTTGAGCGAGTCCAGAGAAGGGCGACGAAGCTGGTGAGGGGTTTGGAGAACAAGTCCTACAAGGAGTGGCTGAGGGAGCTGGGTTTGTTCAGCCTGGAGAAAAGGAGGCTCAGGGGCGACCTTATCACTCTTTATAAGTACATTAAAGGAGGGTGTAGCGAGGTGGGGGTTGGTCTACATGTATTCTCCCACGTGCCTGGTGACAGGATGAGGGGAAACGGGCTAAAGTTGTGCCAGGGGTGTTTTAGGTTGAACTTAGGTTGTTAGTTAGGAAGAACTTCTTTACTGAGAGGGTTGTGAGGCATTGGAATGGGCTGCCCAGGGAAGTGGTGGAGTCACCATCCCTGGAAGTCTTTAAAACATGTTTAGATGTTGAACTTAGCGATATGGTTTAGTGGAGGACTTGTTAGTGTTAGGTCAGAGGTTGGACTCGATGATCTTGAGGTCTCTTCCAACCTAGACAATTCTGTGATTCTGTGATTCTGTGAATAATTTTAGCCTAATTATGTCACATTGCCTCTTGTCTTGACTAGCTGTAGAAACCAGGGTAAAAACAAATTATATCTAAACATATATTCTGGCATTGTGTAGGTCGATTAGGCCAAATGGAAAAAAATGTTTAAATGTCTATGCCCCTAAATTAGTCAATTAATAAATGCATGTTATCCTGGTTTTGGACAATTATTATTATTAATATTAATTATTGCTATTATCATTTTCCTTTCATTTTCTGTTCTATTAAACTGTGTTTATCTATACCCATGACTTACCTTTTTCTGATTCTCTCCTCCATCCCACTGTGGGGGGATAAACAAATGTTTGTGTGGTGCTTAGCTACCTGTTGGGTTAAACCACAACTGTGAATGAATAGAATCTGAAAGTTTTAATACATTTTTTATTTCATTTTATATATATATATATATATATATATATATATGTATATATGTATATATATAAAGATAAAAGAATAAAGTATATCCAAATACTGCTTTCATTCTTCATTTCATATGTATTGCATAATCCAGAAATGATACTGCAGTTTTATAGATTTGTATTATCTAACACTCTTTGAAGTATCTGCAGAACATACCATTACAAAACAGGTCCTATGTATTAGATAACATGGTAATACAGTATGCTGATAAACTCTTACTTATGTGCACACAGAAGGAAAAAGGAAAGAATATGAAGTAAAAGAAATATGGAAGAATAGAGGGAGAGCAGGGCAGGATGAAATGTTTAATCCAATTTTAAAATCGATACTGGTTTAAAAATTACAAAAATAAATTTTACTCTGTGTAAGTATACGAGAAAGGTTATAACAATACCTTAATAATAAATAACAGAAATAACAGACAATTGCCCATGTCAGGCCTATTGCTTCTGGGTTTTGTCTTCAGATATGAGATGTGCTGACATCTCATCAAAGAGTCTTTTTTTCTCTTACTGAGAAATAACTGTAAGGATAAAAAAAAAAAAAAAAAAAAAAAAAGAAAAGAAAAAGGAGAAAAAAAAATTTACTGAAAAAGAAAGAAAAGAGTCCAACCATTCAAAAAACATTACAAATTCTATTTAAAATAATTAAATCTTACATTGATGTTGAAGCAATAGTTCCATGAACAACACAATTTTTTGTGCATACTACCCTGTCATTAAAATATCTTAGAGTTTGGGGTGATCTTAGAGGAATTATTGTTTTTACATGCACAACTTTTTGGTCTACAATGTCTTCAGTTTACAAGGAATAAATACAGTTTTTTTTTGTTGTTGTTGTTTTGTTTTTTTATATATCAATAGTCTTGATGGACTGAATATTTTATGTGATTAATATTAAATGTGTAAAGTATGCTAGAATAATTTTTCCATATTCTCCTGGAAAATTATGTTATTTTCACATGTAGGATCTGCAACCCACTGTAGGAATTGGAGAGATTAGAGATTTTCTTTAATTAAATCAAACACATAATAAAACCCACTCATCTCCTCTACAAAGCTGTTCACTAAAATTAATGTAAAGAGTTGCCAAGACAAGCAGACTTCAATGTCTTTGGAAATTCAGAGATGAATCTACAGAAATTCTTAGAAAAAAATGTATGTATGTGATGATCACAATAGAAATGAAGAAATAATGAGAAAATAAAGTTTGGAAAAATAATTTAAAGCAGAGTAGTTAAAATCAGTTTTATAAATATTGAAAACGGTCTTTCTGACTGTTTCATTGGATATGCTAAGTCCTTGCTCTCTCAAGAATGTTTTGTGAAAATAATAATGAATATTAAAAACAATAGTTTTTGTTGTTGTTGTTGTTGTTGTTGTTGTTTTTTTAAGATTTCAGAAGTTACAAAATGAATGAGTATCAGGTACGTTAAAAAAAAAAAAAGCAATCCATTTTTAAAAACAAAATTCATGAGGGTCCTGATCATTACAACTTATAAAGATTACTAATATATTTCAAAATATATTTAGCTAATGCTGCACAAAAAAAAAAAAAAAATATTAAAATAGAACATTTCTTAATTTCCTTGTATATTATATTAGTTCTTTGGTAAACATTTTATAAGACTTCTTTCTCCCTCAGATTTTCATCTGAGATATATATCATACTAAAATATAACTCATCTCAAAAGTAATTTTGCTTGTCAAGGTGGTTTCCTACTTATGGAATGTTAGATGTGATAAAAGAAAAATGATGCAAAAGAAAAATGCAGAAGACACTTTTTGTTTCTGATATTCCTTTTATTTCTTTCATCTATTTCTAATCAGGAGCTTTTCCTTTTCAAATATATATATGTTTTTTAATCTAAATTTCTTTAGCAGTTAGCTAAAAGACACATACACTAGTTGTCTGAAATATCACTGAACGCAAAAGGAAAAGATTCAGAGACTGAATTTGATCAGGACAGAGAAGAAACTCCCCTTCCCCTTCCCCTTCCCCTTCCCCTTCCCCTTCCCCTTCCCCTTCCCCTTCCCCTTCCCCTTCCCCTTCCCCTTCCCCTTCCCCGTCCCCTTCCCCTTCCCCTTCCCCTTCCCTTCCCCTTCCCCTTCCCCTTCCCCTTCCCCTTCCCCTTCCCCTTCCTTTTCAGCTTCCCATATTAAGTATCAGGGAAAACACTGGGCTGGAAGAAGTTGGCAGTTCTTAGGTCTTCAGGGGGGTTAATTTTGTCTTGGAATTTTATTTAATTTTATTGATTTCTGGTTTGGGTATTTTTACATGGGTTCACTAATGGCATATAGTGCCTGAAAAATTTGGTGGCCTTCTATGATGGGTTTAAAGCAGCGGTGGATAAGGGAAGAGCAATTGATGTCATCAACCTGGATTTGCGAAAAGCATTTGCAAATGCCCAGAAAACATCCTTGTCTCTAAGCTAGAAAGACATGGATTTGATAGACCGCTTGATGAGTAAGGAACTACAGATGGTCACACTCAAAGAGTTTCAGTCAACAGCTCAGCATCCAGGTGGATATCAGTGATGAATGGAATTCCTGAGGGGATTGAATTGGGTCCAGTACCATTTAACATCTTTGTCAGTAACATGGACAGTGGGACTGAGTGCAGTCTCGGCCAGTTAACAGACACTTCAGAAGGAAGGGATGTCATTCAGAGGGATCTCAATAGATGTGAGAGGTGGGTCCATGTGAACCTCATGAAGTTCAACATGGCCAAGTGATAGGTCCTGCATCCAGGTTGGCGAAATTCCAAACACGAATGCAAGCTGTGTGATGAGTGGATTGAGAGCAGACCTGTGGAGAAAGACTTGCAAGTGTTTACTTCAAATCTCAACGTGAGATGGAAGAGTCTGCTGGCAACCAAGAAAGCCAGTCATGTCCTGGGCTGCATCAAAAAAAGCACAACCACCAGGTCAAGGGAGGTGATTCACCCCTCTACTTCACTCTTGTGAGACCCTACCTAGAGTGGTATGTTCAGCTGTGAGGTCCCTAAAACAAAAAGGGCATGGAACTCTTATAGCAGGTCCAGAGGAAGGCTACAAAGATGATCAGAGGGCTGGAGTACCTGTCCTATGAAGACAGGCTGAGAGAGTTGGAGTAGTTCAGCTTAGAGAAGTAAAGACTCCAGGGAGAGCTTATAGTGTCCTTCTCAGTACCTAACAGGGGTCTACAGGAAAAATGAGAAGGGACCCTTTATCAGGAAGTGTAGTGATAGGACAAGGAGAAATGGCTTAAAACTAAAAAAGGGCAGATTTAGATTAGATATAAGAAAAAAAAAATTCTTATTCTTTACTCAGAGGGTGGTGAAACTGGAACAGGTTGCCCAGAGAAGCTGTGGATGCCCCACCCCATCCCTGGAGTGTTCAAGTCCAGGCTTCATGGGGCTTTGAGCAGCCTGCTCTAGTGGATGGTATCCCTACCCATGGCAGGGGGAGTGGAACAAAATGACCTTTACAGCCCTTTCCAACTCAAAATGTTCTATGATTCTGTGAATCTATATACAGTTCTTGCTGTCTGATGCTTCCATTTCAGGGAAGAAAAAATCCTTTATATATATATTTTCTTTTCTTAAATAAAAAATATGTACAAATCAGCCTCTTAATTTGTCCAATGATACTTCCTTCAAATTATTTGCTTCCTTTATGGATTCCTAAGCCTTCTGTCTTTTTCCTTTTACAATATTCTAGTATTTTCTGATTATTTCTTTATTTTTTTTTTCACTGTAGCATACAAACATTTTTTGTTTTTCATACTGATATTGACAAAGAAAATAACAAGAAAATGATTATATATTATACAATCACAAACAGGATGATAAAATTATTTCAAGAAATTACAGTTCCTAATATGATTAAATAGGTTCAACAGATTATTTATATTTATAGCATTCATCCAACAAAAAGCATAAGTACACACCTAAGTTTAAGCATCTGATTAGTACCCTTACATTTGATAGAAGCACTTTTAGATTTACCTCACTACATGGCAGTCTCAGTGCACATTTTTTCTATATCTCTGCTATTTAAGGTAAAAAGTACAGCATTCACATTTTATTGCTTTTACTGTTAACGCTTTAGCACAATACCAGCATGGGGTAACCTGGGTCAAATTGCACTTTCCTGAAAAATGCCTGGGCACAGTTCAGGGCTTGACTTGGGCAGGAACCATCAGCATTAAGCAGCTTGAAAAGAGCTGCTCCAGTCTGAAGGGAAATCCAGAATAGCTGTATGACCTGCATTGTATCACTTGCACTCAGAGGCTGTACTGGGTCTGGCTGGAATGTTAACTTTCCCGGCAGCAGCCCATTCAGTGCCGTACTCTGTACTTGTAGCTGGAACAGCAGTGTTATCACACCAGTGTTGTGTCTACTGCTGAGCAGCAGTGGCACAGCATTGGGCCTTTCTCTAACCCTCCTAGGGGGTGGGCAAAAAAGTGAGGAGAGAAACATCACTAGGGCAGCTGACCTAAACCAATCAAAGGGATATTCCATACCATGTGGTGTCACACTCAGCAATAAAAGGTGGAAACAGGAAGAAGAGGGGAGGGGTGGGCTCTCGTTGAGAAGACGTCGGTCCTCCTCTCGAACACCGGCTGCGTGCGTTGAGGCCTTGCTTCAAGGACGTGGTCAATCATCGCTCATTTGTGGGAAGTAGAGAGTAATTTCTTTCCTCTGCACTTCCATATAGCTTTCATTTATTTTGTTTGTTTGTTTTCCTCCCTTTTTCCCCTTTCCCTTTTATTTCCCCTTAGTTAAATTGTTTAGTTCATGGTAGTCTTTATTTAATTATTATAATTATTTCCCTTTAATTAAATTATCCTTATCTCAACCCGTGAGTTGTTCTTTGCTTTACTTCTCCCCCTCCTCATCTAAAGGAGGGGGAGTGAGAGAGCGGTTGTGGGGTTTAGCTGCCCAGCACGGTAAAACCACCACAGTCCTTTTTGGCGCCCAACGTGGGGCACGAAGGGTTGAGATAACAATAGAATTGATTAAACGCATACAACTAACACACTTGCTTGCTAGTAACCATGTTCCTTGCCCTGTTAATAATAATGGCTTTGTTCATATGTCATGCAATTCGTGTCATATTCTCCTTTCTCCTATATATCCGATCCGACAAAGTGCTACAATCTGTGTTCACTTTTTTTAATTCGTTGTGCTGCCAAGCACTGACCTTGGTTTTACTCTGGAATTCAGGCTCTGCGCTGTTATCATTTGGGTCCCATGGAAACTATCTTTCAGAGAATATTCAGAACTACACTGCCTTCCTTTTCTCATCTGGACACCAGTTTATTAATAATATCAGGAATGGTACCTTTCCCTTCTTTCACAGTGGGCTAATTACAACAGTTTGGGAGTATTTTGAAGATCCATCTGTAACCCATGTATTGCTATTTCTAATTCTGAATAACAGGTTTCATTTTCTCTCTAAGATTAGTCGATTGTTTAGAAAACTTATTTGGGAATCTGTCCCGAAACAGTCTCGTGGTGAGTGGCACGGTGTGTGGGATGATGTTAGCAGATACCTGTCACGAGTGTCTCCTCCAATAGTTTTGAACTTCACCCCTGAGCAAGTGCTAAATCCTAAAAACTTGGTAGAATGTTTGAGAGTTGTATGTCCTGATCCTGATAATGCCGGAGAACAACAGCTTGCAGCATTGTGCTGGGTCCTGGTTTATTCCTATCAAACACTGTTTAACATCATCCAGCAACTTGAAGAGAGGGAGGAAGTCTCTGAATCTGATGACCAAGTAACACATGCTGTGGCTGACCCAGAGGACCAACCAACTATGGTATCAGTCGCCCCCATAGTCAAGTCAAAACAATGGAAACGGAGGTCAGCTCGTTTAGTAAGGGAAGAAGGCTCTCCCAAGAAGGAGGGAGAAGGGGAATTGGCAGGCACCTCTAAAGCAGAGCCATCACAAAAACAGCAGGAAGACGAGACGGAGATCATAAAGGAATCAGAAATCACTCGATCCTTATCCCTGAGTGAGATGCGAGAAATACGAAAGGATTATGGTCGACGCCCAGGTGAACACATCCTCACTTGGCTGCTCCGATGCTGGGATGCTGGGGCCAGTAGCCTACAATTAGAAGGCAATGAAGCCAAGCAGCTGGGATCCCTCTCTAGAGAAAAGGTAATCGACAAAGTAATCGGGAGAGGAGCACAGGCCCTCAGCCTCTGGAGACGACTCCTGGCAGCTATCAAAGAAAGATATCTCCATAAGGAAGATATTGTATATCACATAGGCAAGTGGACCACTGTGGATAAAGGTCTCCAACATCTGCGGGAATTAGCTGTGCGGGAGATGATTTATAGTGATTTGGACAATGCCCAGACACCTCAAGACCCCGATGAAGTCCAGTGCACAACATCCATGTGGCGTAAATTTGTGCGGAGTGCACCAGCAGCACATGCCAGTACCCTGGCAGCAATTCACTGGGATGAGGGGATGGGACCAACAATGTATGATGTCTCCTGCCAACTTCAAAAATATGAAGACAATCTCTCTGCTCCGCTACAGTCCTGTGTCTCAGCTGTGGAGAAATTGTCTAAAGGACTTGACAAGCTTGTGGAGAAAGTATATTCCCCCTCATCTAGACAGAGTGATACTTCAGCCACTAAGAATCAGCATTTGCCTGCTCAAGAGAGAGAGTACCCAAGACGTACACCACGTGGCACCTTGTGGTTTTATCTGCGTGACCATGGGGAAGATATGAGGAAATGGGATGGTGTACCTACTTCAACCGTAGCTGCTCGGGTACGTGAACTGAAAGGAAATACAGCAGCAAGAAGAGGGGCTCCTAAGAGAAATGCTGCTCCAGTTTCTATTGGGCAGTACCCCAGAGGCAGTAGAAGAGCTGATGTTATTCTTGACCACGATGAAGGGACCTCTACCTCTCATTTGCCAGAATTTGTGCATTTGCAAGAATTAAGTGGCAGACGCTCCAGCCAGGACTAGAGGGGCCCTACCTCTGGCCAGGTAGAGGAGAGGGATAACCGGATTTATTGGACTGTGTGGATCCGATGGCCTGGAACATCAGAACCACAGGAATACAAAGCTTTAGTGGACACTGGCGCACAATGTACCATAATGCCATCAGGCTACCAAGGGACAGAACTCACCTGTATCTCTGGAGTGACAGGGGGATCCCAACAACTATCTGTACTGGAAGCTGAAGTGAGTCTAACTGGGAATGAGTGGCAAAAGCATCCCATTGTGACTGGGCCAGAGGCTCCGTGCATCCTTGGCATAGACTATCTCAAGAGAGGGTACTTCAAGGATCCAAAAGGATACCGGTGGGCTTTTGGCATAGCTGCTTTGAGCACAGAGAAGATTAGGCAGCTGTCTACCCTGCCTGGCCTTTCAGAAGACCCTTCTGTTGTAGGATTGCTGAAGGTTGAAGAACAACAGGTACCAATTGCTACCACAACGGTGCACCGACGGCAATATCGCACCAACCGAGACTCCCTGATTCCCATCCATGAGTTGGTTCACCGACTGGAGAGTCAGGGAGTAATCAGCAAGACTCGCTCACCCTTTAATAGTCCTATATGGCCAGTACGAAAGTCTAATGGCGAGTGGAGGCTAACAGTGGACTATCGAGGCCTGAATGAAGTCACGCCACCACTGAGTGCTGCAGTGCCAGACATGCTAGAACTTCAGTACGAACTAGAGTCAAAGGCAGCCAAGTGGTATGCCACAATTGATATTGCTAATGCATTTTTCTCCATCCCTTTAGCAGCAGCATGCAGGCCGCAGTTTGCTTTCACTTGGAGGGGCATCCAATACACCTGGAATCGGCTGCCCCAGGGGTGGAAACACAGCCCTACCATTTGCCATGGACTGATCCAGTCTGCACTGGAGCAAGGGGGAGCTCCTGAGCATCTTCAGTACATTGACGACATCCTCGTGTGGGGCAACACAGCAGAAGAAGTTTTTGAGAAAGGGAAGAAAATAATCCAAATTCTCCTGAAAGCTGGTTTTGCCATTAAAAAGAGCAAGGTCAAGGGGCCTACACAGGAAATCCAGTTCTTGGGGGTAAAATGGCAGGATGGACGTCGCCATATTCCAATGGATGTGATCAATAAAATAACAGCAATGTCTCCGCCAACTAGCAAAAAGGAAACGCAAGCTTTCCTAGGCCTCGTGGGATTCTGGAGAACGCATGTGCCAGGCTATAGTCAGCTTGTGAGTCCTCTATATCGAGTGACTCGAAAGAGAAACTATTTTGAGTGGGGCCCTGAGCAACAACAGGCATTTGAACAAATCAAACAAGAAATAGCTCGTGCAGTAGCCCTTGGGCCTGTCCGTACTGGACCAGCTGTGCAAAATATACTGTACACTGCAGCTGGGGAGCATGGGCTCACCTGGAGCCTTTGGCAGAAAACCCCAGAAGAAACTCGAGGTCGACCTCTGGGCTTCTGGAGTCGGGGCTATCGAGGATCAGAAGCCAATTACACGCCAACTGAAAAGGAAATACTCACAGCATATGAGGGTGTTCGAGCTGCTTCAGAAGTTGTGGGTACAGAGGCACAGCTCCTCTTGGCACCGCGGCTACCTGTGTTACACTGGATGTTCAAAGAGAAAATTCCCACTACACACCATGCAACTGATGCTACATGGAGTAAGTGGATAGCGTTAATTACACAGCGGGCTTGAATGGGAAAACCCAATCGCCCAGGAATCCTGGAAGAGATTATGGACTGGCCGGAAGGCAGAGATTTCGGAGTGCCAACAGAAGAGGTAACCCGTGCTGAAGAGGCACCACCATACAATGAGTTGCCAGAAGACAGAAAGCAGTATGCGTTGTTTACTGACGGATCCTGCCGTGTGATAGGGAGCCATCAGAAATGGAAAGCTGCTGTGTGGAATCCCATACGACGAGTTGTGGAAGCCATGGAAGGGGAAGGTGAGTCGAGTCAGTATGCAGAAGTAAAAGCCATACAACTAGCCCTAGATATCGCCGAAAGAGAAAATTGGCCAGTATTGTATCTTTATACTGACTCATGGATGGTGGCAAATGCTCTGTGGGGGTGGCTGCAGCAATGGAAAGAGAGCAACTGGCAGCGCAGAGGTAAGCCTATCTGGGCTGCTACCCTGTGGCAAGATATTGCTGCCCAGGTAGAAAACCTGGATGTTAAAGTACGTCATGTAGATGCCCACATGCCCAAGAGTCGCACTACTGAAGAACATCAGAACAACAAAGAAGTGGATCGAGCTTCGAAAATTGAAGTGGCTCAGGTGGACCTAGACTGGGAACGTAAGGGTGAGCTGTTTGTAGCTCGATGGGCCCATGAAACATCAGGACATCTGGGGAGAGATGCCACTTACAGATGGGCTCGTGATCGAGGGGTGGACTTGACCATTGAGGCCATCACACAGGTTACCCATGAGTGTGAGACCTGTGCTGCAATCAAGAAAGCCATGAAGGTAAAATCTCCCTGGAACAGGGGGAGATGGTTAGGGTTTCAATATGGTGAGGCCTGGCAAATTGACTATATCGGACCACTCCCCAAAACTCGCCAAGGCAAACGGTACATACTCACCATGGTAGAAGCAACTACTGGGTGGCTGGAAACATACCCTGTAAACCATGCCACGGCCCGAAACACTATCTTGGGCCTGGAAAGACAAGTATTGTGGCGTCATGGTACACCAGAGAGAATTGAGTCTGACAATGGGAGTCATTTCCGAAACAATCTTGTTACCTCCTGGGCAAAGAGGCATGGTATTGAGTGGGTGTACCACATCCCTTACCACCCACAAGCCTCTGGGAAGGTTGAGAGGTACAATGGACTGTTAAAGACTATGTTACGAGCATTGGGTGCTGGGACGTGGAAACAATGGGACACAAATCTACCAGAAGCCACTTGGCTAGTTAACAATAGGGGGTCTGACAGCCGTGCTGGTCCTGCCAAAACAAAACCCCTACACACTGTGAAAGGAGCTAAGGTTCCCATAGTGCATATAGGAAGGTGGATGGGGAAGGCAGTGTGGGTTGCTCCTGCCTCGGGAAAAGGCAAACCCACTCGTGGGATTGTCTTCGCCCAAGGACCAGGGTATACCTGGTGGGTCATGCAAAAGAATGGGGATATCAAGTGTGTGCCTCAAGGAGATTTGACATTGAGAGAAAACTAATCTATAATCTAAGTTATATGTTGTAGGAAGATGCTGTAGGATCAACGACAGGTCAACTTTGCAAGGAGCCGGGCAGTGCAACAAGGACTTGAACTAAGCTGGTGCTGGTGTCCAGACATCCAACTCCGCCTGCCTTGAGTGGCCACTTTGGCAGATGAAGACCTAATCATCAACAGTTCTTATGAACATTTTCCAAGAAAGACCTATGGAATGAAAAGATACATCTGTCTATTAATCCTGTCCTGTTAAATCCTTGTCCTGTTAAAGGACAAGGGATAATGATGAGAATGCTTGTATGCTAAAGTATGGGGATCTGAGTGTGACACAAATGTTATGGAATAAGGGGTGGAGGTTGTACTGGGTCTGGCTGGAATGTTAACTTTCCCGGCAGCAGCCCATTCAGTGCCGTACTCTGTGCTTGTAGCTGGAACAGCAGTGTTATCACACCAGTGTTGTGTCTACTGCTGAGCAGCAGTGGCACAGCATTGGGCCTTTCTCTAACCCTCCTAGGGGGTGGGCAAAAAAGTGAGGAGAGAAACATCACTAGGGCAGCTGACCTAAACCAATCAAAGGGATATTCCATACCATGTGGTGTCACACTCAGCAATAAAAGGTGGAAACAGGAAGAAGAGGGGAGGGGTGGGCTCTCGTTGAGAAGACGTCGGTCCTCCTCTCGAACACCGGCTGCGTGCGTTGAGGCCTTGCTTCAAGGACGTGGTCAATCATCGCTCATTTGTGGGAAGTAGAGAGTAATTTCTTTCCTCTGCACTTCCATATAGCTTTCATTTATTTTGTTTGTTTGTTTTCCTCCCTTTTTCCCCTTTCCCTTTTATTTCCCCTTAGTTAAATTGTTTAGTTCATGGTAGTCTTTATTTAATTATTATAATTATTTCCCTTTAATTAAATTATCCTTATCTCAACCCGTGAGTTGTTCTTTGCTTTACTTCTCCCCCTCCTCATCTAAAGGAGGGGGAGTGAGAGAGCGGTTGTGGGGTTTAGCTGCCCAGCACGGTAAAACCACCACAGAGGCAGATAATATATTTATAGAATCTTAGAATAATTAAGGTTGGAAAAGACCCATAAGATCAACAAATCCAACCACCATGTAACACTACCAAGTCCATCACTAAACCACATCCCTAATCACCACATCCATACGTCTCTTAAATACCTCCAAGGACGGTGACTCCACCACTTCCCTGGGAAGCCTGTTCCAATGCCTTTCCATGAATAAATTCTTCCTGATAACCAATCCAACCCTCCTCTTGTACAACTTGAGGCCATTTCCTAGCATCTTATCACTTGCCACCTGAGAAAAAGAGACCAACACTTGCCTCATTATAACCTGCTTTCTTTATAGAGCACAATGAGCCTCATCCTGGGCTTCAACTCAGCTATGTTTTCTTCAGACTAAGCAACCACAGTTCCTTCAGCTGCTGTAAGAATCAAAGTTGTGGTTTTGCAGTAGAAAATTCTGTGAATTTTGTATATTCAAAAGTGATTGTGAAGTCATAACAATGGGGAATGTTAAGCAGATAAGGGGACAGTAGAAGGCTCCAGTGTTCCAAAATAAGGAGGATGGCTAAGAAAAACAGGACTAGCCTATCCAGATCCCTCCACAAAGCTTTCTTACCCTCAAGCAGATCCTGCCCAATTTGGTATCATCTGCAAAATTTATGAGGGTGCACTCAATCCCCTCATCAATATTGTTGATAAAAATGTTAAATAAAACTGCTCCAAGTGTTGAGCACTGGGGAATGCTACTTGTGACTGGCTACCAACTGGATTTAACTACATTCACAATGATCCTTTAGATCTGGCCATCCAGTTTTTTACCCAGCAGACAGGATGTCTGTCCAAGCTAGTTTCTCCAGGGAAAGGCTGAAGGAAACAGTATCAAATGCTTTACTTAAAAAAAGACAGACAACATCCAAAGCCTGTCCCGCATCTGTTAAGCATGTCATCTTGTCATAAAAGGAGAACAAGTTAGTCAAGAACTGCTTTTCATAAACCAGTGCTTACTGGGTCTGCTCCATGACCTTCCCTGGCACCAAGGTCAGACTGACAGGTCTGTAATTCCTCAGATCCTTCTTCCTGCCTTTCTTGTAGATGGGCATCATATTTGCCAATCTCCAGTCAACTGGGACCTCCTGAGTTAGCCAGGACTGCTGATAAGTTATTGAAAGTGACTTGGTGAACACTTCTGCTATCTTTTGGTACTTGTGGGTAGATCCTGTCCAGCCCCATAGATCTGTGTGTGTTCAAATGATGTAGTAGGTTGCTAATCTTTTCCCCTTGTATTATAAGAGCTTCATTCTGCTCCCTATCTCTCTCTTCCAGCTCATTGTGCTGGGTACCCAAGAGCAGTTGGTCTTACTACCACTACAGACTGAGCCAAAGACAACATCAAGTACCTCAGCCTTTTCCTCATCTTGTCATTCTGTTTCCCCGCACATCCAGTAAAGGATACATTGTCTCTTCAGTCCTCCTTTCCTCATTTATGCTTTTAAATTTTGGGTTGGTTGATTGGTTGGTTGTTTTTTGGGGGGGGTCTTTTACTTTAGTAGTGTTGTGGCTAAACCTGCCAGGCAGCTAAACACCACACAGCCATTTGATCACTCCCCCCACAGTGGGAAGGGGAACAGAATCTGAAGGGGAAAAAAAAAGTCTTGTGGGTTGAGATAAAGACAGTTTAATAGGACAGAAAAAGATAATAATGATAATAATAATAAAAGAATACACAAAACAAGCAATGCACAATATGATTGCTCACCACCCAGTGACTGATGCCCAGCCAGTCCAGTCCCTGAGCAACAACAGTCCCCTCCAGTCAAATCCCCCAAGTATTACTGTTCAGCATGACATTCTATGTTATGGAATATCCTTTTGGCCAGTTTGGGTTAGCTGTTGTGGCTTTGTCCCCTCCTCTCCCCTTCTTGTGTACCTCCAGCCTCCTTGATGATAGGAGCAGGAGGAGCAGAAAAGTCCGCAACTTAGCACTTCTCATCAACAATTGAAAACATCAGTGTGTTATTAACATTGTTGTCATCCTAAACTCAAAAACCAGCACCACACCAGCCACTGTGAAGAAAAATAACTCTATTCCAGATAAAACAGGACAAATAGCCAAGTTAAGTTCTAGGTGGACTTTGGCCCTTCTAATTTCCTTCCTGCATAACCTCACATCTCTGTAGTCCTCCTGAGTTTCCTGTCCCTTCTTCCAGTAGTTACATGTTTTCTTTTTCTTCCTGAGTTTCTCCACAACTTATGTAAACAATATCTCAACCTAGTGTGTGCATTTGTGTTATTGCACACTGGGTAATGAATCTGAACATTTTATCAGACAATTCTTCAGCAAATTCTCACACCAAACTTTACACACTTCCATCCAAAAAAATTATATATGAGAGAAGCAGAAGCAAGCTGCTCACCTCCCCTTTGCCCATGGATGGTGCTTTATCAGTGACACTAATAAGTCACTCACAGTACTCTCCACAGTATGAATGGTATGCCCAGGTATGGAAATGCATAATCCTTCGGAAATGTGAAGACATTTAAGATAGCACAAGCCCTTTATGCTATGGGAAAATAAGTAAGCCTTAAAGATAGAATTTTACTTATAGATTAAAGCATTGAAAATAGATGTCTAAATAGGAGGTAGCTTTGTTAAGTTCCCATTACTCAGTGATATCTGGGGAGAATAGTCCATAGAGTTACACAGTCCTCCCTGAAACAAAAACATGCAACCAATCTACTAAATAGTTTTCTAGAGCATTGATTGTACTGATGAAGTACTCTTGGCTATAATACCTTGAAATACCTTGCTCACATGCAGACAGAATTTTTGGATATGCTATGTCTATACAGAACACATTTCTAATGGTTATAGATGTTTTAATCTGTGACTTGAATCCCACCATATGTATCACTTGAAAAGAGAAGGATAAAAAGTTTAGACAAAGATTACTCATGAGTGGCAACATTACCAATTTGTGGAAGGAGGTTTTGTGGGACACCAGATGCACTTACTGTTAGTTCCTTAACTACGTAATGTTAGTTCCAGTTTTGAGCACTTTTTCTTTTTCCTTTTTTTTTTTTTTTTTTTGAGTATGAGTATTTATTTTTGTTTTGTTCTTTTGAGTTAATGAGTTGTAATTGATTATTTCTTCTTATAAATTACAATGAATTTGTATAAAAATTGCTGCATTGATACTTGAGTATATGGTTGTTCTTAATTATTAAACTGAAATCCTTAAAAATAATAGGTGAGCCTTCATGCACTTGTGCAATTTTGTTAAAGTCTGTATACATAAACAGCACAAATGCCATCTTTTTGCCTGTTTAAACTGAAGAGATGTTGCTAACAATTCCAACATACCTTCATTTATGTATGGGTTTTCTTCTGGGAATATCAACTGTTTCACTGAGAACTCCAGGTTCTCAAATAGGCAATACTTCTGTAATTAGAAATATAACACAATGCAGTCCCTTGAAAATACTGATGAGGATACTGTAAACTGAGTATTCATTTTGAAGTCCAGTTGGAATAAATAAAATATATATATATATAAATAAAAAAATACAGGGTCAATTAATTAACTATTAAATACATGGTTAGTACCTGAAATATGTTGTATATAGGATCACTAGCAAAAATCTGTGTGCTAAAACGTTGGAATGAACTAGAATAAAGATGTAAATTAACTTGACAATGACAAAGTCTGTCCTTATGGAATAAAGAGAGCATGATATCATTATGAATGCATTGAGAGTTGCTAAGTGACTCAGAAATAACTAAGACTGTGAAACTGGAAAAATGGTCACATTATGAAGGATTAATAAGAAATAGATCAAGTAAATGAAGATAAAGCTAGAAAGAGTACTATTCAAAATGAGTGTATATTAAAAGTGTAAAATATATTGTTTACAAGGAAGAGTTCCTTATACAGGTAAACAGAGAAGAATAGTACAGATGGAAAGTACAGAGAAAAGAAGATAAGATAATATATATTTTATTAGTTCATTATGTTTCTTGCTTCAGTCCTAACCAAATAAAAAGGTTTATTTTTATCATATGCTACATACAATAAGTTTGACAAGGAGATAAGAATACAGGTAAGGAGAAAAAAAAAAAAGAAATAAATAATAATAATAATAATAATAATAATAATAATAATAATAATAATATAAAAAAAATAGTTACCTCCACTAGAGTAAAGTGTAAGGAAATTGACCCTAGAGCAATAGAACTAATCAAAAGCACATTTAAAGGAATGTTTGTTATCTTATAGAATTTAAAAGAAAAAGGATATGCCTTAAGAACTAAAGGAAAAGAAGACTGGAGGAATTACACATCAACGTAATTTTTTAATCTGTGAAATGATTTAGGAATATGTTATTAAACAACCATTTTTTTGGCATGTAGGTTTAGGAAAAACAAACACAACTTTGTTAAAAAGTATGAAATGAATTCACCTACATTCCTTGTGAGCTTAACTGTTGAATGCAAAGGAAGAAATATATATGTGTTATAACTTCACTTTCTATAGCTGTCACTGTCACACATCATCTCATAACTGAATTTAGGAAACATTATTTAAATAGAATCACGAGGGGATAATGTGCAAAGGGATGGGGGGGGGAAACACATATTCTAAGTGCAAATCAGTGATCACAGTCAAACTATGAAAACATTTTGGTCAGGTATCACAAAGGTCTTTCAACTTCCAAGGAACTGATGTTTCACTCTCTTTTAAGTCTATATTTCCAATAATCTGTGTATTTCAGACATTTTTATCACAGATATTAAAAGGAAAAATTATTATTTAATTTGCTAGAGAACTATAGGTAAGACTTCTGAAATCTATGAAATTTCACATTGGTATCTCAGTAAAATCTTTACATTACAAAGTGTTAACAATTTATTTTTCTGGATGTTCCTTCAAAGAATATGAAATAATAGTAATAATAGGTACTTAAATACTTCCAATTTCAGAGTAGATGTCAACCGCTGTTTATTAACTAAAATAAATTTCATAGATTTCTTTTGAATTAGCAGTGACTTAATGATCTTAAAGTTCTTGAATGAAAATAAAACAGGAAAATATACCTTTTTTAATAATAAAAAAAAGTCAATATGCATTGAAAATATCCCTTGAAAACACTTGAATGCTGATTTTTAAAATCACAAGTAAGCAGTGATTTTATATGCACCTATTTATTTTTTTTTCCTGACCAAAAATTTATTTTAACATTTTAAAACAGAAAGCTGCTAGAACAGCTGCAATGTATTAATTCACCTTAACAGTAATGCTTGGCATGTGGTCTCAAATACTGATAGATAAGATAAGATAAGATATAAGATAAGGCTGAGATGTAGCCCAGCATAGTCTTGTTTGATGAATGGCATACAAATAGCTTCAGAAAATCTTTTAATGACAGTATTGGGATAACAGAGGTTTTGTTGGGAGTCATTGTCTATCAGATGGTGTTCCAACAAATCAAAGTGACATAGAGTACCTTTTTTCATATGTCTTTTTTTAAGATCAGTAGGGAAAATCTAGATGTGATCTTACATCTTTAGCTAAATCTTTACCTGAACTGCATTCAAATTACAGACTTTATGCTGTAGTAAATGTTAATTTCAGTTAAGTAACAGGAACTAAAGCCAAAATATAATGTGCACATAGTTACACATTACAAAATACAGCCAGTTTGTCTGAAAATTGATCATTGCATTAAATTTTAAAGACTATTTCTCAAGGTTGGAGTACAAGATTATGTACTCTGCACAATTTTAGGTGGGCTACAGAAGCACACATAATAATACACATGTTGGTGTAATTAAATCTACAAACCAGTTAAAATGATCCAGTCAAGGGATGCAGGTGTCATAGGTCATTTCAAAAAATGATCCTATTGCAACTGACACACATAAGCCAACTAACAAAAATTCTAGTACCCATTTATCCTTCAGGCACTTTGCTATGGGAAATAGCCATCACCCCAGCTCCTCACCTGGAGGACCATGATGATAATGATGTATGTTTCTTCCTTCTGCTCATTAGACCACTTGCAATGTTGTTGGTATGGTTTCTTTCTCCTCACTCTTGGTTTTGCTTGGGTCATTTCTTAGAAGACGTTTCCCCAAACAAATTGCTAACTTCCTCTTTCTCATCCACAAACTTCACATTGCATTCAAGTTTTTCACTACAGGGAGTGTTTTACAAATACTTGAGATTTATTCTCTGTTCACTGTCTTAATCCTGAAACTGTTTTCACCTGGCTTCTAAGGTTGCTTTCCTTTAGTGATCAGAAGTTAATCATTAGTAATTTGTGTTTATAGCCAGGGACTTTGACTACTGTCATGTGCTTGCACTTTCAAGGCCATTGCTGTCACCTTGTGCTTGCTCTTTTGAAAGCCCCTGTAACACTCCAATATTTCTTCACTAACTTGTGGTTTTATTAGCACATTTCGATTGCTGACACATACAGCTCCAAGGTCACTGAAAATTCACAAAAATATCCTGTCTATTAAAAGTTATATATGCTTTTGAACATATACAGAGATAATACTAGTATAACTACTCACAACGAATATTTTACTAATTACTACAAAACCACTTGTTCATTACCAAAGTTATTTTAACCATTTTCAACAAAATCTATTTTTGAAAATTTCATATTTTGTTGTTGTTGCAAGATTTATTGATCTTTTTTATTTATTAATGTATTTAGTGAAAAAATAGAGAAGCATCTTTTCTCCATTTGTACACAGGAAAGCTCAAGTATCAGGATACTTTTTCTCTTCCTCTTTTGCACTTTTGTTTTTGTTGTTTATTTTGTTTCTCAGATTCTTTACCAGTGTCATTCAGCCAAAGTTCTTTGTATCTATTGGACCGTGCATATTTTTTTCAGTGTTTGCCTTATTTTGTATTGAAATGAACCATGTATATTTATATTTATTTTTCATTATGTCTTTTAATCAATGAAATCATAGTTGTAAATACTTTTCTGGTAGTTATCTTTTCCTGTGATCATCAGCACTACTGAAGAAATAAAGTTTCATCAGCTTCCTGAGACATGAGAATTTCTGATGTTTAAGATGGCACAACTCATCCTCATTTCCTTTCCTGAATGAGTGTAAGTGAAAAGGGGAAAAGTATATATTCTTAGAGTACATCAAATTGTTTAATTAGTGTCTGTTATGGCCAGATTTTGAATACATTCATGACCAGAAATCATTTCCAGAAGGACAAGGGGAAAAAAATGTGATTTATTTTCAAAAACTTATAATAGACTAAAATTCTATTGTTTTCTTTTCTGTTGGAAAGAATAACAGAATATGAGTGGGTTGTTTGTTTACATTTCCCAGAAGAAGCCTCTGTAGTTACATTTATAGATGCTAAGGGTCATATATCTTTGTGCTGGAGGGAGAAGAACTGGTCAATAGTAAAACAAACATGTAAACCAGTTTAAAATTGTTACACTTAATTACTTGTTTTGACTTTGTAATATAAAAGTTCAGTTTCACACAGGTCACTAGTTCTTTGCATTCCTAATTTAAGAGTTAATCTCTCTCTGTTGTCAATGAAGAAAATGACACTTTTGAAAGTCTCCTCAGTGTGTTAAAGATAATCTTTCCCTTTACATCCACTACATATAATTTTAAATGACTCTACTTCCTTTAATGCATGATAGACAGATAAATAAGAAACCAGAAAGATTATTAGAATGGGTCCTTCATATGTGGTTTTGTAATATATATTTCTTTCTACGTGAAGTTTAAAATACTGCCTTTTAAATGGAACACAGTGAACAAAAGAGAATTACTATTATTTTTTAATAGTTTTCTGTAGAACTATAGCATACTGAAAGGAAAGACCCCTAGGATTTTCCTAAAAAAATGTATCCTCAACAACCCGCCTACTATTAGACAGAACAGCCACTATTGTTTTTAAAACTGGATCACTGTGAAGTCAAGAATATATCATCAAGTTCAGAAGAAGGCACTACTAAAGGAAGTTTAGTTTTCTAGTAGATTCTACATGTAGCTAAGAAGAATATGTCAACCTGTCAACCTGAGGTGTCTTTCTTACTTTTTTTTTTTTTTTTTTTTTTTTATTTTATACTTTACATTTTTTGGACTGGAAAAAAAAAAAAAAGTGAGTATGAAGTAAATCTGTTCTGTTGCCTGAATGTTCTAATGACAGTATTCTACAAATTAAAAACATCATGTTTAGGCACTTAATGAAAGTTTGCACAATTTACTCTTGGAAATACTCTCCCTACAAGAGTACTACAATACTACAAGAAATTACAAGAAATTCTAAATCTTTATATGGATTCTTTATGTATTTCTCTGTCCATCTCCTGAATATCTAAGTCAATATACTAGAGTGCTGATAATTTCAGACAATCATCAGGGAAAAATCACAGGTCATGGAAGTCAGTCTATCACTGCTTAAATACAGTCTTCTTATACTGAGGTGTGATTTGACATTTGTTTTAAACCCATCCAATTGAGGATACAACAGAATGTGACACAGTCGCTGGTTCATAAACTTCTTGAAACTATATTGGATCCTGAAATTGCTGTCAATACATGTAGATAACTGCAAAATAGAATGAAAACTTGATGCAGAAATAGGCTGTCCCAATTCACTAAAAGTTTAGCAGGCCAGGGAGAAGACCAGCCTGGCTGAACAGAGAGCTTGTTCAGGAACTCAGGAAGAAAAAGAGAGTTTATGAACACTGGAAGAAGGAGCAGGCAATGCAGAAGGACTTTGGAACTAGTGACAAGTTGTGCAGGGAGAAAACTAGAAAGGCCAATGCCCAGCTTGAAATCAGTTTGGATAGTGGAGTAAAAGACAATTAAAATACCTTTAGAAATATTAATAACAGAAGAAGGACTAAGGTGAATTTCCATGCCTTATTAAATGTGAAGGGAAACAAAGTGAGAACAGATAAGTTTAAGGCTGACGTGCTTAATGCCTTTTTTTGTCTCAATTTTTATTAGTAAAGCCAATTACTCTCAGGGTACTCAGCTCTGAGTTCAGCCAGGGTTGGTAAACAGTGAGAGAGACTGAGATGAAGCTTCTGTAATCCAATGTAAAGCTGTAGGTGATCATTTGAATGTTCTTAAGTCTATGGGGCCTGTCAGAATTCATCCAAATGTACTGAAGAACCTGGCAGAAGTGCTCACAAGCTACTTTCAATAATTTATCAGCAGTCCTGGCTAACCGGGGAGGTCCAAGTTGACTGGAGGTTAGTGAATGTGATGCCCATCTACAAGAAGGGCAGGAAGGAATCTGAGGAATTACAGGCCTGTCTGACCTTCGTGCCAGGGAAGGTCATGGAGCATATCATCTTGAATGTCACCACAAAGTACAAACAGAATCAGATGATATGATCACGAGTGATCAGATGCACCCAGCATAGGTTTATGGAAGGGAGGTCCTGTCTGACTAACCTGATCTCCTTCTATGACAAGATAACCCACTTAGTAGGTGAGAGAAAACTGTTTGATACTTTTTCCCACACTTTTCTCCTGGAGAAACTGACTGCTCAAGGCTTGGACATGTGTACAGTTTTCTGGGTGAAGAACTGGTTGGATGGCTGGTCTCCAATAGTATATTGAATGGAGTTCAAACCAGTTGGGGGTTGGCCAACAGTGGCATTCCCCAGGGCTTAGTATTGGGACCAGTTTTGTTTAATATTTTTATCAGTGATCTGAATGAGGAGATCAAGTGCACCCTCAGTGAGTTTGTAGATGACAATAAGACAGACGGAACTGTTGGTCTGCTTAAGAGTAGGAAGATTTTGCAGAGGGATCTGGATAGGCTAGATTGATGGCCTGAGTCCAATCACTTGACACTTAACAAGGAGATATGGTTTAGTGATGGGACTCAGTAAGTCAGGTTGATTGTTGTACTTGACCTTAAGTGTCAATGATTCTATAGTTTCCTCTCATGCAGCCTGAAAAGCTCAAGATTATGAGATTATGCTCCAGGTAAAGGCATATCCTTTACCTACTTGAAATTGTATTAATTAGGTAATACAGCAAAAGTATAAGGTGGTGCCAAAGAAGAGGAACTCTCTACTAATTTTTAAAGGCATAAAAATTGCCTTTTATATAAAAAAAGGCATAAAAACATGGATAGAGAAGCATCTGGGGCATAAAAACTCTCCTCAGGAAAGGTTTAATGGAGGCTTAAGTGATTTTCTGCATCTCAGAACTCTAGCTGAAGAATAAAAGTACTTTGTTCACAGTACGCTTTAATACTGAAAATGTATCTACTATAAAAGTATCTACTAAAATGTATCTACTATATATCTACTATAAACTTGTTTTTCCAGAAGCATTAACTGTATAGGCAAACTATTATGGAAATCTTTACACTACTTTCTATGCTTTAGCACACTTCATGAGTCATGGTTTAGATTTCGGGTTTCCATATTTTAATTTCTGAAGACAAAATCATTTACCTTTTAGCACAAATTTGGCTCTACAATGCAAGAGGTGCACTGTAGATATTTCTGAGGCTTATACTAAATATGTAAATAAATGGCTACTTTAGTTTTACATACCTGAGAGTTGAAGAAAAGTCAGATTTGTTTCAAAAACAAGGAAGCTATTGGCAATGACAATTCATTTAATTGACTTTTTTTTCTGATATTTACTTCTGAGTGACATCACTTTCTTTTAAATCATCGTCATAAAATATCACTGAATATTAAATGTGTCCTTTGTCTCAGATATCAATTATCTGATTCAATTACATAATAAGCAGACTTGATTTCAAACAGCTTATAGTTAGTTTATTTCTAGATACAATACAAATAGAAGATCTATGAATTACTTTCTAAATAAAGTCAACAGAAGTTGTTTATGAACATTATTCTGTGGTGTTTTCAAACTGGTAAGTATCCAAGCCTCAACATGCTGGTCTCTTACTCCCCTTTCTCAATGGAACAGTGGGAGAAAATATGATCAAAAAAGTTTGTGAGTTGAAATAAGACCAGAGAGATCATTCACCAGTTAATGTCATGGGGAAAACAGACTCAACATAAGGGAGATTAATGTAATTTACTACTTATTCATAACAAACTACAGTAGTGAGAACTAAAGCAAACTGAAAACACCTTCCATCCACCCACTCTCTTCTGCCCTCTCCACCAAAGTTGTGCAGAAGAATGAGGAATGGGGATTGTGTTCAGTCCATAAAATTTTGTCTCTGGTGGTCCCATCTTTACTCTCTTCAACTGTTCTATTGTGGGACCTCTCCTACAGGAAGCAGCTTCTCCCAAACTGATCCAATGTGGGCTTCCTACAGACTGCAGTTCTTCAAAAATTCTTCCAATATGGGTCCATACTATGAGGTTCAGTTCTTCAGGAGCAGACTGTTCCAGAATGGATCCCCCAAGAGGAGTGGCTCCCAACAGACCTTGTGCATGGACTCTTCATGTGCTACCCTTATAGTCTGCTCCTGCAGGAGCTCTCCATGGACTGCTGCCTTCTTCAGGCCAGATCCATCTGCGTCACTGTGGGGACCTCCACTGGCTGCAGCGTGGAGATCTGTTCTGATGTGGTACTGTGCTGGGTCTGTCTGAGCTGGAGTCACCTTTTCCCTGCAGCAGCCCACACAGTGCTGTACTCTGCACTCGTAGCTGGAACAGCACTGATATCACTCCAGTGTTGTGTCTATTGCTGCATAGTGCTGGCACAGCATCAGGATTCCTTCCAAGCCCCCAAGAGCCAGCAGGCTGGGGGTGGGCAAGTGATGGGGAGGGGACATTGCCGGGGCAGCTGACCTAAACCAACCAAAGGGATATTCCATAACACCTGATGTCACACTCAGCAATAAAAGGGGGGGCTCTCATGGGGGAGGGGGCTGTTCCTCCTGAACAACCACTACGTGTTTTGAGGCCCTGCTTCCCAGGACGTGGCCGAACACCGCTTACTGATGGGAAGTAGAGAATAATTTTTCTCTCTCTGTGCTTCCGCAAGGACTGATTGTTTCTTTTGTTTCTGTTTTTCCTCCCCATTCCCTTTCCTTTTAATTAAACCTTTCTCATCTCAAACCTCGAGTTCTCTGTGTTGTATTTTCTCCCCCTTCCTCGCTGAGGAGAGGGGGAGTGAGAGAGCGGTTGTGGTGGAGCTCGGCTGCCCACCTGAGTAAAACCACCACAGGTACACCATGGGCTGCAGGGGAACATCCTGTTACACCAACGTCCTCTCCAGGCACAGCATAACTGCTGCTGTGGTGCCTTGAGCACCTCCTGCCCTCCTTCTTCACTGTCCTTTGGGTTGTTACTCCTTACATTTTTTCATTCGTCTCTCCCTTCTGTGCGGTGTGTTTTCTTTTTTGTTTGTTTGTTTGTTTGTTCGTTTTGTTTTGTTTTGTTTGTTTGTTTGTGTTTTTGTTTGTTTTCCCTTTAAATCTACTCTCACGAAGGTGTTACCAGTGTCACTGGTTTGGCTCTGGCCAGCAGTGGGTCCCTTTTGGAACCAGCTGAAACTGGCTCTTCTCTGACAGGGGGCAGCTTCTGAACTCTTCTGGCAGAGGACACCCCTGCAGCCCCTCTGCTACCAACCTTCTGACACTCAATGCATCTTTGAATAGTAATAATATAAGATTAACATGTTTTTTTGAATTTGAAACTCCAACAAGTTGTTATGCTAGAAGTAGTACGGATCTCTAGATAAAACCAATGGGTGCTACAACAATAAAAAAATGACAAATAATAATTAGAAATTCATAGTACATATGTAGTACTTTGTTACTAGCATTCAATGGAGCCTATTAGCACATCCAGCTTTCAAAACTTAAAAAGGCACAGCAATGTCTATGAGGAATCATTTCTTCCTCTCCTTGAGACAATAGCAATAATTTTGTATAAAAATTTTAGCCTCTGGGAATGGTAGAATAAGACAGGGAATGAGGAATTGATCTGTGTAATAATGTTCCCTAGGAAATGAGTAGATTTTCTCTGTGTCAAAATTGATTCAACTCCCATTGCATGGTTTCATACAACAGGGTATTTGCAGCTGTAGCAAGGACAACTGCTTTCATAAATCTTGAATGATTCCAGTTTTAGAGATGTTTCAAAGAGTTTTATAGCAGAATTAGTCAGTTTTCAGAACAGTAGTATTTTAAGAGCTATGCATAAACCTCTGCTCATGAAAGACACAGGGTACTTAATATCACCCCCACAAGATACGATGCATCGTTTTGCAAAATTAATAATGTAGGTTCATCATTTATGTGAGTACTTTTTGGTACTAGGCAATCAGTCTCTTACCAGTATAGTGCTAGAACAACTTGTATAGTGACTGACAACTCACATTCTGTTAACAAACTTGATCTATTTACATAAAAACAGTTCTCTCAATTTCTGTTCTATAGCTATGAAAAAGGAAAAGAAAAACAAACAAACAAAAAAACAGGAACAAGAGAACTGTTTAACTCTAGAAAATAAATGGAAAAACCTGGGAATATTTTGTTGTTGTTTTAATTTGCTTGGTTTCCATGCAGTGAATTAAATTTACTCCATCCTGGACCCAGGTCCTCTATTTGCTAGCTGATCCAGCTTGGGGTTTGCCATCAAATGCACACACACACACCCTATGCACACCCTAGCTTGGGGCAGGCACAGACGCTGCACCCAGAAGCTGGCACTGGGCACATAAACCTGTGGCACTGCTCCAGTTGCTGGCACTGTGCCCGTAACTCACCTCATTTACTCTGTCCCTTCCAGTAGTTGTTCCTGGGACACACACTGTTCCTACCCTAGATGCTGTTGTCTAAGACACCGCTCACCACAATAGCTGGCACTGAGACCCCATTGGGCTTCTCGAGTAGCTGACACTGCAGACCAGGGGCACTCACACTTAGATCTGCACCAGGCAATACACACAAACACCCCCCCCCCCCCCCCACCATCACACACACCTCCACGCACACACCAACACACTCACCCCGTAACTAGGAACTGTCACTTAGTCCTCGCAGCACACATATCCATAAGAGAGAGACTGAAATTACAAGCAGATAAATTTAAGAAAGGATTTAATAATAAAATAGAATCAGGCACATGTTCCAGCCAGACAAGTGTTCTGACCAGCCTCATTTTATACACAAACAGACCCTTTTGTACCCTTTTCCATCTACTGTCCTATTTGTTCCCTGCGCCCCCTTACCCTAGGCATTGCTTGCAGTTTCTTGATAGAAAATTGAATAGTGCCACTGATGAGTTTTATTTCTGGTTGTTGTCTTTGATAAAGTTAACTTTTATGACTCTGCATGTTTGTCTCCCTCTCTTTATTTGTACTCCCATCTGAAAAAATAAACATTTTCACACTCCTTAGCAGTTTATGCTGCTGACCAGGTTTATTCTTATCATGACTTCCCATACAATGTTGGTCAAGTTGTCTCTTTGTGTTCTGGTTTGTGTCTCCTTTGACCAGATGCCTTCAAAAGAGCAGACAGTCTCCTTTAACATTCAAAATTTGGAGCTATCTTGTATTCAGATGACAAATTCAGACAGATCATTTTAGAATAAAAAACATAAATAAATAAATAAATAAAGCAGAATAATCCTTTCAATTTGAGTAAATATGACCTTAATTACATTTACATTTGTAACAGGAGTATTTTGAACTTCAACACTTAAAAGACTTTCTTAAAAATGTTCCAGAAAAAAAATAATAATTAAGCCTTGCTGTTGTCTTAAGATTGTGGTGTGGGGAGAGGGGTTGAAATATATCTATCCAAATAGAAAGGAGTAGAATAGAACAATTATGAATTCTGACTTGAAAGGTTTCCTGGGTAACACTTCTGAAGCTGATTCATACTCAATGTCCTGCAGCTTCATCATTTTCTAGACAGTAAGACTGCAGAAAATAAGACTCAATCTACCATATGTTCATGTTTGCCAAGATATTTCTTTTTTCTTTCTCCAAATAAATTTTGTTCAATTGAAGCTTGAGGACTTCTGACATGTTGTTCAGAATTTCCAGTTTTGAAAAGGCCACAGGACAACCAGAAATGTCAAATAATGGCACACAGATTACCAGCACAATATACTTGAAATACATCTAGCATATTGTTTATAAGTCCGATCTGTTGATGATGCCAACAATCCGTATAAATTGAATAAATCCATAATGCCCTGAATATGTCAAATACATGATGATTAAACACATACATGTACAGCACTCATGAAATGAGGGCAATATTTTTGGATGAATCCAGCTCATGAAAAATGTATTACAGATAATATAAACATGTTTAGATAGATATATGAGATTGATACCATATCTGTATTTGTCTTCTCATTCAGAATTGTTTCTGCTTAGCAAAATTAGGGTTCTAGGAGGTGAGTCAACCTCAATAACTGAAACAAGAAAATTGAGTAACCCTATTTTTTCCTTTCATAAAGAAATAGGAAAAGAAACATGCTTACTCTGATGTGGTTTTTGTTTGTTTGTTTGTTTGTTTGTTTGTTTTCTCCTCTCATGATACTAATTTTCTTTATGACTATTTATTGTGGTGGTTCCACTCAAGTGGACAGCCGAGCTCCACCACACCTGCTCTCTCACTCCCCCTCCTCAAAGAGGAACGGGGAGAAAATACGATGAAAAGGGCTCAAAGGTTGAGAGAAGGACAAGAAGATCACACAGTGATTATTGTAACGGGCAAAACAGACTCAGCATAGGGAGATAGTAAGATCTATTGCTCATTACTAACAAGCTAGAGAAGTGAGAAACAAAGGAAAGAAACCAAAAGCACCTTCCCCCCTCATCCACCCTCTTTCACCTCCTCCCCCCGAACGGCGCATAACCCTGTGGGGGTTATGGTCAGTCTACAGCGCTTCTTCTCTGCTGCTCCTTCTCGGTCACTCTCATCCCCTGTGCTGTGGGGTCCCTCCCACAGGATGCAGTCCTTGATGAAGTGATCCGGCGTGGGCTTCCCACAGGCAGCAGCTCTTCCAGAGCTGTTCCAGATATGGGTCCGTACCACGGAGTCCATCCCTCAGGAGAAAACTGCTCCTGGGTCCCCCACGGGCAGCAGCTCCTGCCAGGTCACCTGCTCCACCGTGGTCTCCTCTCCACAGGCTACAGGTCTGTGCCGGAATCTGCTCCAGCAGGGGTCTTCCACAGGCTGCAGCCTCCGTCGGTGCAGGGCCACCTGCTCCACCGTGGTCTCCTCCACGGGCTGCAGCATGGAACCCTGCTCCACCGTGGTACTCCATGGGCTGCAGGGGGACATCCTGCTTCACCATGGTCCTCACCAAAGACCACAGGGGACTGCTCCGGCACCTGGAGCACCTCTCCCCCTCCTTCTTCATTGACCTTGGCGCCTGCAAGGCTGTTCCTCACTCTTCTCACTCTCCCAGCAGTTGTGTGGCACAGCATTTTTTTTTCCCTGTCTTAAATATGTTCTCACAGAGGTGCAAAACAACATCGCTTATTGGCTCAGCTCTGGTCAGCATTGGGGCCCTTACCAAACATGGGGCAGCTTCTAGATCCTTCTCACAGAAACCACCCCTATGGCCCCCTGCTACCAAAACCTTGCCATGTAAACCCACTACATTTATTTATTAATGTGTATTCAAGAAATCTTTAGAAGAGAAAGCTTCATTCCGCAAAATGTTTATTTAGAGATGTCGCAATAATTTATTGTTTTTATAAGCACATATTAAATGGTTTATCATAATGTTCTTGCTTAAAACCTGAGGAATAAGTAACAATTGTGCTTGTATGCCTAGACTGGGCAGCGTAGTTTATCTCCACATTTTAAATTTACCTAAGTAACTAGGTGGTCAACAGCTGAAGAATTTCTAATAGTTTGTTTCAGAAACTGCAAAAATAGCTTAAGTAGGAAAAAAAAAAATGTTCCTGGAGGAAAAACAAACAAGCAGACAAACAAACAAGCAAAAACAACCACCACCTTTGCATTTCTTAACATCCACTGGCTAGTACAATTATCACTAAGCAGTGATAATTATATTATAATTATGGAGCTTTGGGTGATATTGCTTCTCCGAGGCTAAATTTTCTCTTTTCTGAATATTTTATATTGTTCAGAGGTCATGTGAACAATGTTTGTGATGTGCAGTTTCTCTCTATTTACTTTTCATGTACAAAGCATACGTCATAAGCATTACATCATAAATTTTATGTTTCATTGTCTTACATTATATTACTTATGAGAGTGCACTTTTGTCTTTTATTTGATCTTTAACACAGATAAATATCATACTATTACTTATCTCTGCACTTTGTTGAACCTAAGAATAAAATAATATATACGGGAGACTGAAAAGCGTGCTATTAATCTTCTATAATTTCTGTTTTCCTACAAAGTTAGTTTTCTACTGGAAAAAAAAAAAAAAAATCTACTGAAAAAGCACATTCTACTGAAAAACACAGCTTTGATTCTCACAGGGGGGATGGTTGGACCAGATGATCTTGGAGGTTTTTTCCAACCTTACTGATTCTATGATTCTATAATTCTGGTACCAGCAGCTGTAGCAAGTGAGGGTATATATATATTGCTATGTTATCACCAGCAAATATCACACCAGCAAGTTGGTTAAGAAGCATGGTATCCATAAGTCTAGGCCAGGCCAGACAATGGAGAGATGAAAGGGTCTGCAATGTGGCTGCTGGAGGGACAAGGATGCCCCAGTCAACTACTGGAGAGGCTCTCAGAGACAGATACTTGTTTACTTGTATGTGTTCACATGAGGAAACTGGAGACAAGTGCCTGTTCCTACAAAGACAGAATGTTTGATTAGGGGCAGCTACTGGAGGGATAAATAAAATGTGTGTTGCACACACGTGCAAGTAAACCATAGTTCCAGGAAGAGGAGTGCCACTGCAGGCCTCAGTGGCTTACATGCCAAGATCTCAGTAAGCAGAAGGATTGAGGATACTGGGACAGACTGAATGGACTCACTAACAGACCCTCATACTGAACTGCCAGAGAGGAGAACAGGACAAGGCTGTTTATGTTTTCATGAGTGCTTTTTTCTGACTGTGTTTAACTGTTTGTCTGACCATATGTACAAGTACATGGGAATTGTATCATGTATCTCATGTGCCTATTGAAAACACATACAAGCTCAGCCACTGTATTGGTAGGAACCGGGAACAGGGAATTGAAGAAACCTTGCCTCTACTCAGCTACCAGATTCAACAGTCCCTAGCTGATGTACTTTTTATTTTTTAGTAAATGTTTGCTTCATTATGGCATGATTATCTATTTAAATTTACTACAAGTATTTCATATTCTGTACTTCATAAAAGTGTAAGAAAATTAGGAAAAAAAATTTTCAAAGGTGTATTTTCAGATAGTGACTTAAAATACAACAAAACAAAGCACTGATTTCTGATTTTCTGAAGTATTAAAAAACATACAAACAACAAAAAAAATACAGCTTCTTTTTATAGATTTTTCTTAGGCAAAATATCGTGTAGATTTATATATAATAGCTGTATAAATTGTGCTGAAATAGAAATCCATAAAAAAACTCCAAGGAAGACAGTAGTGGGTATTAGGTACTTGTAAGTATGCCTCAGCAAAGCATTCAGAATTTTATTCAGAAAATAAATTAGTATCCTGGTGTTGAGTCTATAAGGGGTCACATAATAAATGAGGACAGGAGTTTAAAAATATGGACAGCAAAAAAATCATGAATAATTAACGAAGATTAAACAAAAGTACTTGAAATGGTTAGTTATGCAAATTTACCTTGCAAATTACTAGAATTTCTCATTAAGGGTGAGTTAAACAGTTCAGTAAAGGTGCAGAGAAATTGAAATGGTTTGTAGTTAATTAAACTCAAACTGAATTTTTTTAGATGTCTCTTAAATGAATAAGATGTAAAAGGTCTCAGTACTTCCTTTCCTAAATATTATGAAACTGTCTTCCTCTTCTCTAAGAGCCACAAGCTTGTGAATTCACAACTTTCAAATTCTGAGTTAACAAATCCTGAATAAGTTTGTGTTGATTTTGCATCTGAAACTGAATACCATGCTTTGCAGTCTATGCAAAGGCGTCAAACCCAGTAGCTGGCATTGTAGAGAAAAACTAGTGTCATGCCAGTGGTGTGGCTGTAGTTAGTAGATGAATGATTATAAGTAATTAGAAGAACAGTACATCTGATTTTGCAAATAAATATGTGTGTCTTCCAATGGATTGTGTATTATTGTGAGCTTTTTTAGAAAAGCCTTAGAATTGTTTTCATTAATAACTGGGTTGTGCTAACAAAACCACAGGTTAAAGGTTACTGATGAAATACAAGAGCATAACAGGAACTCCAAAAAGAGCAAGCACAAGGTGACAGCAATGGCTTTGAAAGTGCAAGTATGGGACAATAGCCAAGGTCATAGGCTAAAAACACAAATTACTAATGATCAATTATTGATCACTAAAGGACCCCTTGAGAGATGGGTGAAAATAGTTTCAGGGTAAAGAAAAAACAAAGAACGTACTTGTGAAACACACTATACAGAGTGAAACTTGGATGCAGTGTAGAGTTTGTGAATGAGAGAAGAAAGCATTATGGTTTGACCCACTTTCTTCTCCTATGAAGAAAAGCTGAGAGAGGTGGGTATGATCAGCCTAAAGAAGAGAAAGTTCTGGGGTGACCTCATTGCAGCTTTTCAATACTTAAAAGGGGTTTATAAAAAAGTTGAAGAGCAACTTTTTGGTTGGACAGATAATGACAGGACAATGGGAATGGATTTAAATTAAATGAGGGGAGATTTATATGTTAAGAGGAAATTCTTCACTGTGGGGTGGTGAGTCATTGGAACAGAGAATTTATGGATGCCACATCCATGGAGGTGTTCACAACCAGGTTGGACAAGGCCTTAGGCAGCCTGATCTAGTGGGTGGCATCCATGCCCATGGCAGTGGGGTTGGAACTAGATTTTTAAGGCTCCTTCCAACTTCAGTTGTCCTGTGATTCTACAAACTCCATCAGGCAGCTAAGTACCACAGAGCTGCTTACTCACTCTCCCCAGATGGGATAGGGAGAAAATAGAAAAGGTGAGTTTATTTCAATTCATGGGTTGAAATAAAGGCAGTTTACTTGGCAAAACAAAAATAATCCTTTTGCTTTAACAAAGGCAAAGCAAAGCAAAACAAGGAATTCATTCACTTCTTCCCTTTGGCAGGCAGATATTCCACGACTTCCAAGAAAGCTTGTTTCATCATGTGTAATGGTTTCTAGGGAAGGAAAATGCTATCACTCTGAACAAGTCTGCACCCCCCTTTACCCCAGCATTTATTTCTGAGCATGATGTCATATGGTGTGAAATATCTCTTTGATCAGTTTAGGTCAGCTGTCCTGGATATGTCCCCCTCTCAACTTCTGGTGTACCCCAAGTCTCCTCACTAGCAAGGCATCATGAAAACCAGGAAAGACCTTGACTTTGGGTTAGCATTGCTCTGCAACAATTAAAAACATTGGTTTGTTATCACCAGTATTTTCATCAAAAATCCAAAACACAGCATCCTCACAAGCCTTTGTGAAAAAAAAAAAAAAATTATACATATATACATAAATAAATAAATGAATGAAAACCTCTGTCCCAGTAAAAACCATGAAAAAGAGGAAGCACTTTGTTTTAGGAAATGCTTTTAAGAAATGACTCGATGTTTCCTTTCTACAGTAGATGGTGGTATCATTGTAAATAAAGTGTAGAGACTTCAAGTAGAACAACAGTAAACTATTTGTATACTAAGAGTGTTTCTGCAGCTCTTGTTAAATTGCACAGACTATGTGGTCTGTTACTGTAGTAACAGATTGTGATTAGATGGATCTCTACGCTGACGGTATTGACTATATATCAATATTGACTATCTTGATTATGAAGCCATCTAGCTAACATATAGACACAAGTTAGTTGTATCAATCAGTAATTAAATGTCCTTAATTTGTCCTTTAGTTGTGTTCATTAACCTATTGCCTATACTGGGTTTCACTGTAGTTTTTTGTGTTAAAACTTGTAGCCCTTGAAGCATGGGACAAGACTCACCTTAAATTTGTGAGCATCTATAAATATTTCATCAAGATATCTCACTTGGTGTCCTATTTATCTTCAGGTCTCAAAGCAATTTTGGTTTTAGGCAGGTAATTATCTGTTTAGATGTCCACTTTTTCACTTTAACTTGCTGAAGGGTGACTAAAGGGCTAACTAGATGTTTCATTGTATAGCCTAAATTTATATGGGTTAATATCAAGCCAGTAACAGTATATGTACATATTTGCTTTCCAATTAACATGTATGTTCTTATTTTAATTTGATATTATATGTGGTACTAGAGTGAATAGGATTGTTCTAATATTACTTGTGTGGACAAAACCTTGAATTGAATTGAGAGTTGTTAATGTAACTTTACCATTGCTTTCTAGGATTAATCCTCTGGTATAACACAAGCTAGTTATTGAATTGTACTCTATAAAGCAGTGGTGGATACAGTTTAAACATGCATTCATAGATTCAAATTTTACTGTAGTTCATTGTAGAAAATTAGTTCTGTCCCGGTTTTTAATTTAGAAATTTTAAATCATGTAAGTTGCAGATTTACTTACAAAACAACCTTGCAAATATTTCCATGAAGAAAATCACTGAAACAAGCATGACAATTAACTACTCTGATTACCAGCCAGCACTTGGTCTGGCACACACCACAGTACACGTGAAATTACTTTACACACTGGCAAAGACTCCGTGTAAACTGCAGCTGTGCAGAACATCATGGGCACACCACTGGTGATTATATAATAAAAGACAGAAAAGTTAATTCCACTGAAAAGCAAATAGATCAAAATAGTTGAAATTTTAGAAGAAATAATTAAATATTTCTTCATTAACTCAATGTTAATTTATTAATTAATTTTGATTAGACTAGGAGTTCCCAGAAGTGCCAAAACATAGAGACAATTAATTTTCTCCTTTTAAAACTGGTGTCTATTTCATCAGATCATTAGCGCTCTATGTCTTGAAGAATTTTTAGTAGAAATCAGTATATATATGTTGAGTTCAGAAAGTAGACATGCAGTTTCTCATTTCCCTCCTTTTTAATACAATATATATGTATATATAACAGGTTGTGTAAGTTTAATGTGAGAATTGGAATTGCACAGAAATACTGTGCAATACTTGCTTACTAACATTGTATGTAAAAAAGTTGTAGTATGGTACAAAAAAATTGATAAGAGTGAAACAACCCTCCTTTTTTTTTTTTTTTTTTTTTTAATAGTGTTATATCCATGGCATGTCTACAGTCTTGTTTTATGACCTCTGTATCATTCTGTCCCACTTTTCCCATCTGTACCATATGGATAATAATTCTAATATTTCCTTGTCTGTCAACATAATACATGAAGAATGACATGGGGGAGAAAGAGGGTTGGACAGCTGAACTAATTAAAATGTTTCAAATGCTGGCTGAGTGAAGTACTACAAATATGTGCATCACCATCTGCTTGCTTATTGATCTTACTAGTATCACCACTATTGTGTTTTCTAAATCATTTGTTAACAAAAGTTATATTTATTTTTGTATATATTTGCACACATATGTCCCTACCATGACACAATACCTTTAACAAAACATGACAGTATTTCAGCAACTCTGCTGTGCTGGCATTTATCTAGGAAAACATTTCTCCAACTCCAAGTTTCATGTTGAAAATCATCAAAGGTTATTCTAAATATGAACTATATAAGGAAGTTCCTATTTTCTTTTTCTGTTATTTTAGTCAACTGTATCTTCTTGATTGGCCCTTTTTACTTTTTATTTTGTTTTGTTTTGTTTTGTTTATTTTATTTTTTAACTAGTGCTTGTTTGGTGGTCAGTTTTGCCCTTGGGCAAGGGTTTGATGAGCTACTTTATGGGAATGATGCCATCCAAACAGATGTGACAGAAACTAATCAGCCAACGGGACCTCTGTATTCATCGAATTTGTAAAATTTGTAAAAGATAAGATTTTAACTTGGAAATATTCAAATATATGCTTAAACTATGCAATATTTGGACAAAGAATCTACCATTGCTGATATAGTTCTGAATGCTACTTAGACACAGCTTTCAGAGAAAATAAAAAATAGCGTTTGAAGTCATACCGAGATCAAATTTAATTTGCTAGTAACAAAAAGGGATTCACCTTCTTTGTTTCTGGATATGAAATTGCATACAATACACAAATCTGATTTTAAACCCTGGTTTCCAGTAATAATGAGTTACATGACTGTTTTAAGCATAAAAATCGAATTGCATTTCACTTAAGTTTAGGCAACAAAAATCAATCTTTTTTTTAGTTTAGTTACGCCTTTTTATATTAAGTAGGAAAAATAGATGTCTTCAGGTAGCCATTCTACCTGAATGTCTAATTCTACCTATATGTCTAATATGGAAATTGATATCTTCCTTTCTCTATTTAATGTTTAAATAGCCTTGATGAATAAAATGAGGCAAATCTTTGAGCCAATGGCACTCTCATTAAATAAATGCATATATAAATAAGTTTTGTTGGAACAATCATATGAAGTAAAACATGATATAATATGAAATGTCAATCAAATCTAAGTAATCTAATTAAAGGTATGAGGCAACACCAAGGATGGAGACTTCATAACTGCTCTGACCAACCTGATCCAGTGTTTGACCACCTTCACAGTACAAAAGTTATTTATTTTATGTTTAAGTTAAATTCCTGTGTTTCATTTAATGCCTACTGCCTGCTGTCCTTTCATTGGGCACCAATGAGAAGAAGCAGTTATCTGTTTATGTGTATTAATAAGATCCCCACAAGCCTTTTTCAGGCTATAAAAAACACAGCTCTCTCTGACTCTTCTCATATGTTCCAATCCCTTCATCCTCCCTATGGCACTTCTTTAGTCTCACTCCAGTCTGCCCATGACTCTAAATGTATTTTCACCAGTGCTGAGCAGAGAGGGTCACATCCCTCAACCTGCTGAAGATTCTGTTTCTTGTGTAACCCAGGCTGTTGGTGGTCTTATTTGTCACAACAGAACATTGCTAAAAATATTCAACTTTTTTGTCTACAGGCCCTTTCTTCACTGCAAAGTTGCTTTCTAGCCAGTCAGTCTAAAGCATGTCCTGGAACGTAGGGTTACTCCTTCCCAGTGGCAGGATTTTGCATTTGCCTTTATTGGACTTCACGAGATTACTGTCATCTCATTTCCTTCATGTCAAGGTCCCTCTGAATAGCAGCACAAACATCCAGTGTATCAACTACTCCCCCAAGTTTTGTATCAGCTGCTGACTTTCTGAGGATGCATTCTACCCCATTCTCCAGATCTTTAATGAAGCTATTGAACACTATTGGCCTAGTATTGACCCTTGGGGTATAGCATCATTGACTGGTCTCCAGATGGATTTTCATGTTGTTGTTCTCTGTCAGTTTTCAAACAAGTTTCTACTCATACTGTATCTGTTTGTCAGTTAGAATGTTATGGGAGGCACTGCTGAAAGTTTTGCTAAAACTGAAAGTTAAAGTCTTTTTCCCTCCTTTCAGAATCCTGAACTTCACCATTTTAAATATATTTTTCATACAGGTGACTCACGGAATATACTGGGTTTCCATGGCAAGGGTTTGTTAGCAGTGGGGGCTGCAGGGTTGTCATTTGCAAAGAGTCCAAAAGCTGCCCCATGTCAGATAAGGGCTAGTTTCAGCCAGCTCCAAAAATGGTTCCACTACTGGCCAGAGCTGAAACAATAAGCAAAACTAGTTGGTGCCTCTGTGAGAGCCAATTAAAGAAAGGGAAAAACAAAACAAAACAAAACAAAACAAAACAAACAAACAAAAAAAAGCACTGCAGAACAGCAGCTGGGAGAGAGAGGAATAAGAAACAGCCCTGCAGACACCAAAAGCAGTGAAAGAGAAAGTGCTCCAGGTGCCAGAGCAGAAGTTCCCCTGTGGCCTGTGGAGAGGCCCCTGGTGGAGCAGGCTATCCCCTTGCAGCCCATGGGTTCCACATGGAGTAGATCTCCATGCTGCAGCCCATGGAGGAGCCCCCAGTGGAGCAGGTGGATGTGGCCTGGAGGCGGCTACAGTCTATAGAGAGCCCCCGCAGGAGCAGACTCTGGGCTGCAGCCACAGCCTGTGGAGAAGAGCCCATGCAGGAGCAGGTCATCTGGTGGGAGCTGCTGCCTGTGGTACGGACCTGTATTGGAGCAGTTCTTGAAGAGCTTTTGCCTGTGGGAAGCCCACTCAGGATCAATTTGGGAAGAATGGTATCCTGTGGGAGGAACCCCATGCTTGAGCAAGAGAAGAGTGAAGGAGTGGTGGAGATGAAGCATTAATTATTGACCGCAGACCCTATTCCCCATTCCCCTGTGCTTCTCAGGGAGAGGAGGTAGGAGAGGGTGAATGGGGAGGAAGGTGTTTTTTGCCTTTAGTTTCTCACTGTTAGTAATTAAAATTTAATTAAAAGTAATTAAATAAATAAGACAATAAATTACATGTACATTGATTTCCCTATGCTGAGTATGTTTTACCTGTGACAATAATTGTTGGGTGATTTGCCTGTCTTATCTTAATCCTTGAGTCCTTTTCATGATATTTTCTCCCTCTTTTCCTTTGAGGAGGGGGAATGAGAGAGCGGTTGTGGCAGAATTCAGCTGCTCATCAAGGTAAAGCTACCATACCCGGTCACTGCAGCCATGGCTGACTCTGAACCTTTGCATCCCAAACCAGGTTTTCTTTGTCTGTAAGTATAAGATCCCTCATCATCTCCTTGATCACCTCTGCTGGGAAGTTGTCATCAACACATTTTAGTAACTCCTTGTATTGATTGTGCCATGCTTTGTACCCCCAGCAGAGTCTGGTCTGGTTCAAGTCTCTTCTGAGGATCAGAGACTGTGAATCTGTGGCTTCTTTCAGTTGTCTGAAAGCCTAATCATCTTTTTCTTCCCAATCAGGTGGTCTACATCAGATACCCACACAGACTGTCCCACATCTTGGTCTGCCTGCTAATCCTGATCCATATGCTCTCAGTTGGCTCATTGGCTATCTCTGAGCAGTGCTCCATGCATTCCCACTGCTTTATCACAAATAGGTAGCTACTCCTCTTTGTTATCCTGACTATCATGGTATTCAAGTCATATGAATTATCCCTCCATTTATTAGTGGTCTCAGTGAAACTGGGATCAGCAGCTGTATGCAGCCCTATAACTCTAATTTGTTCCCTGTGTTGCATGTTACAGGCACTTCAGAGAAAAATTAAGTCATGATGATTTTCTAGAAAAGGTGTGAGAGCTTCACCCTTAATACTGTCCTCTCAACACTCTCTCAACACTTCCTTATTTTAATTCAGATGCTCAAGGTGGTCCCTCCTTCAGTCCTGTTTTTTTTTTTTTTTTTTTTTTTTTAATCAATTTTTAGCAATCTCTGAACGCTAACCTGGTCCACTGCTTTATTACTTAACTGTGAGTTATCATCTGCCTTCCCTGATGTGCTTCATTCAAAGCTCTCATTGCCAAATTGGCCAGCCTTT
The DNA here is from genome assembly GCF_009819795.1 of Aythya fuligula. NCBI lineage: Eukaryota > Metazoa > Chordata > Aves > Anseriformes > Anatidae > Aythya > Aythya fuligula. The sequence continues at coordinate 156,794,712 of NC_045559.1, forward strand.
TTTTCTGCATGAGTAGACACAGCTGTACTGAATCATAATGATGGACTCATGTTCCAGACTACAGATGTGTAAATTTAGACTCCCAAGTTTACAAAACTACACGAAAGATTATTGTTTAATCTCTTAGCAAATATCTACTTTGTACTAGAATGGGTAGTGTTCTAGCTTGATCTGTAACTGATTATTGAGTCACCATTGAATATAATAAGATTTGAGAGATCTAACTATCATGGAATCATAGAACATCTTGGGTTGGAAGGGACCTTAAAGATCATCTAGTTCCAATCCCCCCTGCCATGGGATTCCCTACAGGGATGTCACCCACTAGAATAAATTGTAGAATCATGTAGAATCATGTAGAATCCTATACTCATTGTTCTTATTAAGTGTTCACTATGCATGCAGTGACATCTGGAGTGTCCTCAATTATCCTCCTTGACCTCCAGCTACCAGCCCAGAAATACATTGTTTTCCTCTATATTCTGTGTTGAATCTTCTCTGATTTCTCAGATAGCCTTAATATATATTAGGTGTCTGCCTTAAGGTAACTGGTTTGATTCTAAAAATTTTCAAGTGTCAGAAAAATTAAACTAGAACATACAGATATTATTATTGCACTTAGAAAGGAATTAAGAATAATTATTCTTTATATGTATATATATATATAATTTTTATTTTTACATATATTTGCAAACAGAAGAATCAAAGTTCCAAAGCAGATACAGATCTGTATCTACTTGCTCAACCAGCTGAGAATCTTGAAAAAACTACATGTATTCTGTAGCTAGAAGTGAAGAACATGGAAAAAAAACAGCATTCTAGGTATAAGATCTTGTCATAGATTTGGCTGCAGCAGAACATGAAGGAAATGGAGAATGTAAATCCATAAGAAAATGGGCTTTATTAGTCATATGACATAGAGAACAACGTGTTTGCTCTTTCAATAGGGAAACTCTGCTATCAAACAATATAATAGTAACACATTCATACATTTTATTTTTGTTTTCTCAGTTAAAATATTAATATAATTAGTACCCCCATACTTTAACACCTGTCTAGCATTTTAAAACCTTAAATGTCTTTGCAGACCTATTTAAATATTTGACATTAAGTTACTAGCCAGTAAATCAGTAGCCGAACAGCTGTGATTATTCCCACCGTTGATGTTATATTAACACCTGAAGACATTTACTACTCTTAGTTTGCATTTTGCATGAAAAAGCAATAATTAAAAAATGCATTTACACTGATTCACAAATACTTCTGTCTGCTACTAAATAAGGTAAATTAATTTAAAAAGTAAACCTTAATGGTCCATTCATTTTTTTTGTGTGGGGGAGAAAAATGACCAGATAACTGTGGCTAATTATATTTTTAGCATCCCAAAAACTGCTATATGGAATGAGACATTTCCCCTATTGATATTTTACACAACATAAATATTTTTGTAGTATTTCCACACTGCAATAATTAAGTGGACAGTGGTGTATGGATTCTGTTGACATTTTGTCAGTAAGAGGTTAACTTATTTCACGTTTTTCTTCATTAAGCTTAATTGCAGAATCTTATATTTATTTATTTATTTATTTTCCCAAAAAAAGTTTGTCAAGGGTTGTATACTCAGAATAGGCTTCAATAAAAAGAAGGGAGTGAGAAACCTTACCTGAAACAGTCCCAAATGGGGCATTTCAGTGTAATGTTCTGTTTTTAGTAAAACAGCTCCCAGTATGAAATATAAATCAGGTTTGAAACCTTAAATATTGTCATGAAGCTAAACTGTCATTCCTAAACTAAGTAGTGATGACTTCATCAAAAGTATTTCTTGTAAAAAAAGTAAAATTCATAAAACAGTAACATTTATGAGAATATCCAGTTACAAAACAATTGTTGTTCAATGGTCTATAAATATTTTTAATCCCATTTAGCCAATGAGATAGTAATCCAGTGAAATTTTAGCCAGTAAAGAATTGTATAATTTTTGACAAACATAAATGGCTTAATCATATTTTATCATTTATTAACCCTTCTCAATTTTTTTATATCCACATGCTTATCAACTGTCCTCACAACCTTTAACTACTTAAGTACTGATAACGCTTGACTAGTTTTCCCTGTTTCAAAACTTTTACCTTTTTGACAAATCCCTTAGATGCTTTCTGTATTAAACATTTGCTTCAATTAATTCAATGATTCTATGATTCTATCATTTACTTTACCTGATTCTCTGCAAGCTTTTGTCCCTCAGAGGATTATCTTGTAAAACAAATGCAAAAACAAAACAAAACAAAACAAAAACTATTAAGGCCATTCAGTTATTATATTTCTTACTATAGATTTTAATACTTGACAAGAAGATAATCCTCCTTTAGCAAGAGATTCATGGCTGCTTAGACAGGTTTAGTATAAGCAGATGTATCTGCTATTTCTTTTGTGTTACAACACAAAATCTACATGTATATTGCCTACATCTCACAGAGAACTCTTAAAATTGTTTTTTGTGCATTTTAAGCCTATAGGTTTACAACTGTATATAATTCTGGCCAGGTTCACTGCAGGGTGCTGCTTCCTGTGTAGCTCTGCTATGATTAAAGTAGTCATCCAAAATATAACCCTAGTCTGAACTGAATACAGGCATTGAAAAAGGAAGAGTAGAGAGGATATTGCAAAGAATACCAGCTTTTCCTGTCTCTTCTCAGTGGCACTTCAGATTTCCAGGGTGGGGGCAAAAGTGCATTTATAAAGTAAGTATGGAATGATGGACCCAGCACTTCACAAATTTTTCTTTATCCCTCCCAGGTAAATGCCATTTTCTAAGCATCATCAGAAATGTTGGTCGGTGTGATACTTCCAGTATAATATGAGAACAGCAGACCCCAAAGTGTCCCTTTCAACTATCCCTCACTGTCAATACAGTGAAAATGTTTAGAAGCACAGATCCTTTACTTCTTCATTATGTATGTTATCCATAGGGTTTCCCAGATTAAGTTGTGCCTCAGCAGAAGAAATGAAGGGAGAATGGGGGATTAACAGGAAATAATGATCTGTAGAGGACCAAAAGATTCAAAATTAGAAATCAATCAAACAAACAAATAACTCTATAAAATCTGAGGGCTGATGGTGTATCTGTTCTTTGCACTGTTCTTTCCAGTTTCTATTAATTCTGCAGTACTCTGTTTATCCCTGCTTTAGTGTCTTTTTGTTCCTTTTCACTCCAGAATATCAGGTGGCATTCTCTCTTTCGAAAAGTGTCTACCTAGAATACATCAGCTAGCACTTGGATAGAAAGCAACCTTCTCTCTGCCACCCAGACACATCCTTTGAACAAGTGTACAGTAAATAGTAAATAAACAAAAGAATTATCATTTGTCAGTGTGGTAATTTCTTAAAAGAAGCAAGCAAACAAAAGTACTTATTTTAGTTAGCAAAAGTAAAAAGGAAAGTTGTGTTAAAATCATCACAGGTAGAATAGGATGGATATAAGACATCAAAACTGCAGAGTATAATGTTCTTAAGAATGAAATTATAATGGAATGGAATAGGAATAAGATAGGATATTTGAAAGGACTTAAAAATATCCTATTTTTATGTTTAGTCCCAACAACTTCAGGGCTAACCAAATGTTAAAGCATGTTATTAAAGGCATTATTATTTAGTATTATTAGCAAAAATGCTGAAGATATATTCCACTCCTGCATCCAGATCATGGATAAAATGTTGAACAGGACTGGACCTAGAATTGAGCCCTGGCATATAACACCAGATGTCAGCCAGATGCAGCCCTATTCATCATGAACCTTTGAGCTCTACTGTTAAGTCAGTTCATCACTCAGTGTAGAACAAATTTGTTTATCTCACAGTTGGAAAATTAGTCCAGAAGGATGCTGTGAGGGACAGTATCAAAGGCCTTACTAAAATTCAAAACTATTATGTCCTCCTCCTTCCCTTCATCCATCAAGCAGGTGACCTTAATATAGGTGGAGATTAAATTACTGAGGCAGGATTTTCCCTTCGTGAACACATATGAAGTACAAGAAATATGAAGTCTTTGTTCTTTAACTGCCTTTAAATATCTTCCAGGATAATCTTCTCAGAAAGTTTTCCAGGGCCTGAGGCTAGACTAACAGATCTGTCATTTCCTGTGTCTTGTCTTGTGCCCTTCTTGTAGATTGCTATAACATTAGCTAGCTTCCAGTCATCAGGAAAGCTAGACTCCCAAGACCTTTGGTAGAGAGCGGGTCCAGCTATAACATCTGCTAAATCCTTCAGTATGCAGAGGCCCCTTATGAACATTCAACTGATACAACTGATGCCTTACAGTTTTGGTGGCCATAAGTGGAAAGTCACTGCTCCCCCAGTCATGGTCTTCCAACTCTGACTGGGACTGGGTAGCCCAAGATCTCATTGCTATTAAAAACTAAGGCATTAAACGCCTCCATCTTTTTTCCACCCTTACTTGTTGGTTAACCATCTGTATCAAGCCTAATGTTTCTTTCGAGCTCCTTCTGCTGTTGACATACTTAAAAAGCCTGTCCAAAAAAAAAAAAATAAATAAAAAAAGACTGTTTTATTGTCTGAGATACAAATGCTACAAATGTTGGAGACAGTAATAGAGCAGAGAGACACAGAGAAATCTGACTCGTGTTTTTAGGGTTTGACATTTTTAAAAAGTGCTGACATCTTTAGAGGAGGGAAAAGATGAGGAAATAAAAGGAACATACATGAAATACATATTTAAGTGATGTAAAATGCGTTATTCTGACATGAATAGTTTCAGAGTCAGGGGCCATGTAAGAACAGTAGGTGAGCAACAGCCCTCATGTCTCATAATTAACAGCTTTTATCCAATGCTGGCAACCCACAAAGTGTGAAGGAGACACTGATTCTCTGATGACTGATTTAGCAGAATCACTTGATTCTGCTAAAATACTGCAGCTATTATACCAACTGTCCAAAGGACAATAAAAAGAAACACTGGAGTAAAACAAAAACAACTTATAAAGCCTCCTTTATTTGTAAAGGCTGTGAAAGACCACTATCTCTTCAGTCTTTTTTTATGTAGTCTCCAGAAAAGATGGGGACTTCCAAAGGAAACAACTCTGATTACATATCATTGACAGTGTAAAACATCCATTTATCTGAGCTCTAAAGGTACTTACAAAGTCTGCTGTGTTCTTGAGAGTTAAACTCTTTTTAAAACCGTTATTTCCTACTTTATGTTCATGGCATGTTTTTCTGTTTTAAAATTTGCTGTGTTTTTCATGCCAAATGTAATTGAAAGTATAACAAAAGTACCTTCAAAAAATTTGCATTAACCATACAGGAAGTGTGAATTTTATATCTAAATAATCTACCATAAAAAGTTAGACAAAACTTTGCTCTTACATTTTTGCCATTGATATGGTCAAACAGAAGGTCTATTTGTATAAGAAACAATAAAAGTTTAAAGGAATTATTTTATTTTTCTTCAACAAACTTGGTCATTTCAGATAGATAGTTCTTATTAACATTTAATTACAAATTAAAAAAAAAAAAAAAAAAGATACAAAAGGGAGAAAAAAAATATTTTAGTGCCAACATTTGGGCATATTGGAACTTATCAGAAGTCTTTGTCTCCTACATATTCAAGAAACGTAATGGAGATCTAATGGAGCATGCCCTGGCTTGTACACTTTTTTAGGTGTACTTTTGAAGTTATTCTCTATTCACTATGGATTGTTGAGACCTCTGGTTCATGCATCATGACCTTCAAAGCTGAAGTGCTTCTGAATCTCATAATAAAAACCTAGCTAATTGCTTTCTTATCTATGCCTTTCCTTTTGGTAACTGGAAGGACCTTTTCGTCCTGTATATTCCACCACACATCTAACTTAGACTGGCTCAGCTCTTTTTAATTAATTGCTTTATCTTGTTTTCAAGTGATTTCTGCAAGGTTTTAATCAGTTTGTTTTGTCATTCTCTATAGATAGTTGTTGTATGAAGTCAGTATCATTTGTACATCTAAGGTTTCTCCTTTGATTGTCTCACTGACTTCTTAAATACTATGAATTTTCCTATTTTGTCTTCCAGCACAAAAGCTTTGTTGTTGTTGTTGTTTTCAGTTTAACCACTACAATAAACACATCTGATAACATTTTTGTCTTTCTTCTCTGCTTGCCTCTAATCATCTAGTCAGCTTCTTATCTGCTCTTATTGCTTTCACTAATTCTCTGAAGACATTTTCTGTCAACAAGGATATCTTCTTGGAAGACTCCCATTCTTAAGATGTTAGGCACTCTATATATTCTTTTATTTGAAATGTATTCCAAAACCTGAGTCCTGTGGAATTGCTGTAGTGGGTTATGTTAATATTAAGTGGTATTTTCCAGAATCTGTGTTATCTCAAGTCTGATCTATATTATGCTTCACTCCTCTGGAATTACTGCTTCCAGGTTTTTCTTCTTTCTCCTCTGCAGCAATCTAGTGAATGCCAGTAGAATTGTTAAGTTAATTTTCAACAGCTCTTTTACTTGTTCTTCTCTCCTTTCTTGTAGATTGGTTTTCTCATTTGCTTATACTTGCTCTTGCCTGGAATTAGTATTGAAAATCTTTTGGATGTTGTATTCCTTTCTTGCATGATTGGAAGAGTCTTATTGTACTCTGCTTTTACACTTAGCTAAATGTCAAAGTCTTCTCTGAGGTGCATATTGAAAAGGCAATAGGCAACAGGCACAAGTTACAGCAAGACAATTCCAAACAGATACAATGAAAAAAAAAATCTTCACAGTGACAGTCATCAAACAGTGGAACAGACTGCCCAGGCAGGTTGTAGAGTCTATCCTTTCCATTTGAGCCCTGATCAATCTGATGTAACTGATATAACTTATAACTGATAAATCTACACTCTCAAAGAGCACTCCCAAAAATACAACCACAGCAGAAAGTTTCTTGAAGCTAATCCTTTTTCTGAAAACAATCACATGTACCATACATGGGAATAGTATATTCCAGCCTTGATTGCCGCACATAATCTCCATTCTGTACCTATTTCTATGCTATAATGTATAGTAAATCCCTGACTTCATCCTAATCCACTGGGTCATTCTCCTCATACCCTTTCACTAAGCACAGAAGTCTGTGATACCTTGTTGATAATCAAGTAGAAGATGTTGACTACCTCAGTCTCATCTGTCATCCATACCTACTGTCACTAACTCAACTGCTCTGTTCAGCATGGGACTTTTTCTTTGTTCAGCTTTAATCAGATATTCCTCTCTCTCTCTTTTTTTTTTTTTTTTAATAGACAAAGAGCAGTTTCAGAGGTCCTTTCTGTGCTGTACTAGCCACATTATGTTATATTAAAGAATGTCTATAGATATTAAGTGTGAAGAAATCAATGTATTATTTATCTTTCCTTTTTTTTTTTTTTTCCTTCAATGTGATGATTATTGTCCACAGACTGATGTCCATCATTGACTTTTTACATTTACTCCAAGAACATTAAATATTTTAATAGGAAATCAATACAAAACAAATAAGGATGTGAAATGGAAGTTTCTTAGGCTGTTCTATATTTATTAATATGGTGAAAGTGTTATTTCTGACCCAAATTAACATTTGTGCATTTTACAAAATGATCATTTTAAGACAGCATTTAAAAGAGGTTGGTTTACTGATACACTGAGATGACTAGGGAGTTCTAGGTAGCATAGAAATAGAAATACAAAGAGAAGGATGGTAGCAGAGATAAGAACTATGAGATAACACAGATGAGTGAGCACAAAAGAATCAAGAAAAGAATTGCATGGTAGCAGATACATGAGCAAGATTTAGGCAGTGCTCTTCAGAATATGCAATATTATTTGTGCAGTTAGGTACCATATATTTTAAGCTAGGGCTTATTTTCATTTATATAAACCATCTGGACTGTTCAAAAATAAGAACTGACAAAAATATTCCAATTTGTTGAAGTAGTAGTTTGCTCCAAAGAATCCATTCATTGCTTATGTGTGTAAAATACCAACACTTCAGACTATACAGTCTTCTTAAGCAGTGATTCAGAGGAATGCAACTGAAAGACATGGAGTGAACCCTCCAATGAAAGGTACTGCCAAAATGGGTACATGTCCACCTGCATGAGCACCATATTTGTATTGTGTAAAAAATTAATGATAAAACATTGTTGTAATCAATTCAATAATAGATTTTTAGCTTCTTGGAAATGTTTGCATGATAATGTACGTAACATTTTTAAAGGATAATTTTATTCTGCTTTACATACTTTAAAAACAGCAACCAAGTTATATTATCTCAAGAATGCAAAAAGAATTTTACTGTCATCACGTGATGCAAATATATGAGATGTTTGTAAAGCTTTGTATTTTTAACTTACTTTCAAGCATCTGCCTGTGATTATATTTAGGATACCGTGGCTCTATATGGTGATGTAATTACTGTATGTTTTTTTGTTGTTGTTGTTTGTTTGTTTTTTGAGTTATACAGAATTTTGTATCATTATTTGCTAAAAAATAGTAACAAAAACATTAAGAACACAGACACTTCTAAAACTGAAAACTTTAGCATATTATTATTACAAAGAGTAACTGTAGATGTAAGATGTATCTCAAAACACTTAACACAGAGAAGATAAAGAACTGCCTTCTTTGCATTGTACACAGGTCTGTTAAAATATTGCACTTCATGCACATATGAAAAAAATATTTGAGAAGTTCCTGGTGGCCTCTCTCAAAATGAGAAATTTCAGATTCCATAATGTTCTGTACTTCTAAAAGAAGGTTGCTTGTACCCTGGTGAAATTCCCTGTGGAATTAATGGAAATTAGCTTTAAAAAAATCTGTGAATGACCAATTACAGGACCCTTTATGTATTTTATTATAGTCCCATGTGAAAACAGAGAGTTAAAAATAACTCTTATAGTAAGAACCAAAGAGTTTATTCCCTTTCTCCCATCGTATTCTCTCATGGATGTGCCCATTATTTTTCTTAGTTAATTGTTAGCAGCTAGCTGATCATTTATTTTGTCAAGAGTTAAATCAGCTTATTTAATGAATGTCGCATATGTTGTGTTAAGTAGGTTTTAGGTTTCTGACAATTTTCCATTGTACACATCCAAAAATAAATTTCTGATAGACATTTTAATCCACCTTAGTATACAAGGAAGTTTACCTGACAAGTGTTATGGCTGAGAATGACAAGAATGACTGATTACCCTGTATATAGGGTGTAAGTTCAGACAGCAAAGTGACAAACATACTTGACCCATGCACATTTTGCAAACATTTATCAAAGACTGCCTTGCTCACTCATTTTGTCAAAGAATTTCCTTTATTATGTACTTCTTTTCCCTCTCCTATAAGTGTATGCTTTTGCTGTGATCACTTGTTTGAAATCACAATACATGGGCTACATACAAAGGTGATACAGCTGAATTATAGCTGACTAATGTGCACAAATATATATAGTATTAGTGTTGATCTATTCTGTTAAACTTGGTAGTATGGATTTTACTGTGTTCCCAAAGAGCATACAATGGTATGGCACCAATGTCGGAGCTCAGAATTTGCATACAATATTTATTTATTTATTTATTGTTCTTGAGATAAAGATAGGGTAAGACTGCATTTTTTGTAATGCAATGCTTGAAACGTCTGATGATGTACTAAGTTTCATCAGAGACAGACTCTTTTCATCTTTCTGATGAAGTAAGTCCAGTGATAAATATAGAGATTCTGAGTGATGTTTTGAAATATAGAGATTACAGAAGTTTAGAATGTTGTTAGGAGGTTATGAAAAAGTTCTCACTTGTTGGGGAATGATGGAGGAAGAGGAAAGATGGAAAAAAAAAAAAAAAAAGGAAGTGGGAAGGAAAAAAAATATTAAGTTAAATTCAACATACGATTATAAGCTATTTTTCTTAATGCATCATGACCTGTAATGGCTAAATCATAGAATCATAGAATCATAGAATATCCTGAGTTGGAAGGGACCCATAAGGATCATCAAGTCCAACTCTTGGCACCGCACAGGTCTACCCAAAATTTTAGACCATGTGACTAAGTGCACAGTCCAATCGCTTCTTAAATTCAGACAGGCTTGGTGCAGTGACTACTTCATTGGGGAGCCTGTTCCAGAGTGCGACCACCCTCTCGGTGAAGAACCTCTTCCTGATGTCCAGCCTAAACTTCCCCTGCTTCAGCTTAACACAGTTCCCGCAGGTCCTACCACTGGTGTTTATGGAGAATAGGTCACCTGCCTCTCCACTCCCCCCTGAGAGGAAGTTTTAGACTGTGATGAGGTCCCTTCTCAGCCTCCTCTTCTCCAGGCTGAAAAGGCCCAGTGACCTCAGCTGCTCCTCATGTCTTCCCCTCTGAAGACTAGATCCGAACAACACTTAATTGCCAGGCAAAGCAAATTTGGGATGTTATATATATGTAATAGGGGCAGAGAGAAAAAGGGAAAGAAAAGAGAAGGGTAGGGACGGGGAGGAAAGGAATGGTGTTGAAATGGTGTTTGTATATCTTGCAGTGTTCCCTCAAGATAAATTGAAGACAAATAAGAGAATAAATGAAAAGTAGTATGTTGTGGAATCACAGCAAAAGGTATAAGGAAAATAAAGAAGGCCATCCAAAAACAAGACAAAGTTAGAAATAGGAAGTTAAAAAGAAATATACCTAGGAAAAATGAAGTAGGTTTAAAAACACCAAGGGATAACATGATTTTATTTATTTATTTATTCATTCTACTTTGGAATTGAAAGCTAAAAACAGTGAAAACTTTGACATGAGATAGTGAGAAAACATAGATAAGATAAGAACCATCAGTCTATATTTTCTGCTGAAGGAAAGCCAGGAAAATATGATAAATTAAATGGATACGATTCCCATGGGCAGAAAGGACATTAGCTATGGATAATAAGGGTTCCAATTTATCACAAAGCATACGCTGGTCTTGTTTTACAGTAATAACCAGCATATATCTGATTCTGCCGATTGTATAGGAAATGTGAGAATGAAAAATGTTAGAATATTTTAGTGGATCATATAGGCAATGGCATTGAGTAGGTTTAAAGTAACAGATATTTTTGTGATATGAGTTGGCAGAATTTCTCTTCAGCTTTCAGAGTGGTCTAAAGGCCACTAGGCCTTTAACTTAAAGGTCTTTAACCTTAAAGGTCTTTAACCTTTAACCTTAAAGGTCTTTAACTATGTATGCAAAAGACAATTAAACTGGACCTTTTCCTATAAGAGTGTGATTAGAACTGTGTGTGAACCATTTCAGATTTGTAAGAGTGAGCCTCCAGTCTTTCAAATGGGATGCTAATCTGAGAACTTCTTATTCCTGTCTGTAAAAGAGTCCTTGAAGCTGCAGGAAGTCAGCCCTGTTTTATTCTAATTTTCAACCACAGTTAATGTAACTGGTGTTTTCAAAAATATAAATTCATCAAGACTACATGAAACCTCTTTTCAAAACTGCATTTCAGTCAAGTGAGTTCACCATTATTTTTTTGTTCATTTGTTTTGTTATTGTTGATTTATTAATAAATTCTTTGGCTGTTGTAAATTTGTATATCAGTTTGATTACTCTGACATATAATAGATAAACATATATTTATTAAGCTTTTTCTTTATTATTATTATTGTTATTGTTATTATTATTATTATTATTATTATTATTATTATTATTAAAATAATATTTTTTCTTTTATACACACTACCAAAAAATATTTTCATATTTCACATCTCCCAAATCATAATTCAATCTCTTGATTAACCTCTTTGCAGGAAGAGAACATTCTTTATTTCTTCACACCTTTTCACATCTATGTATAAGCTTGTCTGCATACTTCATCTATATACACATACACGTTTATTTCTATTTGTCAGGAATTCCAATATTTTTATTTTGTTTTTGAAAGACTTTATTTTCCCAAATTTATGATTATTTGCTTTCTTTCATTGACAGTGATTAAGTGAATCCCTTTGTCATCAGCTTATTGCTTATGTAGCTGTAGGATCAGTGCATGTCTTGGCTCAGAAACTGAAATCAATAAAAAGAAATCAAGTAAGATGACCAGTCTAAGCTTCCTGGATGTTAAATGTTTGGGAAATCAATAGTATTAATTCCTATAAACTGTCCAATGCTGTTGTATGTAAAACAAACAAAGAAAAAAGCATACATAAACAGAAAACAATCTTTCCTGAATGATATTAATATATATATGCATATAAACATATAGAATTATAGCTTTAGCTGGTTGTTCCTATTTCCTAAGAGTGGATGGGCAGAAATTACAAATAAGCATTTGTTACTGTTTGCAAATAATACTACATCATGAATGTAGAAAGATGCTTCAGGAGCACTTGTTCTCTTATGAACCTGAAATTACTGTTCACATCTTAGGTATAGGACTGTTCTGCTTCAGCTGAAGACTGTTAAAAGACAAAAAAGCAGTATTCTGCATACTTGTACAACATATTTTAGATGCCACTTTTGGGTAGGATTGTATTATTTGATCTAATTAATGTCATATCCTTTGTGATTTTCCTTTTCTCTCTCTCTCTCTTTCTTTTTTTTTTCTTTTTTTTTTTTTATTTCTGAGCTTAATGTACTCTTTTAGACTCATATATGTCATCCTTAGCTTCTGATTCTAGGAGCATTCTTCTTTATAGATAGTTGTGAAAAACAGTGATGAACACTCCTTGACCAATGTTATTGCTTCTTCTTCTTAACATTTAGCTTGCATCTGCATTTCATTCTCTAATGCTATTTCAAAGTTCACATTCAGCACACAAAACTGACTATAGCAAAGACTTCAGAAATGGACTTCTACTATGAGGGAGGGAATGAATGTCTACTCTGTGTTTACCAATTACATGTCTAACTACGAAGAAAAATGCTCAGTGTATGCAAATTGAAAACCTTGAAGATGATTCATTAGTTTAGACAGCTCCAGTATTCCAAGTCAATAAATTCAGAAAAGGTAAATGATGTACATGTACAGTGTAACAACAGAAAATATTATGAACCCTGACATTGTCTATAACCATTCACTTTCTAAAAGTGTCAGGTAAATAAAAAGAAAGGAAAGTATGCAGAAGTATGCAGTCTTGCCATAAAACATGAGAAGGAAATTCTGAACTAAATATTTTGAAGTTTGTGTTTAGGTCTTTAAAATGTCAAAGTTACATTGGTTTAATCATATAGCGAACTTTTACCTTTCCCCATCATACTCACATTTGTTTAAGGTAGGACCATACCACCTAGTTTAGGCACTTAACCTGTGCACCTATTTAACAAGCCTAGTAAATTCTATGGCAGAATTCATCTGTCAGCTAAACTTGACTATCTTAATATAAATGAAGACCATCCCACTGCAAATCTTCTGTCTCCCCTTCACTATCTATTGAGATTAACTGCAAAGACAAAAGAAAGTCTCTATGTTTCATGTACATTTGGTAGAAATTTCTAGAGAAATACCATTATGGGATTTTTCTCACCTTTTTTCCCTAGATTTTCCCCATTGGTTAGTCTGTGAAGGCTGAACTAGATAAACCTTTCCATTTAATCAGTATGGCTTTAGAAAGCTAATTTGAACAAGCATAATATTCTTCTGTCTTTAATTAATTTAGGTTGGGTATGCACAATACTACTTCCAGTAACAACAATATTCAGGAACAGCTGGAAGGACATCAACTGCTTATCTAAAAATGCAAACAAGTGGAAGTGAAGCATGAAATTACTTTCTGCATACTATACACCAGATTTGTAATAGATAAGTATGACAATGTTATTTATTTAGATATGTGTTCATTAGCCTTGATTCTTGTTTAATTTTTAATTCTTTTTAGAAAACATTACTTTGAGGTAAATCCATGATTATATTGAACATGTATTAATTAGGCTGTATCATTTATTGTTGCTAATAAAAGCCTTCTTCCACTCATCTGACATGAGCCAAACCCAATGGAAATCTCTTTAACTTATTTGTTCTCTAAACTATTTTAGGAAGTCTGGGTTCTCATGGTTCTTGCCTACTTTAGGTTTTGGACAAATGCATACATGTCTCACTGAAATCAGTGAGGTACTGTACAAATGCTTTTTTTGTTGTTTATTTTTAATCTTCTCTTTTTTTTTCCTCATATACTTTTTCAGAGTAACTGATTACTGTGATGAACAGAGATACATTCTTATCCCTAGAATGATTTATATATCTTGGTGCCTCCCTATTTGTCAGAATTTCAGAACCTATAAATTGGATGTTTAAAAAATCTAAATTGATCCGTCATAGTACAGTGGACTTAGGCAAATGTCTAGTAAAACACAAATACAATAAAAATCGTGTTCATATAAAATATAAAGTTTACATTTAACATTAATGTATCCATTTTTATTCTAAGACATTCATATAACTACTGGATGTTTAGCAATGTTCCTGTTAAAATCTTATCACTATGAAAGAAAACTGTCAAACAATTTATTTATTTATTTTTAAGTACATTTGCACATCTGCTAATAGGACGCATTATGTAACATCTGTAACTAAAATGAGGTTTGAGACAGAAATTAGGTTCGTTATGCCATTTCATCATCTCAGCAGCTGGAAATTTTAACCTCAGGGTGTAAATAAGATGCTTAAAAATATTCTATCTCTCATTCTTGAACTCTTGCTTCTTCCATGGGGCTCCGCTAAGTCATATCCTCTGTGACAATATTATATATTTAGGTTTGAAATAATGGCTCTAGATACTCAAGCGTAGGCAATATAAATGTTCTGTTATCTTCATAGTACCTTGAACTGTTTCAAGTGACTTCCAGTGTCTATAAAATATATTTTTTTAATAACATATTTTTTCTTTCTGCTGAGCCTTAGTAACAATGAAAACAAGAAAGGATAAAAAGAAGAAAAAAAAAGATTTCATATATATGGGACCAGTGCTTCTTACTATCTCTATCAATGACATAGACAGCAGGACTGAGTGCACCCTCATCAAGTTTGCAGATGACACCAAGCTGAGTGGTGAAGTTGATACAGAAGAAAGAGGGGATGCCATCTAAAGGGACCTGGACAAGCTTGAGAAATGGGCCCATGTGAACATAATGAGGTTCAACAAGACTACATGCAGGGTGCTGTACCTGTGCCGGGGCAATCCCAGATGTGAGTACAGAACAGGAGAACTCATTGATAGCAGCCCTGCAGGGAAGGACTTGGGTGTTCTGGTGGACAAAAGGCTTGACATGAGCCAGCAGTGTGTACTTGCAGTCCAGAAGGCCAACTGCATCCTGGGCTGCATCAAAAGAGATGTGACCAGCAGGTTGAAGGAGTTTATTGTCCCCCTCTATTCTGCCCTGTGAGGCCCCAAATGGGGTACTGCATCCAGGTCTGGGGCACCCAGCACAAGAAGGATGTGGACCTGTTAGAATGGGTGCAGAAGAGGGCCACAAAGATGATCAGAAGGCTGGAGCACATCTTCTGTGAAGAAAGGCTGAGAAAACTGGGGATGTTCAGCCTACAGAAGAGAAGGCTCCATGGTGACCTCATTGCTATCTTTCAGTAGTTAAAGAGGAAAAAAGATGCAGAGCGACTCTTTGCTCAATCAGATAATGACAGGACAAGGGAGAACCATTTTAAACTAAAAGAGGGGAGATTTAGAATAGATGGTAGGAGGAAATTAATCACTCAGAGGCGTGAGGCACTGGAACAGGTTACCTGTGGATGCCCCATCCCTGGAGGTGTTCAAGACCAGGTTAGATGAGGCCTTGGACAAGCTGATTTAGTGTGTGGCAACACTGTATGTGGCAGGGGGTTGGAACTAGATGATCTTTAAGGTCCCTTCCAAGCTGAGTCATTCGTAATTCTATGATATCAGATTTGTTTATGTGTTTATGTATGTCTTCCTTGCATTCTTACAATTGCTATTACGTGTTTTCTATAAATATATTAAAATGCCAGAAGATTAAGTTGGATTTCCTCCCAGTGCCAATAAATGGGTACCTACTTCTCATTTATTCTCAGTATTTTCTACTTTGATATAAGCTTCTATATACTATATACTTGACAAGATGATTTCATTTGTAAGAAAACAGACATTCAAATCTCTTGTAAGAGAAGAAAAATCTTTCTGAAAAATCTGGAGGGAGGATAAAAAATACAACACAAAAACAGACAAACAAAAACCACCAAAATTGGCAGAAGTCATATTCAAGCCTGTTTCTGTTTTTCTTAATCACTTTTCTTTCACTTTTCAAGGAAAATATTCTTGAAATGCAAAGTAGAAGAAATCAGAGAAACAAACAATAGTAAATGATTTAAGTAAAGGCTGAAACAAGTTCCAAAATTTAAGTCTGATTCATCACCTTGCTCATCAAAAAGAATTAGCACCTGGAAGTGAGATGAAAGACATTACCGGTCTTTGATCAATAAATTTGACAGCTTTAAGAGAAACTGCATAAAGTGTCCACAGTCAATCAGTAGCAAAATGAAAGGGAGCTGCATGAACGTGTAAGTGAAGCATCATCAGAGCTGCTTTCACATCAGCACAACTTTCATTGTGTGATGAGCAACCAGCATTGCTTAGAGGACTGAATAATCCTTATTGAGGACAAGCAGTTCTGAACAGTACATTTCATGTCTGCCTCAGCATTCTCTTACACTATAGATAAATCAATTCTGATGTGATTGCAATTGGAAAGAATTGTGTGTGTTATTTTTAAAATGATTATTCTTGGTTTACGTCAAACTTATTTTTATAAAAAATGCTCTATGAAACACTGAATTTTGTTTTGGGTTTCTCTCTTCTGTAAGAAATATTGCAAAATAATCTTTTCAGCAAACTAAGGGAAAATCCATCTTCATTCAAGAGATAGGATTGCTTAAGTGCTCTATTTTTCTGCTCTACTAAAATCCATGTGCCAATGGCTATTGAATGGTACTCCTGAAATTTCTAAAGTCACATTTACACATATACACTATTAACTGCAGCAATTTTTTTTTCTGATCTTTTTGTGAGATAGATTTGAAAAATAGTAATAATATTCTTCTTTGACTTGTCTTTAATCTTTGTAACTATTAACTATCAGTCACATTCATTGGATTATGACAATAGAGAAGTATTCAGAGTTTTTATGTTGGAAAAGAAACTAATTCAGAAACGCTGAAAGAGCTCTTCGACAGTCACAGAAATTAAAAATTGTTAGCGTTGTATCTTTATAAAAGGGTGCAGTCTTGCCTATCATTCCCAGAAACGAACAGGAAGAAGAACAATAGCACTGTGGGCTTCAGTTGGAATAAACAAGCGTGTTGTTTTATTATTTTGCTCATTGTTAATATATATCCATACCAACTCTGAATCAAATATTTATTATGAGCTATTTTTCAAATTCTATCCTTGTATATATTTAAAATGATAAAGTTCAAGACCTGATTTCAGCACATTTTCCATTAGAATATTTAGGTTTCAGGACATGCTTTGATGATGATGATGAAGTTGCTTCTAGAATACAGAATAAATGGCAAGAAAAAGAAATAAGTATTTAAATATATAGAAGGATGTTGATAATTTTTTTATAGATGTATTGCATTCACTTATGTAATTATTATATATATAGTTATAATAGTTAAATATTAATTATATAATATAATATATAGTATATACTATGTTATACAAAATATAATAGTTATATAATATAATTATTACTATTTGTTAATACCCAAATAAAAGATGGCTGTTTGATTGTCTCTATCATTTCAGCAGGCCTGGATTACTTAATTATTTTAGACTAGTTTCCTTTAATTTTCTTTAACATAGAGGAACTTCTTTATGTTACAGATGAACCATGATTTATCTTGTTTCATTTGGTTACTACTGATATATTTTTTCCCTTTGAAGTATCAGACATCCTCCTATTGTAAGACTTTTCTGCTTTGAATGTCATTTCTTATCATTTTGTTAACATAATTTTATGATCATTTAATAGAAGACTAATAAAATGACATCAGTCCACCTTAAATTTGCCCATGGCAGGTTACTTCATTATCAAGGAAAGAAATAGATGCCTTTGTGGGTGCAATTCATAGAGTCTATTTTGATATCTGTATGAAGTCAAATTCCACATGTGCTCTAAAAAGATTATACTACAGACCACTGCAACAAACAAATATCCCATAAAACTTTTTCAACACAATCAATTTCCTATAAAAGAAGACCAAAAATATAGTTTCTATTAAGCATGATGCATGGTTACACAAAAAAAATAAAATAAATAAATCAGGTCGAGAAACAGTTGTTTTTAGCTCTGTTATGAAGCATCACATAATCACAGAATGGTTGAGGTTGGAAAGGACCTCTGGAGGATCTTGTCCAACTTCCCTGCTCAAGCAGGGTTATCTACAGAAGGATGCCTAGGCCTACATCCAGATGGCTTAAAGGATAGAGACTCCACAACCTCTCTGGGAAACCTGTAGTAAACACTCAGTTTTCCTCACTGTTAAGGTAAAGAACAATATGTGTGTCTGCCTCTTCCAGCCAGTCTAGCCCAGGACCACTGCTGACTGGTTGCTGGGGCCTGGGACAACTGTCCACCCAGCACTCTCCAGCCAGATCCCAGGCCATCGTGCCTGCTTCATGGGTTGCCTACTTGCCAGCTAGTCCAGCTTCAAGTTCACTGGAAACATGCACACATTCATGCACACCACATCTGCAATTCCCTCTGGGTGTACTGACATGAACCCACCACCCACCTGGTATCTCAGATCAGACCTGAAGCCCTTGCTGTTTACTATCTAATCCAGTTTAAACTTTGCTAGTAAATATACACATACACCCAATGCACACCAGGTCTGGGGAACATACAGACACCTGGTCCCTCCAGCAGCCAGCATCAGGCACATTGGCTGTGTCCTGCAGCCCCAGTCCATCTTCTACTGCAGAGCCCTTCACTCATCTTACTCACACCAGTTTCCTTCCTTCCTTGTAGCAGCTTTGGGAACACATATGACTTGACACCAGTGTCTGGGAATAGAAGACCCCCTACTTGCTTCAGTAGGTGATGCTAAGACTCACTTGCGCCAGGAGCTACCATCACAGTCTATGGGCCCACACCCCCAGTGTGACTCCTGTACCTGGCACCCAGTTCTCTCACACCAAATCTCCCAGCAGCTGGCACTCTGGAGCCCTCCCCTAGGTCCAGAGAGGAACCCTTCCAACTACTGGTACTAAGACCCTGACTTGCACCCCAGTCTGCAGGGCCTATACTGATGGTCTGGTTCCAGCAGCTGGAACCAAGTTAACTCACTCTCGTCCCCTAGCAGGTGTTTTTCTGGATACAAAGTCTGTAGGACTGTACTAGATCCAGAGAGCTATGGCCCACCCAAGTACTGACACTAGAATCCTGACTCGCTCCAGTACCTGGCACCACAGTCCACGGGCCCATGTCTGACTTCAGGAGCTGGCACTAAAAATGCTCTCTCCCTCCCCTCCCCCTTACCATAGCTAGCATTTAATCCTTTCAAGTCACATATATGCATACATACAAACCCACAGTCACACCAGTCCTCCCCAAAATATCTGGTTTGGAAGCATAAACCAATCCCGCCCCAGTGTCTAGGAATAGCATACCCTATTCACTCCAGTAGCAGGCATTAAGGCCCCTCACTCACTCCAGCAGCTGTCACCACAGATAGAGAGGCATACACCCTCAGTCTGACTCTAGTAGTTGGCACTAAATTCCACTCACACCATTGCCCCAGTAGCTGGCACTCTGGGCAAAAAGTCTGTAGGACCCTTTCAGATCTAGAGAACTATGACCTCTCCTACGACTGATGGGTGTGGTGCTTAGGGATGTGGTCAAGTGGGTGATATTGGTGGTAGGGGGGTGGTTGGACCAGGTGATCTTCAAGGTCTTTTCCAGCCTTAAAGATTCTACTATTCTATGGTTCTAGGATCCACACTCACTCCAGTAGCTGGCAGCACAATTCATGGGCCTACACTCCTAGCCTAACTCCAATAGCTGGCACCATGGGCCAGGCATGCCTTCTTTCTGACCTCACTCCAGTAGCTGTCACCAGCCGTGCACACAGACACAGGCCTTGCCAGAAACTGCCATGTATCCCTTTGTCGTGGTTTAACCCGGCTGGCAGCTAAACACCACACAGCCGTTTGCTCACCCTCCCCCCTCCCTCTCTGGGATGGGGGAAAGAAATGGGAAAGTGAAGCCCATGAGTTGAGATAAAGACGGTTTATTAAGACAGGAAAATAATAATAATAATAACAATAATAAAAATAATAACAATAATAACAATAATGTTGATACTACTACTAATAATAATAATGTGTACAAAACAAGTGATGCACAATGCAATTGCTCACCACCCGCTGACCGATGCCCAACCTAACCCCAAGCAGTCCGGCCCTCCTCCGTCGGCTAGCCACCCCTATATGTTTAGCATGATGTCAGATGATATATAATACCCCGTTGGCTAGTTTGGGTCAGCTGTCCTGGGTCTGTCCCCTCCCAGCTCTTGCTGCACCCCCAGCCTGCCTGTTGGCAGGACAGAGTGAGAAGTTGAAACGTCCTTGGCTTGGTATAAGCACTGCTCTGCAACAATTAAAACACTATCATGTTATCAGCACTCTTCTTATCCTAAGCCAAAACATAGCATTCTACCAGCTACTAGGAACAAAATTAACTCTGTCCTAACTGAAACCAGGACACCCTTGAAGCATGCATGTACATGGGAGAGGGAGTGTGAATACCCAGAGGGAGAGAAAGAGAGAGAATTAAGAAAATATTTAATGAGAGAAGTAAGAAGATAGGGCAGATTGCAGTGATCAGGTTCAGGCTGCAGAAGAGTACTGACTGACCCAGTATTACTCAAGACCAGAATTTTTATACCGTTTTCAACTTATTCCCCACCTCAGTTCTTCCTGCTCCCCCTTTCCCTTCACACCCCCAAGGGATCTGCAGAGTTCTGTAGTTTCTACACCCTCCCAGTCCGGTCCCTGCCCTGGTTCATAATCTTATCAGCTGCAACATCCAGGTTGCTCTTCCTGAAAGTGGTTCTGTAGCTTGATAACTCTTCCACTAGTGTGACAGGGAGGTTTGTCTCTTGTCACTGTCTCCATTTTTGCTTTGTCAGCTCTGTGTTGAAGCTTATTGGTACCACTTCTTTATTTCTTATTATCTTGATCCAGAGAACCTCACTCAGACAACTTTGCTTGAGTAAACATTCCATGATCAGTTCCTTTCCTTATAAATTAGTACATCTGACTTTTTTTTTTTTTTTTTTTTTGCTTTTTTTTTTTTTTTTTTGGTCATTGACTCCCAATTTAGAAGTCCTCAATCAGATAACCTTGTTGGCATAAATATTCAAGGACATTCTCACATGCCCTTATCCAGCAGTGTGACTGACCAGAACTGGTTCCCACCACTTCCTCCTTTTCATATTATCCCTTGACACATTTGAGAAGGTCCTTGACCAGACACCATTAAAGGAGCAGACACTCTGTATCTACATACCCTAACACTCACAATAAAGAACTTCATGTTTAGATGGATCCACTGAAAGATTACAGGTTTTTTTTTTTATTACCTTGCAATATTTTTCACTTTAAGTAAATGCTTAAAAGTGGTTGCCTATAAAAATAAATAAACAAATAAAAGTATTTTAAAGTATTTCAAAAAGACAGAAAATTATATGTTGTCAATAAATTATAAGATTGTACACCATGCAGATATAAAACCTGAAGTGTCAATTTAGCAAATTGAAAAAAAAAAAAAAAAAAAAAAAAAAAGAAAAGAAAATTTCAAATTTCGTCTACTTCTGAAATGAAAAGTTTTTGATGAAAAAAAAAAAAGATTAAAAATTTAAATATAAGAGCATGAAAGTTAACTTTTATAGGTTCTATAGCACTGAAAATTCATTGATTTGTTGAACATTTTGAAAAACCCACACATACACTGAAAAAAAATCTATTTTGAATTGTATACAATATACTATTTCTACTAGTATATATACTATAAATATACTTTAATTTATATAGTTTTTATACTTGTATATTATATTTTATACTATATACTAGAAAATATATCATTTTCAACATTTTTTATACTTTTTTTTTTTTTTTTAATTTATCCTGAGTAAAAGTATTTAAGCATCTATTTAAAGCATGATGTATGGTTGAAGTTAAACACATACTTCAGGGATTTTCTGAACTTTTACCTTAATTTATAAAGACAGTTGTGAAAAAGAGTAATACAACTAGTTGAGTGTTAATTTTATTGTGAATAACTATTGAGTAATCTCCTTTACATATTATCATATTATCCTCACTAATCTTTTCTTTGTTTAATAAATACAATTTTTTCATGTTATTAAAATTCAAAGCCTTCTTTAACACAAATTTTCCAAAATACAACAGCAGTCTTACATTTATAGATACTGATATGTACAGGTTTGTAATAAACTGAAAATGTATCCTAATATCATATTAGGAATAGTATCTTTTAAGCCAAGTAAGCTTTTCAAATGGGCACATAAAATAATAAAATGAATAATAATAATAGTAATAATAATAATAATAATAATAATAATAATAAAAACATGGGGATAGAAGAGCTGTGAAATATTTCATAATTGTTTTTATGATTGTATAACCAAACATCACTGAAAATTAGCTTTGAAATTATTAATTTATTTGGAAGAAATTGAGAGAAATTCTGTCTAAAAAGTACATTTATCTAAATTTTCTTGGATTTGTAGCAGATGCACCTGAGGCTTTGATTTATTTTCAGATATTCTTATATGAAAATTTATTCTCTGATTACCAAATAAAGCAAATACAACATTACTCGATTAGTCTAGATTAATGATGAACTTAAGGAAAAAAAACACAGTATCATATTCACATTATATTACTACCAGCTGGAGACTCCACCAGAGGTCAGTGCTTTGTGTTTTCTTGTTTAAGTGAAAAATAATTAAAAAAATAAATCTGTGTCTATCTTAAAAAAAATGTTGGTCTTGAGTCCTCTTCTGCACCAACTTAATGGGTTGTTGTTTGATTATTTGTTTGTTTAATTTTGAGGGACAAACAACAAAATGAGATGAGGAAGACATGATGAATTATTATGCTACATCAATGCTGTCTCAAAAATGGGGAAGAAAATAAAGAAATCTAATTTTCTTAGGACCAGACTTTATTAATGTCTCATCCAGTGACAGCAATTACTTACTTATTTTGACTCAGAAGTTTTAATGGGAAGTTTGTGATGGTTTCTACATGATAGAGGACTATTGCTAGCGTACTTGATGGTTGATTGCCAGTCAATTGCCAGTAACCCAGTGACTTCCTTTTGTGAAGGGCTGAGATGAAAAAAACCCTAGAGCTGTCTCCAGATATTATCAATGAGAGTCATCTGACCAAATAAAGGAGCCTATACTCCTTTAGGATCTCTACCTCTGAATTAGTCTCCTAGACTGCCTTTGCAGATGGTGAAGAAAAGCTTGTAGAGAACAAAACTAACTGAAGAGAATATGCATATGTAGGGAAGACAATTCCAATGTGTATTAGGCCAGTGATCAGAGGTATTTTTTTATTTTATTTTATTTTATTTTAGTTTAGTTTAGTTTAGTTTAGTTTAGTTTAGTTTAGTTTAGTTTAGTTTTTTTAGTTTTAGTTTTAGTTTGTTTTGTTTTGCTTTGCTTTTCTGTTTTCATATAGAAGGAAGGAAAAAAGCACTGTAGGATAAGGAAATAATCTGCTTATTTTGAAAGTAATTTGACCACAGGTTTACTAAAAACACCCATGAAGATGAAGCCTAAGTTAGAGGAAGTGATTTTTCAAGTTGTTTCCTACCTTCATCTTTTACATTTACAGAGATCCATTTCTTTCTTTGCAACACCACTTGCTGGAGATATAGTTCAAGGAATTCTATAAAGCAGGGTTCACAGATGATAATAGTCATGGAGGGCATGGATACACTTATTTTGTAGCAGCCTGCTTAACAAAACTAATGTAAACTTTAAAACTGTAATAAATTAACTCCCTCTGCTTCTACAGTTTTACCTCTTGGCTTTTCTGCAATGTCTATCAAGAATCACTTCTCTTATTAGCTAGATAAAACAGAGAGCTAGTATTTTAATTAGAAATAGGAATAGTAAAATAATCTGTAAAAAAACATTAAAGATTAAAGATATTTTTGAAGTATTCATAATTAAGCATCACTGTCAATACTTTTTTTGATTTATTTTTATTTATTTATTTATTTATTTATTTTAATTCACTTGGAAATACAGTAATTGATTTGACAAAACTATGACATGTTACAGTGTATGAAAACCACGTATTACTTTTTGCTTATCAGAGATATTTTTCTTGACAATAAGTTTACTTAAAATAGAAAGTATGTTCACCAGACTTGAAATGAAAGTTGCATTTTTTTATACTTCCATCATCGGGGTACCATTATGGCATTCTGGGTTTCCCAACACAAGAGAGGAATGGATCTATTAGAGCGGATCCAGAGGAAGGCCACAAAAATGATTAGAGGGTTGGAACACCTCTAATATGAAGAGAGGCTGAGAGAATTGGGGTTGTTTAGCCTTGAGAAGATAAGGCTTCAGGAAGACCTTATTGCGGCTTTCCAATACATAAAGGGGGCCTACAAGAATGATAAGGAAGGGCTCTTTGCCCAGATATGTATTGATAAGACAAGAGGTAAGAGTTTTAAACAAAAAGTTCTGATTTAGATCTGACATAAGGAAAAAAATATTTACTATGAGGGTGGTGAGGAACTGGAACAGGCTGCCCAGAGAGGTTGTGGATGCCCACTCTATGGAATTGTTCAAACTCAGGTTGGATGAACAACCTGATCTACTGGCAGGTGTTGGCAGGTGGGTTGCAACTCAATGGTCTTTAAAGATCCCATCCAACTCAAACCATTCTATGATTCTGTGATTCTATATACCAACTTTTACTTCCTTCTAGAAGAATTTTTAACCCTCAGACTTTAAAAATGTAATGATTTTTTGTTTGTTTGTTTGTTTGTTTTGTTTTGTGAGAGGGACTTTAAACATAATGTTCTGACCAGAAAGATAAAGGATCTTTTGGGGGTGTTACTGGAAACAACAATTTATTTCTTGAAAATTCTAGAGTTCATAATAAGGGGTGAATATGTTTTAAA